>NC_088205.1:32366915-32675142 GCF_037126465.1 Ornithodoros turicata
CGTCAATGTTCCACGGTGACAGCGCCACCTGTGGAGGCCGCAGTGCAAGCCAGAAAGTACATATACAAAGTGAAAATAGCCGAAGCTCTGTAGCTGCACGTTGAGCATATGTTTACAATTTGATCGTGCACTCCCAGCCGAGTACAGCTGTTTCGTCCTACTTGGTACTGGTCAGCCATGCGTAGGAAAGTGACACGATCTTGGGTCTGCACCACTGATCTCTATAGTAATAGGCTGGATAGCGGATTGAGGGTGCAACCGTACGGTCACCGGCCGCCATCTTGCGAAGCTCAAAACATTGCTGTCCGCAACTGAGCTGCATATTCTGCATGCGCCTTTGCGTAGCATTTTTGTAGTGTCATGCCCGCCTGCTGTGGTTATTGGTGTGGAGTTCACCATTCACATCAACGGTCACGATACGAGCGACGCTCCGGACGTCCGCATTCGACGAGAGGCAAACAGAAAACTAAATCTGGCGCCCTCTTCGCTAGTGTTGCCAAATGTCATTCGCAGGAAGTCGCTAGTGGCGTCCCGAAAAATCGCTAAAAGTCGCTAAAATCGAAACTGAAAGTCGCTAAAAAAGTCGCTGCCGCTACTGCCATTTTTGTTCGTTGCACGTTGCGAAACAATGTGGTGACAGATCAACCAGGATGTTTCAGCGAATGAGTGTGCTAGATGGCCAAGAGAGGACATGAAAAAATGGGTCTGAGTGGATAAGAATGACATAAAGTAAAGGAAATTCGGAACCTTGAATATCTCCTGCAAAACGTTTTCTGGTTTTGTCATCGGAGGCACTGAACGTGGTTTGTTTATTGCTTGCAAAAGGTTCCGATGCCTTCTCGTCTTTTTGCGACCTTCTATGCTTTTTTATGTCTGACAACTCGCATAAATTTCACACTTGCAATAGATGCGCAGGGCCCTTTTGTCACAGACTTTGAGTGGACAAAACTATCCCTTGAATACTGGCAGCATCACCAAGCTCTTGCGATACTTCTGGTCTTACTTAGGAGGCATTTTGGAAAGCACTTGCGTCTAGTCCACGCTGCTCGTCAGAAAAGGGGGCAAACTGGCAACAGCTCAAAGAAACTAGCACTGCGAAGAGCAGCAACGAAACTGCACTACGCTGAGCCGCTGGAGCTCTCCGTGACCGTGACATGGGATTGGCCCTAGAGCAGTTACGGCCGGCAAAAGGTGGCGCGATTTCATATTATCCTTCGACAGAGCTTGTCGTCCACCGAAATGTGACAGGAAAATCACGATTCTTCCCGACCTCGTGAAGGAATATTCGTGTCGCTAAAAAGTCGCTGAACATACCAGCAAGTCACCAAAAAATCCGCTAATCCCAAATACAAAATTTTGTCGCTAGACAGACCCTGAAATCCGCTAAATTTAGCGACTTTCCCCAAATTTGGCAACACTGCTCTTCGCGGAGCATACGTCACACGCGCGCGCGCTCGCAGCGCCGCCACGTCTGCCGTCGGACGTTTCGGTTTTGGTCTCGTCGCCCTTCACGTCTTGCGCATGCGCTTCGAGCACGGTGGTGGTGCTGGTAGTTTGGCTTTCGTTCTGACGCCCATTTCTTTACGTTTTTTATTTGGAAGCGCCGTATAAAGGGAGAGCGCGCTATCAGCGCGTTATCATTCAGACCAATACCTGGAAATGTTCAGTTACCACGCCACTGAGCTGTAAAGGCCACATCGAGGCGCATGCGGTGGATTAATGCAGCATCCTGACGAGATGTGTTTCGTGGCATGCGGAAAGCGAGCGTGGGATCAACTCTGTTCAACATAGAGGGGGGAAGAATGTCGGTTGTCCGTTGGTGGGAAGCCAGGGGTGTCACTAGACGTCGCAGAATTGAACGGCGGTCTCCTCTGAGCAGAACAATACGGGTCCGGTTCCGAGACGAGAGTGCTGCTTCTGCGGCGCTGTCGGCCTGCTCGTTCCCCACGACACCACAATGGGCTGGAACCCACTGGAGAACTAGCCTGTGGCCTGCGGCGTAGATAGTGTGGTAAGCCATTAACACGTCTGTGACTAGGGGTGCGGATGGGCCTCGTATGCCGGAAGTTTCAATTGCTTGAAGTGCAGATTTGGAGTCTGTAAAGACTGCCCATTCCCGGGGTGGAAAATCAGCGATGTGTTGTAGAAAGAAAAGGATGGCATAGAGTTCCGCAGCTGTGGAGGAGGTTGGATGTGAAAGGCGTCTTCCGTGCACTACGCCTTCGGATGGAATGACGAAGGCTGAGGCGGACTTGTTGTTTCGGGATGCGCCATCAGTATATGCTGCCGTAAACGTAGAAAACTTCTCGTCTACCAGAGCATGAAAATGGGCTCGGAGGACTTGAGGGGGGACCTGATCTCTTCTTTGCAGAAGGTTTGGGAGGCGTAAAAAGTGGGCGGTACCGGTAGAGACCAGGGGGCTTCCGGCGGTATAGTGTCCTTAGTTATGAAGCCAGTGAGAGTCTGGCGTGTCCTCTGCGCTACTCGATAGAAGTCGCTTCCAGGGCGGTATCGAATTTTCCTGAGTAGCGGGTGGCGGGGAATGTGAGCACGCAAACGGAGGTAGTGCCGAGCCGTTTCCCGTTCACGGAGAACTTCAATCGGGAGCTCACCAGCTTCAGCCAGTACTTGTCGTGTTTCAGCCATTCTTGGAACTCCGAGGCATCGACGAAGGCTTCGAGCAAACAGGGACCGAAGCGTATTTAATGAAGTTGTTGATATCCTGTGCAGAATAGGAAGGCTGTAAAGCACAGTTGCCCTCACCAATGCCGCGTGAACCGCGAGCAGGGAACGCTGATCACAGCCCCATCCTGGGCCAGAAAGATGTTGGATTGCGGGGAGCCATCGCTGCACTTTAGTTTCGTGTTTAGTTTAGTTTTTAGTGTTTTGTTACAATGCATTGAGACACAAAGAGCGGAATTTAGCCTCGTATTCGCAGCTGCCGTAAGGAAAGGAACGTACGGCGTCGACCAGATAGCGCTTGTCATCGTAGGGGACCAAGCTCTTCTTGACTCTCGAAATGGTGTACATTGTTTGCTTTATGCTCTGGATGGTGCACTGCTTCCGAGAGACTGTCCTTTCATTGAATAGAGAATCTCGGTACACTTCGTGTAATAAGTGTCTCCTCACCACGTCTTTCTTAACTCCTTTCGCTCTCGCAATCTGTTTGTGTGTTCCGGCCAAGAGAATGCTGTACATTTTGGCTCGGATGGCTACGACTTCCTGAATAACTCCTCCTCCCGTTTCGTCTTTGAAGTACCCCATCTGGTTCGTCTGCTCGGCGTTGAAAAGTGGATGGTCCGGTGGATAGGAGGAGAGATCTAGCTCGTGCTGAATATTCATCAGCTGCTCTACGAGGCTCTCGCACGTGAGAGCAAAAATTATACTGTCCGTATCTCCATAGATCAACTGCACTGGACAGGTTAAGCGAGAAAAGAGCGACTCGTAAATGAAGCTGTACATTCGGACTTTGGATATCTCTAAAATGGCAAAGCCCACGTAAAGGGGATGCGTGCATTTGATGCGACGCTGCCTCATCTCGTACAAGATGCACTTGTCACTCAGGGTGTGGAAATGCCTGAAGTCGACGGAACTAGCTTTTCTGAGCGCGCTTTATGGGTCTCACATTTTGAATCGTTTTCCCGAACGTGCTATTTGTTATGGTCTTATACAGTAAACGCTCGAATTTCGTGGTTGAGGCATTCCTTAATGCGAGGTTTCCATGCACGGAGGCAGACAAAAAATTGTCTTGGCGGAACGAGAGGATGGCGTGAATGTGTTTTATTTTCATGCCCAACCTCACGTAGAGAGCGAGCAGATAATAGTGCACGACATAACTTTCTTTGTCGTGACATGTCAGTAACAATTTCCTCGTGGGTGGCGCGTTCAGTGCCAATGTCTCCTTCAAGTTCCTTTGGTAGGGGGATACTTCACCCTCGTCCACGGTTCTGTGTTCGTGTGACAGAGGGAAGTCCCTCGTGAGCGCGTGCAGTTCTTCGGGATAGGACAGGTCTACCACGTACACGTAGCCCACTTCTGAATCGTGAGGAATTTTGAGAAAATCGATATCGCCCCAGCTGGAAGGATCGACCCACTCAAAACCACCTGTCGGAATATGGAAAGTCATGGGGTCATTATCGTCAAGTCATGAGCAGGGTCGTAATCGTCGCATCCCTCGTGATTAGCCCGACAATATCTGTGGAAGCTGTTGCAAATGCCGCCCCTGATTCCCCCTCCCTCCCCTTTTCGATCGTTTCGTACATCTCACGATGAGCTCGCGTTTGACTTTGGTGAACTTCACAGCGCTGCCCCACGCGTAACTGGCGAGGGATACGGTGCGTAAGATATCTATCCCATCCTTCTCTAGCGTAATATTCCTGAAATACAGCACGACGTCGCAGAGCTGACAGGTCTCGAGCGTGACGTAGAGACGCGTGTAATCGCCAAGGTTGCTACATTCAAAATATTCAAAAATATCACGGGCGTACTGATAGTCCTCGTCCGAGATATCTTCATCGTTCAGGTCATTTTCTGAAAGCTTCCTTTGGCGGTAGCGCGGGCAAATTGTACGCTTCGAAACTGTCGACGAAGGTGTACGGATAAACGCCTTTCCGTAGGAGACAGCGGAAACGGTCATCAAACATTTGGCGCGTACAAAGGAAGGCGTTTTCGCCACCGCTCGTAAGTAGCGTTTCCACCAGGTTCGACAAGGAGAGGTTGAAAAACTGTGTGGTATCGCGGAAATGGAGATCGCCAATGTTGAACCCTCTTATCTTTTCCGAACTCGAAGCTAAGATCCACGGTTCACCCAGATTTAGAAGTGCATGTGGCGGAGAAGGGAGCTGAAATCGTATTGCAGGTTGTGCACTCACACGACGAGTTCTTTGGTCTTACGACACGTAAGGTTACACGTATCACACAGCGTCGCGACAAAATTCGAGGATCCGGGCTCTACGAAGCGGGTGTGGTCGTGATGCGAGACCTTCCGCGTGTGACGGTTAAATTCTACCCCACAATATTTACAGTGTGTTGCGCATTGGTGACAAAGGTGGTCTTCCGGACTCATGACCAACGGAGAGGGGAGGCGGTTCGACCCATCGATTTGTTCGCTAAATCCCTTGAGCGCGAGCAAGCATTTTTCTGCCGCGTTAGGTCCCAAATACCCATCTGCGTCCATTATTTTTCCATCGCAACTTCTCACTAGAACGATGCAGTATGAGCTCATCCTGTGCACACTCACGGCGTCCTTAACGAGCGCGTCCTTTTCCAAAACGCTTTCCGTGTCCAGTACCGCGAAATAGGGGTAGGGATGCATGTACTGTATCTTGGTGAAGGAGACGCTTTCTCCCGTTTTTGGCATTTCCAAAATCGTTTCATTTACGTCCCCGCATAGGCGTTCGTGTCGCTCCAACGCCTCTCTCGTTAGCTGCCCCTTGATGCATTTCTCGCAATAAACATAGTCACTTCGTCCCATGAAAGTGCTAAATTTTCTGACCGTCGACGTTTGCTCGTCGAACACGCAGATGTACACGGAGATTTTGTTTTTTTCTCTCCCACAGGGAAATGTGTTCGTAAATGACTGGGAAGCAGGGCAGCCAGTACGTTACGCGTCTCTCCGGATTCGTAGGGTCCATATATTTTCTGTATCTGACGAAATCGTTGGGGTTATTTTTTAGTGGATGTAAGAGCGCCAGCACGCTATCCTTGAAACACTAATTTTCCTGGTTCCACGGTAGCTTGACGTTTGTCAGGATCCTTCGATAGTGCACCCAATCCGCTTCGGTTTCGAACGTATTTGTTTTTAGGTCGACACATTGAACGTCTTTGGAAGCGAAGCCCGACCCTTCTCTCGAATAGTTTTCGACGCGTTGCGAGGACTCTGTGATGGCAGCATTTAACGCGCCTTCGATTTCTTGACGGTTATGAACCACTCTCATGTGAAGGTTTACGTGAAGAAGGTGCGAAGTTAACCCGTCGGCTCCGTCCTTAACCATGAGCGCCTTCGAGCACAGACAAAATTTGAAAGACATGGGATAAGCTTCCAGGACGCGCGTGATTACACTCTAAATCGTTTTACACCTTAAAGGGTGTAAATCAAAATGTTCATGGCGCACACCTTTTAAGGTGTATTTTAACACCCTCATGGCAATTGAGGTGTAAAGGGTGTAACGCTGAATAAAACTGCTGGGTTCGTGGCAATATGCTGGTAACTGTGTGTTCACAATTACCAGCATATTGCATATAATCACATTGAGGTCCATATATGTATGCACATCAAGGTGATTCAATATGTGTGTAAACATGCACAGACGACAAACAGACAATCATGTATGGCATGGCAGCTGTGCATGGCAATGAAGCGTGGCAGCCGTATATAGCTCTTCGTGGAATTGTAGACATTCTCATGAGCTGACACCTCCCCCATATGCATGTTCATTACTTAGAACGTTGCATTTATTCGTTTCTTCAAGGCTTTGCAGTGTGGTACCCACAAATATCTAACCCCTGTAAAATGCATTACATTGTTCATTATCAGCGACTCATCAGGATGTTTGGTCCTCTCCTAGCTCTATGGTGTACGCGTTTCGAAGGGAAACACTAGTATTTTAAAGATGTTGCTAGAAACACTCGAAATTTTTAGAACATAACCCTTTCATTAGCAAGAAGACATCAATTTGATCAAATGTATGTGTGGTCGCAGCCCTTCATCAGAAATGCCACATCTACTGATGGTTCCAAGGAGATACTACTTCAACATGCCCAGAAGCAATTCAGAGTTACATTCATGACCGTGATATTCACGCAGAATCTATAGTCTATATGAAAAGTGCAGTTGATAATGATAACACATTTGCTGTTGGCTGTGTTGTTGCAAAAGAACTTTTCCGAGGAGGACTTACCCGTGTTCGTTGAAATTGCAGGCATATACAGGGTGTTTCAAAAAACGTGTCATTCGGACTTCATAAAAAAACGGGGCGACGGAAAAATACGGGGTAAACGGCATTTGTATGGCAACTGAATTTGTCATCTTTCAAAAATATTTTCATTTGATTTTAATTAAAAGAAATTGAATTTCTTTAATTGAACTCCAAAATTTCCCAAGTCAACCTAACGTTTTTTTACGGAATTAGAGAGCCCATAGCGAACTTAGTCAGATCCACCAAGAAATTCGCTCGATATTGCAAATGGCACTGCCCCAAAAAAGTCCCGAAATTGAGGCTTTAGAGTTTCGGGTATTCAACGGCGCACAAAATCAGTCGCAAAGACGCGCGGAGAGCCTGACATGCTCCTGCCCCCCACGAAGCTAGTACAATTTATCGCCGAACCGTCGTGCAGCACAAGACGTGCCGATAACAAGGCTGTTGACATTGCACCATACGTTGATAAGCGGCAAACAAAAATGATTCCGCCTCTTTTTCCCGCCCTCTTTTTTTTTGACCTGCTATCTTTCATGGGGGCAGAAGCATGTGCTGCTCTCTGCGCATCTTTGCGACTGATTTGGTGCGCCGTTGAATACCCGAAATTTTGAAGCCTCAATTTCGGGTTTTTTTTTTGGGCAGTGCCATTTGCAATATCGAGCGGATTTCTTGGTGGATCTGACGAAGTTCGTTAGGGGCTCTCTAATTCTGTAAAAAAAAAGAAAAAAGAAAAACGCTAGGTTGACTTTGGAAATTTTGGAGTTCAATTAAAGAAATTCAATTTATTTTAATTAAATCAAATGAAAATATTTTTGCAAGATGGCAAATTCAGTTGCCACACAAATGCCGTTTACGCCGTATTTTTCCGTCGCCCCCTTTTTTTAAGTCCGAGTGACACGTTTTTTTAAATACCCTGTATGTTATTAACACTGATACATTTTTCTCATACAAACATTAACTGCAGTTGAGTATGATGAGCACTATCATGTATTTGTTCTGTCTTGCAATGAGGAGCAACGTGTTTTAAGAATTTAAGCATTATCTCAACAGATCTTCTAAATCTGCATATATCAGATGGTAGACGTGTTGTAAATCCACGCCATGCCACTTTTGTAATGTAACTTCCCCGTTCCCTGTTGTTGTATATATTTACTTTTTGTTCATGTGAACGAAAATAAACATACTCCCTTTATACACCCAGGCGACACACTTATCACCATATTTCACCTGAAGATGTAGTACACCATTGTTACACCCTCAGGAACTTCCAAAACAAAGTTGTAGGGTGTGAGAGGGGTGTGATCTTTGTTAATACACCTATTTTACACCTTAAAGGTGTGAAACGATTTAGAGTGTACAGGAACTATGCTGGGTATTGCTCGTGTTGCGTACTGCTCGGTAGATAGAGTCGCAAATCGTCGACGTTGTCGTCGTGCGGGGGAGCAGAGAAGCGTGTACCTAGTAGCCGTTCCGTCGAATGCCTCATCTATCACAAAAGAAGGAAGGAATCGTCTCTCCGTGACGGAGGGATGGTTCTCTACTACATGTCCTCGTAATTCTACGATTCTGCGACCCTCCACGGGGTCATCTTCCCATCGAAATTCTAGGCTTGCATCTGGTGTCTCAACTCTCACCCACCCAGACAGAGGAAGGAAATCTGGATACGACTGATCCCCTTCCCACATGAGTAGTTCGTCTGCATTGTCGTGCCCATCTATGGGTTGCTGGTCGTCGTCGTTGTCATCATCTGTTTGATTCATTACAAAAGACGGACTGATAACAGTTTCGTCGTCGTCGTATCATCATCATCTGAAATGACTATCGGGCTATTACCGAGATTCATGTATTCTAGCCTCGTGTTCTCTTTCTACGGCCACGAGCATGGCGTCGATGGGGGTCGTACTGGCACACGAGGCAGCGTGGCACTGCGACCAAACCGAAATCAACACGAGATTCCCCCTCTAAAGAAAAAAAAAAAAAAGTAACTCACTCTTCCTTCTGGATAAGAAATACTTCAGGTAGTAGTTGTTTTTGTTGATGTTGTGGTTGTTGGGGAAAAGGATGGCAGGACACAGTTGACGGTGCCTCTGTAGAACTTGTGCGTTGATGAAAGATTGTGTCAGCGACTATCATCCCTAAAAGTACAAAATTTAGAACAAGCATGGCAATCATCAAACACATTCGGCTTACATTTTTTTTCCACGAAACGGTCCACGTCTTTGAGGGATGGCCCTTGCGGGCTTGCAATAATTCCTACGAAGACTGTCTCTTTATAGTTGACACCGCTCTCCTCTTTCTCTCCCCTCTCCGTCTTGCCGGAGTGAAATCGACACTTGCGTTCCAAGGCTCCACCTTTTTTTTTTCTGTCGTAACCGTCGTTTCGAAGCACCTTGATTGTTCTTGTTGTTGTTGTTGTTGTCGCCGTAACCATTGTTTCGAAGCTCGTTGCTTGTACATGATGGCAATTGATGTTCTGAGGCTGGAACACAGAAGATGAGGGTTCGTGTCCAGCAGCTGACTAACCTTTTCAGTGACTTCCTTTTTTATCACGTTGCTTGTGTTTGACCGTTGTTTCGAAGCACGTTACCACGTGCAAAAAAAAAAAAAAAAAAAAGATAAGAAAATAAAGGAGGGTCTAGGATGAAATCAAAAGCACCGTTAGGAAGACAACTTTTCTTTAAAGAGTATCCCAACCTAGCGTCCTCGTCCTACGTCCTCCGCATCATCCTCCGAGTCATGGACCATCAACCTGCTAATTAGAATCACGAGAGTGATTCTCACTTCTCTCTTGTCAAAAATAAAATAAAGAGCTTAACTGGATTACGAATTGGGGTCCGCTTCGCCTGTGCTGTGGCCCTCATCGACATCAAGGTCGGGTGAGGTCATCCACCAGGCTTCTGGACACTGGCGAAAAGCTCCTGATCTGCAGGGTCACGATGCAGACCACTGCTCTCCCATTCCGCACTGTAGTAGGCGAGGAGGATGGTGGTGAGGGCCTCCTCAATGACGTTGTCCAAGGGGGAAAACCAGCAACTCTAAAAAGTCCTCGAAGACTGCCCTCGGAACGTCGTTGTTATCCATAAGTTGAAAAAAAAAAAGCGACAGGATACTCAGGATGGTGTACCCTATGCAAATGTTCAATAAATAAATAAACAAAGCTTTCTATGATGAGCACTCACCAGTCGACGGCTCCATATCCCCTCAACAACTGTATTACACTTTCAAAGCGCCTCATCGTGAATTTCGGAACAACGTTGAGGGTTGAGCTTTAGAAGGTAGACTAAATGGCTGACTGACTGAGTGACTGAATTTTGTGGGTTGGTCCCCCCATATTCACTTGTCATGCTCAGGTTGCACGGTTTCGTATTCATCTATTGAGCTGGGTTCTCACGAACGATCATCGCGCGCGCGCGCGAGAGAGAGAGAAGACAAAGAAGGACAGGGAAATTTTTGTTCAGTATATACCACATACTTTATATACATATATACATTTAGTCGACCTGGTCGACGTCTCCTCCTCCTCCTCCTCTTCCTTCTTCCCCCCATTCCCAGCTTTCGTGGACAGCGACGCCTTGCGCCCTCTCGCGGCCATTGAGTGAAACTTGCCGCAAAGACAATAGAAAAGTGCTGTAGCAGCTGTTCTATCCAAGGTATCGTAATATTCCGAGGAATACACGTTTCGACACCTATTCTAAGCTTATACAAACGAAAAAATATCACTTATACATGAAATACCTTTGGTTCCCCAGACATCCGCTTTTCGGATCCGTGAATACATGGGAGGTATGGGTATTTTCACGCAGGAGACGATTTCATCGGCTTAATATCTCTGGTAATGTAGGATGCACCATAATATTCCCTGGATATGCGTTGTTGGGTACCACTAGATTCAACATTTGGAAGAAGTGCAGAGTCACTCAATCGTCTGCGGTTCCCTTGTGCGGCAAACTTGACCCAGATGCCAAATTTCGGAAACAAGTCAAAGTGGCTTCTCTGCGTTGCAGCGGTGTGTAGCAGGGAAGTTACCTTTAACGCGATCGTTGAACTTTTCGCTGCATATTTAGATTTAGTAACTGTTTTGACTTCAGTTCTTGAGTTAGATAGGCGTTTGAGAGCATGATTGGCACATTATGCGCCGCGCGGGTGGAACACGAAATTTGAAGTGTAATCTCTTGTCATATTAATTACTAAGACCTCGCTGGTTCGATGAATTCGTTTGGTTGTATTTGAGAAATTTTAGCAGTAGACTTTTTGTTTATCGACAATTGCCATTCGGTTTAAGAACATCTGACAACACAACGTGCGTGTTGACGTAATTATACTGCAAACACTGATGATAACTTCTCAAAGCATTCGCAGAAGTGCAGGGCACAGCTTCTTAAAGTTGGCTTGATCGGCGTACTCGCTGCCCTCTATTGAAGCAATGCATTCCATCTGTTTTGTTAGAAGGGTGTTGCCGTGAGAGGTCCTTCGATGGCGGAGAAGTGGAGTGGAAGCGCAAGAACGTCACAGTTTTGTTCCTGGAGGACTTATTTTCGCCGTATTGGCTTCGTGTCAGAATGCATTGGTGTGCTATTTTTCTCGTACTTGGCCAAAACAATGGGTTCTGCAGAAAATGCCCATGTCAGACATGAAAGGCGAAGTTGTCCTCTTACGCTATGCTTTGTGAGCAACTGTGGGCCGCTGCAATGTTGTTCCCACGACAAAAGAAGTGTTGAGAAGCTCAGTGTGGCCTGCGAAGCGTCCTAAGCGTCTGTATCACGTCAAGGTGATAGCAATGGGCGGTGTTGGCCCACTGGTGGGGATGGTGGTTATAGCTTTCGAGGTCTGTGGTTCGATCCGCGGACTGCTTAGTTTTTTTTAAATTTTTATTTTTTATTTTTATTTTTTTGTAGTGGGACCTATGAGAGTAACAACGGCAGGGCGAGAGCGTCAGAGTTTGGCTTTAATAATGCCGTACTTGGCTCTATGTCATACTGCATGCTGTTTGGTCTGATATAGTTGCGGTAATGCTCCTGCGATCGCCTGTGCACTTAATGTGTGAATAGCCAAATGAATTTCCATTGCACTCCGACTTAGTCACTCGTTACAGGAATCCCCGTTCTGCACAGTGCCGAGCGTGTTTGGTTGCAATGTAAGATGATTATCAATCCTTAACATGAATTCCGAACTTGGGGCTTAAGCGTCCTTTGTTCTCTGTGTAGGAGCAAACTCATCAAATTTTCATTCGAGATCGATGTGACGACGGGACCCACTGTGCGGGTCAACCTTTTGACGCGCGCTCTAATGGTAAAGGGAATTAAGATGAGCAAACTACCACGACGTGTTTCTTGCAGTGTAAATACATGTCAATCATTTAGCATAAATTTCGGACATGTGGCTTAAACTTCCTTTATTTCCTAACTCACCAAAACTTTCGTTCTCAGCATTGTGCAAGGCCGTGCAGCTCCGCTGACTGTTCCGAAAGTATGAAGACGTTGTGATTATTCAGAACCGTGGTCCCCAAACTTTATTCATAAACGCACATTGCTTTCCAAATTTCCATACTCCTTCGTGAGAAATTGAGAAAAACTACTGGGCGGCGGTTCCACTGTGACGTCATACTTGGAACTGCGTAGATTGGATAGCCACACCTAGCCAGCTCTGCCTGGCAAACCAGTTTGTGTTTACACTCCGTCATGGCCGCTATATCGTGCTGAAATAGCTGTCACGAGCTATCGGGGACCACCGCACCGTATTATCATGTTTCTTACTAAGGAATACTTCGTCTTCGAGTACGTTCTCGTTCTCAATAGCTTTGGTGGTGCTTTCTGCACGCGCAGCAAGTCCGGCATAGTGCGCTGCTAAAGCTATTGAGAATGCGTAAGTGTACGTCACAGGTTAGGTGTTAGGTCTTGTTGGTAGCATGAAGCACCAGTGCGGGCACAGAATGTCCGCTCACGATGGCACGTCGTTGCACAACGATGGCCATCCTGTAAGGCTTGTTAAGAAGACCGGCAAACTATCTTTGAGGCTATTAACGACAGCAATTATCACGGACACACCAAAACATTCACCTTCGCCCACTAGTTTCCGCCATCGCATCGACGATTTGGCGTTAGCCAAGCCACGAGCGCGGCTAAGCCAGGACGAAGCCGGTAATTGGTGCCGGTTTGCCGCCTCAGGGCCGCCGAGTTCCTAGGGAGAAACTTAAAAAAAATTGTTTTCTTAAAACAACTACAAACAAATGGTTGAAAAATTTTCACATGTATGCTCCCTGTGCGGGAAACGAACCGCACAGGCCCAAGCAATGCTCCATTTTGGCGCAGTCGGAAAATCCGAGCAGGAGCTGAGACTTTAAGTCGTTCTAGGTAACAAAAATATGAATATATTTAAAATACCCCATGCCAAGGTTATTGTCACTAAATACAGGGTACGTGACGTAAGACCGACTAAATTTTATTAAATCCGCTATTGACTTTTTTTTTCGCAAAAGTCGTTGAATATATCTACATATTCCAGACGAGATCTACTCAATGGTTGTGGTGTATCAGTAAATAGCGCAGCCATTAATTAATTTTCGTAATTAATGTTTGTGATTAGTGAGAATCCGTTGACCGCGTAATTGCAAAGATGGAGAGTACAACCCTGGAGTGTCTACCCCACAAGAAACCGAAACCACAGCGCCTTTTTGTGCACTAGTAAAAAATGTGCGAAAATACAAAATAATTGAGCATTGTGCGGATTTTGCGGCCATTCGTAATCTGCATAAATACAAAGGAGTGTAAGAAACACGTCGTTTTTAAAGAAACACAGATACACGCAGTCTTCTTCAGTCACAGAGTGACACTGATGATCCATCTTCTCCATCTTCTGCTTCTTCTTGTTGCTTTACGAGACGAATTCCTTTACAATGCACGTCGAACGGTACCGTGCGACAGCCTAGAAACGGGCGTATCACTCGATCCGCCCAATGTTTTTGCTCTGAAAAAGTGATTGAATATAAAACAAATAACACAGAAAAAAAAGAAAAACGTACCTTTGGACCACGAACCACCGCAGTTGGTGCAGAAGAAGCAGGCGCTGCCAATCTCCCGAAACACGTGAGGTGGGAAGAAACCGACTTCACGATCCGCAAAGTTGTTGAAAACTGAAAACGAAACACTTCAAACAAACAAACTTTTTTCCGCATCAAACAGGCATCACTTACGAGGATCTTCCAAGCTGAGCATGGTTTTCTATACGATTGCTCAAACTGTCGCTACTGCTTCGAAATTTATACTAACGTTTATTCCCTCTCTCTCTCTATCGTCCTTGAACGTGTTGGGACATGTTTGGAAACAGCGGTCAGAACCATCATTTGGAAGCAACAATAACAACTGTCTTAACATTTGAACTCGCGCGCACGCGCGCGCCATATTGAACAAGAAATCGGCGGTTTCCCGTAAGCGATGCAATTACGCCGGATGCATGCGAGCGTGAGAAAGCACGGTTATAAGATGGACCGTTCCTCTTGTCACCTCATCCTCTATTCCCTGCCTTCCACCAACCAACCAAGCGATATGCCTCATCGTTTCGAGTCCATCTTGGACTTCCTGGTCCACATCCGTCCCCTCTATGGTAAGTCTGTTCGCAATTGTATAGCGTCTTATTTATTTATTTTATTTTATTTCATGCATTTCTGTAGGGTTTACAGTAATCGCAGTGGTAAACTGTTTTTCCAACTGATACCGGCGACGGGGTGCGACGTCCCCCGCATGGACGTGGAGACCTTTCAATGCTTCACGTTCAGTGAGGACGTCGAAATTCAGGACGCAACGGTGGCTGTGTTCATGGGGTATTACGTGACTGAGTGGACGTAGATTGCTATGCATCGGGGACTGGACGGAGAGCTATATTTTAGACTACCCGAAACTTAGAGGCAGAGCTCTGTTTTTAAGGTACTCTTCCCCTAAGTTATGGGGCCGCAGAGCACCTCCTCTGGTCCCTCACCACTCAGTGGAACCAAGTGAGCTGTGCGGGATGGAGAGACATCCTCGATCGGTGGATGCGCACACAAATCCCGTAAGTTTTCCGAGAGACCTTTCTTGTTCGATGTTCATTCTTTTTGTTTATTTCTATAGGTACGACCCCTGGATCCTCGAAGAACATGAGCATGACCAGAATTCAGGGACACCTCTTTTGATGCAGGTTCTGCCTGATAGCAGAACAACATGTACGAAAGCCAACTTGAAAGAAAAGTACGAGGTGAGGAGGAAGGAAGATGGAAAGAGGCGTGGCCAGACGAGAAAGGGAATTTGTACATCAGATATCGTGCGCGGAGCCTGGATATCAGCAGCCATTGCCTAACGCAGAATGAAACCTTCATGAATCAGCTCTGATGACTTTTGCCAAGTTTTTCTTTGCTGTACTGCTGCTCAGAATTCTGGTGTTGCTACTCGGTAGCGTGTGGAACTAGATTGATTGGCACTCTCTGTAAGTGTCTGTTTTAGTTCTCTCTGTGGGGGATGGGGATGCCGTCACGCATGAGAACTGTGCGTCCTGGGGCGACTCTTCTAAGGGAACTCTGCCGGTATGTGTGATAAATATAATTCGGACATGTGGCTTACACTTCCTTAATTTCCTAACTCACCAAAACTTTCGTGTCTTAGCATTGTGCAAGGCCGTGATCTCCTTACGGGTCTAAGTCGTTCTAGGTACCAAAATATATGTATATAGTTTAAAATTACCATGCAAACGGTTATTGTCATAAATACACGGGTACGGTGATGTAAGCCCGACTGAATTTTATTAAATCCGCTATTGGACTTTTTTTTCGCAAAAGTCGTTGAATATATCTACATATTCAGACGAGATCTACTCAATGGTTGTGGTGTATCAGTAAATAGCGCAGCCATTAATTAATTTTCGTAATTAATGTTTGTGATTAGTGAAGAATCCGTTGACCGCGTAATTGCAAAGATGGACAGTACAACCCTGGCAGTGTCTACCCCACAAGAAACCGAAACACACAGCGCCTTTTTGTGCACTAGTGAAAAAATGTGCGAAAATAACAAACTAACTTATTTTTATTTTCGCACATTTTTTACTAGTGCGGATTTTGCGGCCAATTTCTCCTCTCCCCGTCTCGGTGTCACTCCTTTTGAATTGACATCAGGTTGTTCCTGAAATCATAGAACAGCCCGCTTTCTCCCCAGAAGCTAAGCGTGAGGAGAAATTAGTGATGCCGTTTCTCAGTCTACGTTATCATAAAACATGCCGTCTTTGATTTTCTTTCCGTCATTATCTCGTTCGATCTGCTCAACACTGCCCAAGGCAGTTTGCGATTTGATGTGATAAATGTCAGGCAAATAAAACTACCAATGTATTACCCTCGGAGATAACAAAAATAAAATCACCGATTCTGCTGCTCGATAGGCTGTGTACGTTCTACCAGATTTTATACAAAAGAAAAACAACGAAATTTACTCAGGAACCCTATGAAGTGGGGGTGCCCCATGTTTTGATGAACACGCGTAGATGTTAGTGTTGATCCAATGTTAACAGTGATGAGAGCGGCAGAAAAAGCGGCCGTCCGAACTCGCGCAACGCTCCGTCGATGCTGTTGCGCGAGTTTTCGCGGCCACGCTTTTCCTGCCTGCTTTTCGCTTAGGGCATTTTTCGCATATTTTTTTAGGCACAGCCAAAGTGCAACTGTTTCGATTCTTGCTGACACAGACCTCTCAGGGTTGTGCTCTACAAATCTGGAATTGCGCGTTCAACATTGTTTTCAAGGAATTGGGAAGATCATTATAAAACGTAATTCAACGTGTACCACTCATAGTGACCACACCACCAGCATTGAGTCCATCCCGTCTGGAATAGATATATTCAACGACTTTTTGGAAGAAAAGCTAACCACGAATTTAATAAAATTCTGGTCAGTCTCAAGTGACGCCCCCAGTAGATATATACTACTATATCACTCACTCTAGTTTCATCGCAATACAGGTCATCATTTTCAATTGGAAGCGCTGCGGATTACCCTCGCCACATGAACATATTTTTACGTGATTCTGATATTTCAATTATTTCCAGAATTGCACGACACACCCTCCTCAAGTTGACTTGAACGGCGTACACGCTACCCTTCGATGAATTTATGCATTTCACTTGGAATATTCGTTGGCCCTGAGCTTTAGAAAGACGTGTCAACACTAGGTACTTCTATGAGAGGACCCACGATGGTGTACAACTCGAGTGAAGCGCAAGGGCGTCAGTTTTTTTTTTTTTTTTGTATGTGTGTGGTACTAATTTTCGCCGTTTCAAATACATTGGCGTGCCTTTGTGGTTGTATTTCGAGAAATTTGTTCCACAGAAAGTATCGTCCTCTTCGACGTTCATGTCAGGCATTAAAGGCGAACCTGTCTTCGACGGTTCTTTTCGTGGCACTGTAGTATGCCCCAGCTTTCTTTATTTGTTTTTCTTCTTCCTTTTTTTTTTACACGACCAAAGAAGTAACGGCTGCTGAGTGCGCGTTCCAAAGCGGTTGCGTCTTGGTCCCTCACGATGACGACATTCTGGGCTGGTGGTTCAGTGATGCAGATGTCGATCCTAGTTTCGTGTTTCCTGGTTCAAACCTAAGGGTCATGCCTTTCTTCTTTTTCTACGAAGAGAGTTTTGAGCAGCGATGGCGACTAACTACTTCTATAGTAGTTTAGCTATAACTACTTACTACTTCGCGATGGAGTAGTTTAACTAGTAGTTCAACTACTTTTCAGGGGAGGTAGTTAAAACTACTTCTTTGACTACTGCAATGTATTTTAACTACAGCTATTTAACGTTGCCCATCAACACCAAACCCATTCTATAGTGTTCTCGGACACTTAAATACTATGAACCACAAACAGTGATATAAGTGAAAATATGGTACGCATGCACGCACAATTGCACCTCCGTCCTCATCAAACAAGTAGCTCAAGGTAAAAGTCGGAAGCACAGTCGTGCCGTAAAGCTTGCGGCAGAATCGGAAGTAGTTGGCGCCTGCAGTAACCTAACTACTGTAGTTAACTACTCGAAATAGTAGTTTAACTAGAAGTTGCCACTACTTTTCTGCAAGTAGTTGATAACTACTTTTTAACTACAATCAGGTAGTTTAACTACATGTAGTTAACTGCTAGCCATCAATGGTTTTGAGATTACGGCAAGGCAAGAGCGTCACAATTTTCTTCCTGGATGGCCTGTTGTTAGGCACTATGATATAACATGACTAGTATGTGAAAGGTAGACCACTTTTCATTGCATCCGAATCTACTACATCGTTATAGGAAGTACCTGCTTTGCAGAATGCCAAGGTGTTAACATTGCAAAAGAACAGCAGACAGAGCATCTTCAACCGCTATCTTTGCAACAGCAAGGCGCGAGGGGGTCGAAACTCTTGTTTCTCTTTTAAATTTTATTTGTTCACCCTTAACAATGTGCTCTTGTTCGCTCTCACAAGGCTTCCCATGCATTTTAATGAAACTGTCATGTCAAGTCATGCACGTCCCACGGAGACTGCGGGTTAAGCATCACAGTGCTTCCGACGGATGAGAAAACGTGTACTTGCATCCGTGTTTTTATTTACCGCTTCTCGATTATTAAAAAGTGTCTTCATATGGGGCTGCGAGGACTGTCGTTGCTTGCTAGTCGAAGCGCAATATCAGTTTTAGCAGACCGTTTGTAAGGTTATCATACTTGCCTGTGCCAATTTGTAGTTATGTAAGACTCAGAACCTTATCCACTGATTGGTTCAGGCAAGCCACGTCATGACGGTTGGTAAAATTGTCTATCATGAAGAAAGAAGGAAGTCACTGAAAAGATTGGCCAGCTGAAGGACTCGAACCGACATCTTCCGGATTGCCGGTCCAGGAAGTCATTGGAGAGGCGTGTTAGCTTAGCTCAATTGGTAGAGCCCTGCACCGGCAATCCAGAAGATGTGGGTTCGAGGTCCTGCAGCTGGCTAACCTTTTCAGTGACTTCCTTCTTTCTTCATTCATTGTTGCCTCATTGCATTGCCTCATTGCAAGTTAGGCACTTGAGACTTTGTGTTTCAGCCTGGGAACATCAATTCTTTTGTCTATCATGTTCACAATAAAGCGAATTAGACGCCCGCAAAAATTCCAGAAGAATGGCGATTATCTGCGGGAAACATTGCGCGACTCTACACTTGGTGCGATGAAAGGAAACTTTGATTATCACGTCCGTTGCACCCTACCATCTTATCACCACAGTTTGCGATTGCACCTTTCTTCATTTTTCTCGGTTTCTCGGACTTATTTGAGCAGAGTTTACCCAACAGCTCCAAGATAAGGAGAAGGGCCGCGCCCTGCGTCACACAGGAAGGCCCGATGTTACTATTGCGGATGCTGCTATGAAGTAAATGAAAGAGCGAATGAGAAGAAAGCTCGAAGCAGATAGCATAGCTGGACAGGCCTCCAAAAGTGACGTAAGCGCGTAGGCCCGCCGCTATCTATAGGAGGTGTTGGTTTACCAATCACTTTTTGTGTCGAACGTGACCCTGCTGCCACCTATAGATGTTCTGAAAATAAGTACTTTCTGCTTGTTTGTTTGTTTATTTTTATCTTTTAGGGGAGGGTTTTGGTAAACGACAAACTCTCGATGGTGGCGGGAAGAGACTATATGATACAGTGATAACGGAGTACCAAGGTGCAAGTAACAAAGTGAACATCAGTTACTGAATTCGTCTTCGTAGCTTATAGAGCATAATTTTTTGTCATCATAATGTAGGGTAATTTCTCAGGTTTTCACCCGACGCTGTCACACATATACCGGCAGTTCCCTTAGAAGTCCCCAGGACGCACATTTCTCATCGTTGACGGCATCCTCATTCCTCACAGAGAGAACAAAAACAGCCTTACAAGTGCCAATGATCTAGTTCCACACGCTACGAGTAGCAACCCAGAATTCTGAGCAGCAGTACAGCAAAGAAAAACTTGGCAAAAGTCATCAGAGCTGATTCATGACGTTTTCATTCTGCGTTAGGCAATCGCTGCTGATATCCAGGCTCCGCGCACGATATCTGATGTACATATTCCCTTTCTCGTCTGGCCACGCCTCTTTCCATCTTCCTTCCTCCTCACCTCGTACTTTCCTTTCAAGTTCCGGGAATAAAATTTCCTTCTTGAACCATGTAGAGACGATATTATCGTACGCTGATTCCGTAAACCTTCCAGTACTGCTTGTCGGAGACATAAATATAAATTTATTAGGCTGTTGTACATTGAGACACGACTTCCTAGAGCTTATTGAATCATATGGTTGCCACAACACAATCTCTTTACCCACTCGCCCGCTGTCAGGCACCTTACTTGATCCTTGTATTACAAATGGCATTATTGTGACATCAGGGGTAATGAGTGCCCCAATAAGTGACCATTTACCCATATTCTGCCTTTTGAATACACTCAACCCTATTAGGCACCACATTTTGCGATATAGTGACCATACACGCGTCATTAACGACAACTCGCTAGAAGATTTCCCTATGCGCATCTCGAACATCAACTGGGACAGCTTTTATGCGGAAAGTGATATTAACATATTATACTCCATATTCCTTCAAAATATTACGAGCTGCTATAATGAATCCTTTCCGTTACTAACGCGTAGACAGCGATCCAAGAAAATAAGGAAGCCTTGGATAACTAGAGAACCTTACTCACGCATCACCGCAAAGAACAAGCTCTTTCAACGGTTCCTAAAAACGCGTGATGGCATGATATGGCAGGAATTCAAACACGTTCGTAACCAGTTAGCCACGGATACAAAGAGAGCGAAGGAAGAATACTATGCGCGGTATTTTACAAATAAGCGGAATGACCCACAGAAAGTCTGGAGAACTGTGAAGAACTTAGCATTTGGTAACACCCCACCACCGCTCCCTACAGAACTAACCATTGACTCTACATCATATCAGGGCTTAGAACTAGCTAACATAGTTAATAACCATTTTGTCAATGTTGGGGCAACAGATAGCGCAGATCCCAGTTCTACAACCTTCGATGGCTCGTTTCCTGTGAGTTCTGTCTATCTTTATCCGGCTACAGTTGCCGAGATTGAGGGGATATTGTGCGGATTAGATAATTCGCTGGCTGCTGGCGTCGACGACCTTAAAGTAAAGCCAATAAAGCACATATTGCCACTTACTAGTGACAAGCTCTGCTATTTGTGTAATAATATTTTAGAAACGGGTACCTTCCCTGACGCATTAAAAATAGCCAAAGTTACACTAATTTGCAAATGAGGAGATGGAAATGACCTCAATAACTACCGCCCAATATCCGTTTTGCCACTTTTTTCAAAAGTGGTGGAGAAAATAATAAATGACAGACTCACCAGATGCCTTTTGAAACATAACATAATAACAAACGCACAATATGGATTTCAGAAGGGGAAATCCACTGAAACCGCATTAATGAGAATCAGAGACCAGATTGTGGAAAATATAGAAGATAAGCAGTATACTGTAGGCATATTCCTAGACCTAAGGAAGGCGTTTGACTCGATATAGCATGATATTTTACTGCGAAAATGTTATTCCTATGGTTTACGCGGGAAGATTCACGAATTAATAAAAAGCTATCTGTCCGAGCGCTTCCAATACATCAAGCTTCATGGTTGTGAATCTAACAAGCTTTTAATAAAATACGGGGTACCCCAGGGATCCATTCTGGGTCCACTCTTACTGCTTCTTTACATCAATGACATCGTCTCCATTCCTAACACACCAGATATAATTTTGTATGCCGACGATACTAACATCTTTTTTTCCCACCATAGCCTGTCACACCTTGCCGCGTTGATAAACAGCTATCTAGAACACCTTTCCGGATGGCTAGCAGCAAATCGATTAAGGGTAAATGTCAGCAAGACGAAATTCATAATATTTCGATCTATCAACAAGGTCTCCGACCCGACGTTCTCGCTAAGTATTAATGCGATTCCCTTAGAACAGGTTTCGGAGATAAAATTCCTCGGCGTATGGTTTCACGAGAATTTATTATGGAATACGCATGTTGATCACCTTACAAAACAACTATCCAAGGTAATCGGTGCTATCAGTCGCATTAGAAGAGCACTGCCAAGGTGGCTCATGAGCAATATTTATTACGCACTTGTCCATTCCAAACTCTCCTATTGCCTGTTAGTATGGGGCAACACATCAGCAAATAACCTAGGCAAATTACACATACTCCAGAGAAGAGCAATACGTTTTCTAACAAATGCCGACTTCTTTACTCCTTCTCCAGACCTCTTTTCCGACGCTCACATTCTTACTGTTAAACAAACGTTCATTTTAAAACTCGGAATTCATATTCATAAAGAAGTTAAGGAAAATCGCATAAACCTTACAACTAAAACCACGACGTATGGGCTAAGGCACTTCAGGAACTACACAACGCCATGTGTGCGAACCAATTACGGGTATCAATCCATGGCCTATCTAGTGCCTCAATTTTTAAACAAATTTGCAAATTTTGTAGAGCCTGAGTACACACAGGCCCAGTTCAGAGGACTCTTCCGCTCATATTTAGATGTTAATTATAATATTAAGCTATTTTGAAGTGGTAAACCTTAGTATGGTAGCGTGTGCCTTTGGCTAAAGGAAACTTTGCACAGCGCTGTATTTCTTTTTTCTCTTTTGTGTGTATGATCTAGATGATAGATGAGCGTCCACGAACAGTGGAGTACTTGTACTGTACATGTAAAAAAATGTTATCGATGTTACTACTGCATAATCACGTTGCAATGGACACTGTAATGGCGGACAGATATCCGCCGACTGTTTATGGTTATGTCTGTATGCATTCCTGTTTGTCGGTCCAGGTACCTCGTCAGGCTCCGCCTTTTGTACCTGGACCTCATTTCTGTATTTTGGAAATGAAATAAATAGAATAGAATAGAATAGAAAGTTGGCTTTCTTACATGTTGTTCTGCTATCAGGCAGAACCTGCATCAAAGGAGGTGTCCCTGAATTCTGGTCATGCTCATGTTCTTCGAGGATCCAGGGGTCGTACCTATAGAAATAAACAAAAAGAATGAACATCGAACAAGAAAGATCTCTCGGAAAACTTACGGGATTTGTGTGCGCATCCACCGATCGAGGATGTCTCTCCATCCCGCACAGCTCACTTGGTTCCACTGAGTGGTGAGGGACCAGAGGAAGTGCTCTGCGGCCCCAAAACTTAGGGGAAGAGTACCTTCAAAACAGAGCTCTGCCTCTAAGTTTCGGGGGAGTCTAAAATATAGCTCTCCGTCCAGTCCCCGATGCATAGCAATCTACGTCCACTCAGTCACGTAATACCCCATGAACACAGCCACCGTTGCGTCCTGAATTTCGACGTCCTCACTGAACGTGAAGCATTGAAAGGTCTCCACGTCCATGCGGGGGACGTCGCACCCCGTCGCCGGTATCAGTTGGAAAAACAGTTTACCACTGCGATTACTGTAAACCCTACAGAAATGCATGAAATAAAATAAAATAAATAAATAAGACGCTATACAATTGCGAACAGACTTACCATAGAGGGGACGGATGTGGACCAGGAAGTCCAAGATGGACTCGAAACGATGAGGCATATCGCTTGGTTGGTTGGTGGAAGGCAGGGAATAGAGGATGAGGTGACAAGAGGAACGGTCCATCTTATAACCGTGCTTTCTCACGCTCGCATGCATCCGGCGTAATTGTATCGCTTACGGGAAACCGCCGATTTCTTGTTCAATATGGCGCGCGCGTGCGCGCGAGTTCAAATGTTAAGACAGTTGTTATTGTTGCTTCCAAATGATGGTTCTGACCGCTGTTTCCAAACATGTCCCAACACGTTCAAGGACGATAGAGAGAGAGAGGGAATAAACGTTAGTATAAATTTCGAAGCAGTAGCGACAGTTTGAGCAATCGTATAGGAAACCATGCTCAGCTTGGAAGATCCTCGTAAGTTGTGGGATTTGCTCCTGCAAGTAGCCTTCCCCACCGGGTTGTGGTCTAAATAACCGGTACGTTCCCTATCGCCAACCAAGAATGACTCTGACACAGGTTTGGAATAACTTACATTGCCGACTTTATTGCTGCACCGTCTGCTCACTTCCAAGTCCCAGGTACGAGTGACCTCTTCCTCCCCAGGGTCCCCTCCCGCGACACCTTCCACTGACCTACTTCCATGCGCCAAATCGGCCCACGTGGCCAAACTGGCCAGTGGAAAGTTCCTGTGTCGAGGGATCGCCTGGGGGAGATGAGGTCACGGGACGGCTCCCCATGTGTCCCCCAAACTGGGTCACCACACTCCCCCCCACCTAAGGCCCCGACGGGGGGTTCGAACCCAGAAAGTCCATGAGTTCTTGGTCGAACGCAGCGGTCGACTTCGGGGCCTGGTCGCTGGGGGGCACCGGGTTGGGGGTGACGCCAGCGGTGGGAAGGTCCTCGGCGGTGGCTCTGCCGCGCGGCGGTGACCCGGCCTCCAGCAGAAGCTCCGGCCGAAACTCCCGAAGGATCCGCAGGGCGGCGGCGACAGCGTCCTCGGCGGAGGGCGCAGGTGGTGCGTCCGGGACCGCCGGTGTTCGGGTGGCCACCGCAGTCCGGTGACGGTCACCCAGCTCGTGGGTTGTGCGGTGGATCACCAACCCACCGCAGGTCCCGCAGAGACGAGCCATCTCCTCCTCCGTGTAGACGGCCGGGGGCTCCGAGGGGTGCCGGTCGGACAGGAGATGGCCCCGGAAGGTGGCTGCCACGGTCTCCGAAGCACCGCCACGGAGGGGACGCGGCTGGTCGCGCCACCTCCTCGATGACACGAAGCACACTGGCTCCTCCCCGACCTGCACGGTCCAGGTGGCTACGGAATGGTGACTGGGAGTCGCCCGCGGGGTGGGTCCGGCCGAGGGCGCAGTCCTCGAGCCTCTTCTCGGGAGACGGGTGCTCCTCGTTGCCGAACGGTCTCTGACGACCGCGTTCGGAGTGGCATGCCTGGGGTTGGGGGTCCTGAAAAGACAGAACGTGCGGAGACACGGAAATGTTATCGCGCGCGCAAATTGTACGCGCGAGAACGCTGACCTACAGTCCGTGTTCCGCCGCGGGTAGGGCATGCCGCCCTACCACGTTGCCTTGGGCTAAAGCCGCCCTGGTCACCCTGCAGCTGATTAGGTGGGCGGATAGACTCGTCCCCCTCGTCCGCCGCGTGGTCGCGCTCATGATAGCGTTTTAAGTCGCCAACGTGAACGGGCCCTGTCTCCTCCGCCGTGTTCACACGACGGAGTCGGTACGACAAGCGAGATAATCGGGAAATCACCCGAAAAGGTCACTCCCAGCGCTGCGCCAGTGACGCTGCGAAACCTATAGCAGCGTTGCTCAGCGGGTGTGTGCGCTTCAAGACCAAATCCCCTACTTCATATGACAGAGGACGGTGCCCCTTATCATACTGACGCGCTTGTTCCGAGCGGGCGGCGTCCAAGCTCTCTCTTGCGGAATTCACCGCATCCGAGAGCCGACTACGCAGCTCGCTCGCGTACCTCGACAGATTCCGAGCAATCGGCTCCGTGCACTGTCTCAGTCCGTTCTCCAATGGGAAAGCATGCCTGGGGATGATACGGCGTCGTTCTCTTGTGCTGAATACCAAGTGCAGCACAAGAGTCGACAAAGACTCGGCCAGTGAAATAACTGGCGTTGTCAGTGATCAACTGTGCCGGAAAACCGAACCGGGAAAAAGTCTCCATCAGCCGGTCCCATATCCGCTCCGACACCAGCTTCCTAAGCGGGAATAACTCCACCCACTTAGAAAAGTGGTCAGTAACCACCAACAGGTACTGATTCCCCCTTGGACTTCTGGGAAATGGACCCATTACGTCACACGCTACTATGTGCCAGGGGTAGCTACTGACTACTGGCTGCATGAACCCTGGGGGTTTACCACCCCTTGGTTTTGCTTTCTGGCACACGGGGCAGCTCCGGGTAAAGCGCATAACATCCTGCCTCATCCCCGGCCAGGTCGCGACGCGGCATAACTTATGAAAAGTCTTGCTGCCACTGCCGTGACCCGCAAGGGCTGAGTCATGGAAATAACGCATAAACACCCTTCGCAATTTCCTGGGAACTACGACCTTGAAGGGGGAAACACTCTCGTCCTCCTCGTCTAACCCGGGCACATATCGCAGCAAAAGCCCGTCCTCACTCAAGAGATATGAGTCGAGGCACCCGTCGTCATCCCTGCCAGCGTTACCGGTGTCAGCTGCACTATTATCCGCCAGCTTTTCCGACACCCGCTGACATAAACCGTCCGACTTCTGTGCCTCTAAGAGCTCTTCCCTGCTTACGATCGTGCCACAAGACAAGGAGTTACCTGCCCGATTCAAACCAATCGCGGCCACGAGATCCCCCTCCTCGGTCTGCCGTTCCTCGCCTTCCGGGAGATTAGCGTAATCGCACGCGCACCCAATCTCCCCTCCTCTCTCTTCCGCTGGGAGAGAGGACCTCCCGCGTCTAGCGGCTCTAACCAGGTCCAAGTCACCCACACAACCGGTCGATGACCTGCCCTGACACTGATGTTCCTGCTGTAATTCACAGCTGTAACCCAGTGGCGCACGGGACAAAGCGTCTGCCACTTTGTTCGCGTTTCCTTTCAGGTATTCTACATGGTAGGAATAGCCCTGAAGTGCTAACGCCCAGCGTGCTAATCTGCCTGACGGTTTCTTCAACCGCTGCAGCCAAGAGAGTGCTTGGTGGTCGGTCTGAATGGTAAAAGTTGTCCCATCCAAATACATGTCGAACTTTTTCAAGCCAAACTTTACCGCCAAGCACTCCTTCTTCGTAACGGAATAGTTCATCTCCGCCGGCGACAGTGTGCGACTAGCGAACCCGACCGGGCATAGACCACCATCGTGTTCCTGTAGCAACACTGCACCAAGCCCGTAATCGCTTGCATCAGTTTGCATAACGAACGGCTTGTTAAGATCTGGCAACCACAATTTAGCTGTATCCGCTATAGCTTGTGATGAGGAGCGAAACGCCTCCTCCTGCCTAGGCCCCCAAGCCCACTGGGAATTCTTCCGCAGTAGCTCGTACAGTGGTTTTGCTAAGGACGCGCAATGCGGGATGAACTGGCGATAGAAGCCAACCATTCCTAGGAACCTCTGAAGGCTCTTGACGTCATGCGGACGAGGATACTCGAGTATGGCCCTCAATTTATCCTCATTCGGACTTAGCGTACCAAGATCAACTACAAAACCAAGGAGATCCACTTTGGGGGATGCAAGCTGAACTTTGCCGGGATTAATGGTCAACCCCGCGTCCCTCATCCGACTTAACACATTGCCCAAGTGAACGAGATGCTCATCGAACGACTTAGAAAATACCACTACGTCGTCCATGTAAGCCATGGCATAATTGAACTTCGCGTCATCCAGCACGACGTCCATTAGCCTCTGAAAACTAACGGGCGAGTTGGACAATCCAAAAGGGAGTCTCGTAAATTCAAACAAGCCTCTGTGACACGTGAATGCCGTCTTTTGGATATCCTCCTCCCCTACAGGAATCTGCAGAAAGCCCCTGCTACAGTCCAAAATCGTGAACACGCTGGCATTCCCCAACGCGTACATGATCGACTCGATGGACGGAAAAGGATAAGCATCTCTGACCGTCACGGCATTTAACTGGCGATAATCCACACACAGCCTTGCCGTCCCATCTTTTTAGGTGCCAGCACCACCAGGAAAGCCCAGGGGCTCTGCGACCGCCTAACCGCGCCTGTCGCAATCATCTCATCCAGCGCCGCGTCAAGGAGATCCCTCTTACGCGCGCTGAGGGGCCTGGGGTTACACCGCCAGGGCCTCGCAGTACCAGTATCAATCCGATGTTCTAGAACATCGGTTGTTCCTGGGTGCTCCGTAAACATTACGGAAAAGGGTAGTAAAGCGTCCAAAAGCCTGGCGCGCTCAACTCCTCTGCCCCCGAAAGACGCTACCACCCGCTCGATATCCTGTGGGATTCCCCCCACAGTTTGCACAAGCTCAGTTTCTGACGAGTGGGTATCCACACGACTGGTTAAACGGCCAGTCGGTGAAGGAGAGGCGAAAGGAATCAGTGGGCTTAGGGGTCCCCCACACCGATATCCGTTTGCCTTTAAATCGAGAATCAATCCCTCTCTGACAATGAAATCTCGTCCCAAAATAACTGGGATTGACAGCCCTGACAGGTAAATGAACCGTTGTCTGCACCGTCCCCCGTTAAAGCGCATTGTAAGTCTCACTGCGCCTGTAGCACTGGACATTCCCGATGCTAACCGCAATGGGATATCAACCTTCCTGACGCGGACATTTCGTTCACGACAGTGCGCGTACACGGCGTCTCCAATTAGCGAGAGCGTGGCACCGGTATCCACCAGGCCAATGTACTCTTTCCCAGCTATTGTTACGCCTATGTACGGACCGAACACAGGAGCAGACTCCTGAACTCTCCAAGCTATTGGGGCGAAAACTGATCCATCCTCGGCAAAAGACTGCGGCGAGGTATGAAACACACGCCCCGAGCTCTCTCTGACTGCCGACGACGGATTAGGGCTAACCCCAACTGCCGCCGCCGGCGTTACTAGTTTCCCTGCGCCGATCGGAAATTTCCCCGACGCATAGGACAGTCACGCTTGTAATGCCCTGGTTGATTACAGCCATAGCATCTGGGCTGCGCCCGCCCGCGGTCCGCCTGTGGCATTCTGCTACTGGGGTCCCTCTCTACCTGGTTCTGCCTATCCTGAACCCTCCGAGCAGTGGATGTTCCACTCCTCGGACCGCCGCGTGAGTTTTCGCCAAACCCCGCGCGGCGCCTCTGTTCAAAGGAGAAAGGATCCAGGGAGCGCGGCGGGACGATGACGTCCGACCGGCTTCCCGCGTCCGCAACCAAGGACGTCGCTTCCCTTCCCCGTGGAACGGAGTCCTTCACGCCCGCCCAAGCGCAACCCGGCTCAACTGATAGTTCCGGGCGGCGAAATTCCGTAACGTAGGCTAGTTTACGCATAGGAGAATGCGCTGCATCTCTATTGGATGGATTGGATGGCGCTGCGGCAGCCTGAAAACCTGCGGGAGCCAGAAACGGACGCAGCCGCTACCGCTGTCAACATGGCGGCCAGTGTGTGTTTACCACTGATCTCGATTGTAAAAGGCTGGATCGCGGATTGGGAGCGCGAGCGTGAAGAAACCGGCCGCCATCTTACTGTACCCACAACAGTCGCCGCAGCGATCATGGCAACTTCTTGCAATTACGGTCGTACCAACCGTACTGGCAAGGTTACAGGGCCTAAATTTATACAGGTGAGTCACTCTTCATCGAGGAATAAATAGGCGTCCATTCTGTATATTTAGTTGACCATTATGAAGTGTTTTGTTGCCCAAAACGAGCACTGGATGCAGGTTGCTTGATCGCTCTTCCGACGTTCAATCGAGCACACTTGCATTTTACCCGGCGGCAAATACAGTTTGAGTGCATAATATGCTTGAAAGAACACGTTACACTACACAGGTAGTGTTGTCATCAATATATGTGCAAGCACTCGAGCGCTTTTTTGCATGCATTGCTAGCATGGTACACGGTGTTCTGTGCGGAAGCAAGTGCCACATTCATTTCTTTGAATTACCTTCGCGCACAAGTTCGGTATTACGTCATAATGAGACCAAGATTGTCGCCTTTTTTCATGTATTGGTATTGTTTTGTGCCTTGGTTTCATTTGTGACAAAGAATCCCACGTAACGGTGGTGTGGCGCGACTTGAATAACGCCTTTGTGTCTGAGCTGTATCGTCAGCTTGTTACGATAGTAATAATCTGTAGCGTGTCGTGCTATTTGTAGCAGCTTTTAAGGCAAAAGTGGTCTCTCAATACAGGTTTCGTCATGAGGGCTACCCAGTGAATAATCTGTGCAGTGTGATACGGCTGGGTATACAGGTAAGTATCACGTTCCTCATCCACTGGTTTCTACTTTACAGGAAGGAACAACCTCAGTGCACGCACTGTAGTTAGCCTCTCTCAGTTTTGCATATTTTCTTACATGTTCACATCAGAAACTCACCTTACACTTCAGGCTCCTTCACCCAGTAATATAATAATTAGAGATTATAATTCTTTTTAGAAGGGTTCCCCATATTCCTTTTAGAATAGTTTTTAATCTTTTTAATTTTTAGAAGATACAGGGATTGTAAACCATGTTTTAAACTGATGTTTTAACATTTGTCCAATGCATTTATTAAACAACATATTCATTTTTAACTGGTTGCACCCAAACCAATGTTCTGATGTATTATTTCCTTTGTTGTTGATGCACCATAAAAATTGGAATAATCATCGTCAATGCAGGTTACTTCACAGCTGCCTCGACATACTCAAGAAATGGGTGCAGAACCTGCGTAATGCCCAGAAACTTTGACTACCACAGCACCTCCAGAAAGTAAAGGCATATGTGTCACATGGGATTTTTAAAGGCATTCACAGTATATAATACGTTGTATGAACTGTTGTAGATCTAAGCAGCCTCTACAGTACACTCTCAGAAATTAAAACTTGTCAACTGTTCATACTGTGATAATTGTTTCAGTTAATAGGCATGCACATATACGATATAAGAAGAAATTTATTGAGAATGCACTTCTCTGGCTACAATCCCCAGCGCTGCACTGCAGTGACGGTCTAGTTTCGGAATGCAAAACATAACGTAATTAAGAATCGAACGGCAGGACACCTGTGAAACACTGTTAGCATACATCAGTATACTGGCACCTTACAAAATTGTGGGATGACAAACAACGATCAATGCTAGCAGCGCAATAAATACTCACAATCTCTGTTGCCTCCCATTGTTTTCTATGGGCACACACAGCACTTTAGGGCCCACCAACATGGCGGCCCGAAGGCACGCCTCTCCCCCACGAGCCCCTCTCCCATGCGCGATCCAGCCTTTATACATAGAGATCAGTGGTGTTTACCAATTGAAATGCGAACTGAATTATTGCGAAGGAAAGGTGCAAGGAGCAAAGAAAGTGGGAGATGAACTACAACTCGTAGTACAGTGTTGCAGTGGTGAAAGTTCTGTGGCCAGCCTTCGTTCCTTGTGGCGTTTCGTGTTGCTTTGTGTGTGTGTGTGTGTGTTGAGCGCGCATTGATCAAGTACGATCAGTAGATGCACCCAAGTGCCAATAGACTCAACGGCCGCTCAGGACGCAAGAAATTCTGAAATTCGTTGCGGTTTATTAATTGCACTTCTCGCTTCTTGCTTCTGTTATTGACGCAGGTAGTCGAACCACTAGGAACACTCCTTTTTGCTGTGATGGGATTCTGAATGAGGGCAAAGTATTCCGTGTAGCCAAACATGAAGGGCAACTACTATTTTCATTTCGACTGTGTTACGTACATTTGGCGTGAGGATTGAAGAAGAATTTAAGTGTACTGCTATTCTTGCGTCCTCAGTTGACGATCGAAAATATGTAGTCATATTTGTGCGGTTTCGCGAGCAATATTCCAAGCTTCGCACCCCCCTCCAAATAAAGAGGGGGCGGTAGGGAGTAGTGATGTATCACTTCCCTGTATCTGGATGGAAGAGTCTAGTATTCTAGAAGTTTTTTTTTTTTTTTTGTTCTGTCGTCTGTGTGCATCCAAGAGCAGATATACGAATAATTACTATGTGTATGTCACGCCAGTTCAAAGGGGATCTGCTTGCAATAATAAAATTCACAGCTGCCTTTAGTTGTGGTAACCTATGCTGCATGGTCTCTTGGGCGGTCTGTTCTTGTGTGAGCTTGCGACCTGAAACTGCAGCTCATGCATACAAAGCTGAATGTTGTGGTTTTGCATTGATAGGTGGCAATGCACAGCAAAGTTTTCACAGGGCAGAAGCTGCAATGGATCTTTAATGTGGCATGCTGTGTTTTCACATAAGCCTGCCCCCTTTGGCATCTGTAATAGTAAGATTCAAGTGCATTTCAATGTTTTGTCTGCTGCAGAATTAATGTTTCAGTTTGCAGAGCTCACCACAGTATCCACCCCATCTTATTCATTTCGCATAACACTCCCTCTGCTGAAAGTACGATAAATATGTATTTGGAAAGAACACAGTGGCCTCTAGGGTGTCTTAGTGTAGCAGATTCTCTGCCATAGATTTGCATGACAGAAAATTGACAAAGTTGTTGGTGTTATGGCCTCGCATTTGGATGCTTTTCTCAATCAGCAACACCCACTGCTGTTCATTTTGCAAGAATACATGCACATGCACATGGCTTGGAGCTGTTAGTTGGCTCTTTACAACCTATCTGCCAATGCCATGTCGGCATCAGCACAGTCCTTGGTGTTATGGGCTTATGGCTTCGCACAGACTTACGTACATACTCAAAATACAGTATACTTTTTTTCTGTATTTTGATACTCTATGCGATAGGTTTTGTGACAAGTATTTTTAAAGAATTTGAAATACTTCTTTCACTATTTGCTACGCAGTACTCAAAACGCTCCTTCCTCGACATGCCGTGTCCCGCAAACTTCCCCACAGTGTCCAGATTTTCAGCTCACTGGAACTTCTCCCGTTTTTCATTCTTTGTTTTTGGGAATTGCCGCATCTGTCATTCATCCTCCTGTACAATAAGCTGGTCCCATGCCTGGCCTTGCTCGTCAATAGCCATAAGAAAACTGTTGCTATTCATATTCCCAGGTGAATCCTCAGGGGGTTAGGTACCAGATAATCCCGGCATTTATTTCCTTGGTCACCAAAGCAATAAACACGACTCAGAATTTGAAAGACCCAAGCTGCCATACAGGAGGGGGTTACAAAGTTTTGGGTCAGAATATATCACCAAAGTTTACTTGAGTTCACCAAAATACATAAAACATTACTTGACACAAAGACCTTGTAAACAAACATTGTGCTTAAGTATGACAGAGGAAGTTTATTCCTTTCAGTTGTACGGCCACATCAGCCAGAATAGGCGTTTCACTTACTGCTAATACTAAAGTACTTTAAAGAGTATCTTAAATACTTGGGTATTTAGTGCTTTACTCGAATTACTTTCAGTTTTGAGTATCTTGTACTCTGTTTTCAATATTCAGTATGCTGCATATTTAGCATCTTACTTTAAATACTTTTGCGTATTATTTTGTACATGTCGGGCCTCGCATTAAGATGCTTTTTCGAAAGAGCATCACCCATTGTTGTTCATTTTTGCAAGAATGCTTGCACACGTGCCCTGTAGGAGTCATGCGGCAATGCTTGGAGCTCTTCCCTTGCTTTTACCAAGCCATCTGCAGTGCATCATCACATTGTAAATGGCATTTTACGGTAACATAAAAAATACTATATGGCAAAGCAACTGTACAAGAGAATTGTACGAGTGTTTTTTTTCTCTCCTTTTCTGGAAAAGCATTGCTCTACTTTGGTTACTTTTTCTTTTGCTTCTGTTGCTCTGGTGATCCACTCAAATAGCAAGTTGGACTTGTTTCTAAGAAGTTGTTGTTGGAAAAAGAGTGCATAAGCAGAAATGCACAACACACCACTCCTGCCGTGTATGCTGCCATATTGACTCCTGTTCAATTGCAATGGTGGAACGCAGAGGCATTATAACATTTTCGTAGTTTCAGACAAGTGTATCGCAACAGCCTTTTTAAAACCACTCTACGATGCCAGTTTCTTCAGTCATCACTAGCAATAGCAGCCACAGCTGCGATTAGGGGACAGGCATGCACAACTGCAACTAGAAGCACTGTTGTGGGTCTGAGACTGAGCTGCGCAACCTTGACACAATTAGAAAATAAGGCCGCGTAAATAGTGATTTTCAAGTTCAAACCAAATACAAATTGAATATGAATATTTTGAAATCGAATTCAACGAATAATCAAGACATAAAATGAGTCACGCAAGCCCTGACTGTGCAGCATTTTTGCTGCTTCCTAAATCTTTATGGTTTTTCTAATTGACAGACCAAAGTGGATCTTCTGGGATTGAGCAGCCATTAGCTTTGATAGTAGACCTTTGATGATAGAGGTCTTCACATCTGTATCTGAGTAGTGCAGATCGTGAATTTGAAGTTAAAACGAAACACAAAATTGAGAACAGAGGACTACCAAGTAGAAGGTGATATCTTTCCATCAGTAACCCAGACAAAATAGTAGAATAGCAAATGCCAGCATTGGAATTGGGATGCAATTTGTCCAAATTTTAATGGCTCTAGGGAGCTGATAGCCCTGCCATAAATGTGATTTTTGTGTGCTCCCAGACATCTTTGTACAACTTTGACCAACTCAAACAACGGAAAAATAAACAGGCTCTTCATGCAGAAGCTAAGAAGACAGTGGCGTTATATATTTTCTAGTATGACCATCACTAGCTGGCAGAGGTACAAAAGTCTTAAAGGAGGCAATATTACCTTGAGTCAATGTACAGAGACGGAGGACAACAGATGCAGATGGGAGTCCTGTCCTGTATAAGTCTCTTGTTCTCCGTCTCCGCACATCCCAAATACAGGGTAATATTGCCTCCTCCAAGACTACACTGAGTCGCTTGCATTCTATTGTTATGTTCTGGGTCATTCCATGTCCCAGATGTTGCGCTGGACTGTCCCTGACTTCTTTCAAATAAATTGTGGTTGGTTGTTCCCATGCAGCCAATGCTCCCCGCTTGCAGAAAGAAAATTGCTCTGTGGGAAGATTTACCAAGGGACATGTGACCTACCTGTTTAAAAAAACAACAACAATGAAATAGCTTTTTTTTTTTTTGCAAATTCTAACCGGATATCTTCTGAGCGATCACAAATCGTAACACTTTCATGTCATATGCACTGAAGGTTGATCGACACTCTGTGATCGGTGGCTAATTGACAGTTTATGCTCCCTGAAAAACAAAAATTAAAAAATTCTTTGACTTTTTATGGAACTCCACAATTTTTTCAGAGCCATTTAAACTGTTCAGCGCTCTTGCCTAGGAGGCCCAGAACATGTTAGAAATATTTTGGGGCGCGCATATTTGGAAAAGTATGTGCGAAAAAAATTGGAAGTCCAGATATATTGCTTTTTCCCACATAGTCAGCCTTCAATCGCATACTGAGGTGGTTCTGATAAAAATATGAGACAATTGCATTTCATAGTACACACCTTGATTATTTTTTCCACAACGTTTCATCAAAAGACTGCTTTTGCAGCGAAATAATTTTAGAACTTGACCACCGTCACACACATCCGGTGTTGCCCCGCAAGGCTGCTTCAGCCCACAGTGCATCGTCGCTGCTTCCTCCAAACACAGTGGAGCGGCACAACCCGATTTGCGTTATTCAGAAACAACTTGTAGAAATTAACCTTCACACTTCAGGTTCTCACGAGAACAGCCTACTTCTGCGGCGCTGTTCAACAGGAGCACTGGTCCTACGAATGTACTTAAATGACATTGGACACTGACGAGCACTTGAATAACCATAATATGTTTAAGCGATGACGGACACAATGCTTACTAACACAGACTCTATGGTGCCAGGCAATAATGGGTATGAAATAAGCAAGGAAAGCACAACAACTTAAGAGGACATATCACATACGTCTCAACTCAAAAATGAACTTTTTTCTGCGATAGATGGCGCCATCGCGTCTCTGATTGGAGGACACGACAAGCCCACGTGACAGGCGGAGACCTATGAGCTGGGTTGTGTTTCCTTTATTTTTAGATTTTCTCCTTTCCCCGATTTGCTTTTGCGCGGTGGATTTCGTTGTCTCGCGTTTGCTGTTTACGTTTTACTGGCATTTCTCGAACATGCCGTGTGACTGTCGCGTACCGCCGTTACCACCTCGCTTTCTCGTGGATGAAGATTGCTCTGATCGGTAGCAGCGGGCTAAAGCTTTTCACCCGATACGCAGAGACTGTCCGTGGAGGTGTCTATTCGTGATATAGTAATCGTAGTTTTCAGTTTTCGTGGTGTCACAGGATCACGTGTCCCTGAGAGTATCGGGGGACTCCAGTTGAGCTGAATAGCGATTTTTGTCAGAGGCAGCAGTATCCAGAAAGGACGCGGGGTTGTCGACGGTCATATGACACTGCAACATCCCGTTGCAAAACATCCCTGCTTTTCTTGCCAGTGACACTTACGCTGTTGAACCATGACGTTCGTTGCTGTCGATTGGTGTCGTGAAAGCGCTCCCATTATTTCATAGTAGAACTCAAGGCCGGTGCGCTCGCACAGGACTGCTAGCAAATTTCGATAGGGTTTCGCACTCCCCTTTAGAGCATTGCGCGGGCCTTGTCGGGCCGGGCTTTACGTTTTTCGCACGTGCCCGTGCCAGGTTCGGATTCGACAACACATGGTGCGGCATGTACGTCAACAGACTTCATGAGACTCGACAGCTGAATGTTTGTGTCGGGTCTCGGTTCTTCTTCTACATAGGGGTTAGGAGATGTCAGCCAGATGGCTACGGCTTGCTACTCAAAATTCCACACACATGCACTCACACACGTTGGGGCCCACAGGCGTGGTGGGCGCGTTTGAACAGCAGAAGGAGCGTCCTTCAACAAAGCCAGAGAGGAGCAACCGCGTACACACGACACCGCTCTCTCCGTGAAGCAGAGTGAGACGCTGATCAAGAGGAAAGCCGAAGTGCGGAGTTTTCAGGCGTAGTGCAGGCAGGGTTCTGCACGACACGCTCTATCCTGCGGTGCGGATCCCGGTTTGGAGTTTCCCGCGGGTAGCGGGTCGGTTGCGGGTGATATTATTGACACCCGCGCGGGTAGCGAGACTGTTGCGGGCAGCGTTTTTGGCACAAGCACTGCTGGCGGGTCGGCCACGAACAAGCAACGGCTACAGCAACAACAACGAAGAGAAAAGATCATACCAAATAATAAGTAAACAAAGGCGCCGCAGCCCCTGCTGGTCGGGTCCGGTTGGGTGTGGATTTCATTTTCTGGTAGAGCGCGGGTGGCGGGTCTTGTCAGAGGATTTAGGGGTCGGGTATGGATTTCACCCTCAAATAATGGGTTGCACGTCATACGGTCCAAGTGCCCATTTCGTCGAACTACCAAGTGTCCGTCTGGCTTACGCGAACATTTGGGAAAACAAAATGCGTGATAGCGCTTTTCTATAGAAACGGCTGAAACGGCTGTCTTGTCCCCCATCCCGAGTTTCTTCAGCTATCAAACAAACCAAACAGTGCACGTATGCACAGGTCATGCGCATTTTGGCACTGTAGTTGCCTCTTGAGAAGGGGTAGAGCACTGCATGGGCCGGATTTTTAGGCCCGTGCCCTGCCCATACACCAATATTTCTATACTGAGGCCCTATCCAAACCCACCTCTGCTCTAAGTGTTCCCCAGGCTCGCAGCGGGCCCGATGGCCAGTCCCATTTGTCCATTCCAATTTTCTTTCTGTGTTCTCGGGAAGGATAGCTCCATAACATACCCGAAAATCGTGCCAAAATTTTGGCGGCGATTTTGAGTAAATGGCCGCCGGATTTGGCCAATTTCGTGATACAGTGTGCGTGCAGACGGCAGGTATCGATTTGTTACTTCCTTCACTGTATTGTTGTTACTTTTTTATGGGGTTTAATGCTAGCCGGGCCTTCCTCAACCACGATAAAAATTTCATAATTCCAAGATAAAGCAACCTGTCTTCCAGTCTGTTCAGGCTGACGTGTTGAATTGTTTGTCTGAATATTCGATATTTCGGACGCGACTGTTTATCATAGTGTAGTTTGCATCAATTGCGGACTAGCCGATTCAAAAATAAAAGAAAGTGTTTATTTCCGCGGCAATCGAACTATGATTTCATTTTCACCGTCAGAGATCGCAGGCGAATTTCCATCCTTTCCGCGGTGCATATACAGTTCATAAAAGGAAGCTTTTGACCGCTCGATAAATAATTTGTTGTTTTTAGTGTTTAAACATATGATCGTCCCACTACAGCGAAGGATTCTTAGGAATACATGCAGAATGCTCATGACAAATAAATCCGGGTTTGGGTAGCGTGCCGCGAAATCTTGTGGCAAACGTCCCCACCCTCACGGTCATCCCACTATATTTGGTTTTGCTGGTCCATAAGGCCCTAAACCAATGTGCAAAACACCACAAACGCATTTGATTTTATTTATATTTTTGCATGCGATGGGTTTGTTGTGTGGGCCCCGTCACATAACATCCGCGTCTGCACGAGCGGGCTGCCAAAGGCTTGGTGGTCGCGTCGACCTCAGCGAGCAGACGACCAGACAGCTGTGGAGAGGAGGACTACGCAACGGCGCCAACTGCGTCTCGCGCACGCCACAGACGCACGCATGGTTCTCCCTTGCAGCTTCTTCGGAGATCAACTGACTTTGCAGTTCGCCGCACAACGCATTGTGATCCCAGAGAAACGTAAACGATGAAAGGCGCGTTGGTTGGCAGTAGCCAGCTGAAGTTTATGACGCGCGACAGGCTGTTCGTAGACTCTGACGTGGAAATCGTCACTTTTAGCTATCCCGGAGCTACAGCGGCCCGTCTGAGAGAAAAAATCCATCGACTGCACCTAGCAGTAGACTGGATCATCATGTATATCGGTGGCAACGATATCCAGGATGGGAAGAGTGCCGCAGCTGTTTTGCGGGAAGTCTCAGTAAGTACAGATTGCAACGATTTCAATCTCTGTGCTGCTAAAACCCATTTCCTCTGACACGCCAGGGAAGATTCATTTCCATGAATGGTCTTCTTTCACAGGATACCGTTGAGGTGGCGAAAGGCTACGCGGAGCATATATTCCTGTATAAGCTGATGCCACAGACAAGGCGGCCTGAACTTTCTGGCACAATTCAGGGATATAACGCGATGCTGCGCACGATTCCAGCTGTCCGTGCCGGTGACGCTACGGTGTTGAGCATTGACGTGAGTAGTCGCTTCTCGAACGCTAACTCTGGAACTTCCTGGTGGTCATGGCAGGTATTTTATAATGCTCGTTAATTTTGGAAAAACAGTGCGACAAAAAGTAACTGGGGCTACCTTTGTGGTGCTTGAATTACAAACAGTTGATGGTCTTGATGCGGTACCTGTTTGTAATTCAAGTATCACAAAGCTAGTTTCCAGTTGCTTTTTATCGCGCAATTTTTCCGAAAATAAAATGCGTACGAAGTACTGGCACATGCCTACCAGGAATTCCGGTTTATTTGTATTGCTGTCTTTGTGAAGTGCTGTTTGCAAAAACATTCCGTATATATGTTCAAATATCTTTTCCAGCACAAGGTCTTTACCAGGAACAAGGAGGTGAAAGAGGGGATGCTTTCACGGGATGGCTATCACATTTCGACGGGACGGGGGTTATCGTGCCTAGCAGGCATCCTCCGCACAGCCCTCGTGAAACGCTACGGACCATGGCTGAAAGCACCGGGTCCGCGTCGTGGCATCGTACTCAAGCCAATGGAGTCGTGTGAAGAGTGTCGTGCTAAGGGACACCCCACGAGTGCATGCAGGCCTGTGCGCTCACCGTGGTGAACGCTCACCATTTTAGCCGCCATGTCATGACGACACAGAACGATGTTACCACTGTTACCTGCTGTATTATAACAACCACGTCATCTGATCCCCAATCCTATGCTCACTTCTGTCAGCAGCAGCAACGTAGTCAAAGCTTTTTCTAACCTGTTCCTCCTGCCATCGCATACTTTGTCCCATGATTAGTGTACAAATGGCCCACATCATACACAAGACCTGCCCGATAAAATTTTGTAAACAACTATCATCATTCCGATGGAAATTTTGTAATGGCTTCATGCCGTCTGCCAGCTTCCGGCTGGGCTGTCTGCTCGTTACCCTAGGCACCCTGAGACCAGTAGTTTCCTTAGAAGTTGGTCCAGGGCACATATGCCCCCCTCCCCGTGATATTTCCTGGAGCAGAAACTCTAAACACAGCGAGGTGGTGCATGATAATGCGTGTGAAATTTGAAATTGAAAGACTACTGCATTGCTTGCCACTATGAGTGCGAGTCACTGATGCCCACTGTAGCCTGAATGAGATGGCTGGGTATTTTCCTACGGGTGCAACTCGTGCAATATATTTTGGTTAATAAAATATATTATGCTTCATAGCAAGCTTTTCAAGAGAAAAAATGTATTTCTCCTCAAATTCGTATTGTGGTCCGTACAGATGTGTTTGCAGTGTTCCCCCGGTCTCAAGTTTTTCTTCAGATGAAATCTGGTCAAGGTGACCAATAGCCATTGTTAGTAACCACTGGTTCACAGATTACTGCAAGCAGAAAATCCTAGACAGCCAGCACCCGAAAGATTAAAAAGAAATCAGTAGCACGTGTTCACTATTGGTAGATTGGAGATATTTTATTGAAGAACGCAGCATGTATACATCGTCACGTTTTCTGCATTACTTATGCGTATCAGCTCATGCTTGTAGCCTCAGAATGTTCATTCGTGGATACAGTATCCAACAGCACATTTCATCATTGGCGATGTGGCATACACACATAATGAAGTACCATACAGTCCGCTGCATGTAGGCGCACTTTGACATGAAGGTCTCGCACATACGGCATCAACATATAGCATCCTGGTGGACAGAGCCAGGTTCATAATATGGGAATAGTAAAAACTTGGAACGTGTTACTCAGCAACGAGTTTCCTTTTTGAGCAATGAAGTAGCAACTGATAGTTGCTTTTGCCATGCTTGTCAGTTGGCAGCTAAAGCCTCAGAGTGTGTGTTTATGGAAAAAAAATGTCCAACAGGGCACCATTCATCATTGGCCACATAATGCTGAACCAGGTACAACACTGGCAAGGGCAGGTGCTTCATAATCAGGGAGAGAGTAGGAAATTTTCAAATGACAGGTAAAGACAGTAACACTTAGGAAGTTTGACCTTTGGGCGTCTGGCCATCATATTTGCAGTAGTACTGGATACCTGAATCTGAAAATACAATTTTCATATGTTGAAATGACACCCAAGTAAAGGCAAGATGGCAAGAGGACGTAACGCAGAGCGACATGTTGGGATGTTGCTCGTGCTCAACAATGCGGGGAACTGGCGACAGTTGGGAGACAGCTCTGCACAATGATACTTACCGACCTTGTCAAAATATCAAAATGGATTCATACTCAGGATGTCGACATCTGAACAGGCTGGTGGAGCTTCAAAAGTGCTAGGAATACCATTCATGTTTCTTTCCACAATTTTCATACACTCAAGCAAAGGTAGAATACCGTGATGGCCTCACACATATAGCATCAACGTGTGGACGTGTTTCAACCATGCCTGGGAAGAACGACGGTTTGGGGACAGCTTTGCTATATCTTCATAAACTCAAGCCAAGGCAGAATACCATGATGGCCTCACACATGTAGCATCAACGTGTGGACGTGTTTCAACCATGCCTGGGAAGAACGACGGTTTGGGGACAGCTTTGCTATATCTTCATACACTCAAGCCAAGGTAGAATACCATGATGGCCTCACACATATAGCATCAACGTGTGGACGTGTTTCAACAATGCCGGGGAAGACGGTTCTACGGTTGGGAGATTGTGCACCATTCTCATACTTAGATCCTCACGTGCTGATGGCTGGATTCAGATTTCACACTCTTACGCCATGTTTAAAATATGACAAGCATCGCACGACTAGTCTGTGGATTTATACATAGAAATATATTAATATAAATATTTAGGAAAATTGAAAAATATGCACAGATATGCACAGTAAAAATGGAAAAAGGTAACTTAAATATGAAACACAAACGTGAAGATATGCAGCCTGAGCCAAAGTCGAAGACATGTATATGGAAAAACATTCAGTAAATTATGAAGCAAAATGGATGAATATGCATTAAAACACTTGGCAAAGGTGGAGCCGCACAAACTAAATGACACGTAAATCCACAGTCTAGCCATAATTACAGAACAGCGGCAGGTGAGTTATCTTTACCAGTCTTCCGTCTCTTTCTGGATGAATCGCCCTGATTGGAAGTTGTTTTGGCGGCATCACAGAGCGAGGCAACCTGATGGTCACTCTTCTTGTTATCTCTGAGCTGCAGCCCACGGGACTGACGAGGGTCAACCAACTCCGGTAGAAGGCTATGCGAGTAGAACAGTTGAAGGTGGCCAATCATTTTGCTCCAGAAGCCATCATTTCTCTCGATCTTCTGGACAAAAATTTCCTCGCCAGAATATACCACAAAAAGACAAAACTGACGTCGAGTGATGTGGAGCTGTCCCTGCACCTGATAGTGGTAGTCATGGTTTTCCTTCAACGAAATATTACCAGAGTTATCAATAGTGCAAAAGGTGATTTTTTTTGCCCGCACTCCCTCCACAGGGGTAAGGGGCCGAGCCGAATAAGGGCACTTCACTTCCACGACAGTGTCATCACCGACAAGCCCATCAGGTGTTGCAGCAAGGTATGCAAACTCCTGATCAACAACAAGGCCGCATGGTGAAACAGTCACCCCTAACTCATCCTGCAGCTTAGCAATTGCAATGGGCTCAGTGTCGCGACCATATCGGAGAGCCTCAGTGTCAAAATGACCATAGAGCAAGGAACGAACAGTACTTGCACTGCTCGTTGCATCTCGCATCTTGCATACCTTGCCAAAATTAGAAGCGGTGAGTCGCTTTCGCCTCTCCTGCATCCACAAAGTTCTCCCTTCTTGACCTCGAGTATCAGCCTCGAGCTGCTCTGCATCTGGTTGGGAGAGCACAAGGGAATCCTTGTACGCCGCAGCAGCTTCAACATAGTCATCGTGGTTCATGTCTGGAGCATCCACTATGGAACCATAGTGGTTGTCGCTGGAAGCACGCTTGCAGGGCGCACCTTCAAGTGAACGCTTACAGCGAGCAGCCCCAGAACTCCGATGCCTCATGCAAGCAGCACGAACAGCTGCTTTACGCTTCAGCATAATTTTTGCATACTTCCCAGGGCTGGTGTTGTACACTGCCTTATGTAGAGCACGATGGTACTGCTTAGAGTTGAAAGACACGACAGCTCCTGAAGCCCGCATTCCGAATGATCCCCTCTGGGAAAAGTTTATTCTTTTACCGCCAGAAAACTTTGCAACGAGAGAATTGAAATGTTCTGCAGCATTATTGTTAACGTCAAGGATCAAGCTGCTACCATTGTTTGCCAAACGACTCATCGCTACAAGGATTTCATTGAAAAGTCCGCATTTCCTGAGCTCTGGGACGTGATTGACTTCCCCTTCTTTTGGACCACTGCAAAAGTAACCCGCACATTTTGCGTGGTCGCCGAACACATGGAGTGGCCCATTACGGATATCAGCCACCAGGTTCCGAATCTGATCTTGTTTGCTGAACTCGGCCTGCTCTTTGCGATAGTGAATAGCCCTAGCAACTCCAACTCTTAGTCGAACAGCATTATCCAGAAGTAGCTTCTTCAACGATGGGGGAATGGGGGTTGTTCTCTTTGCCAAAGCAACATCTCGAAGACGACTTACATAGTTTCGAAGAAGGTGGTTGCGACATTCTACCTTCTGAACTACCTGATGCTGGTACGGTGCAGCTTCAAGAATTGACTTGTATGTGCTCGAATCACCGTCAGCGATCAACTGCAAGTACTTTACCCCGTGCAACTCAATGCTGCGCCTGAAGCCTTCAACGACGATATCCTTCTCCATACTGGTAGAGCTGCTGTCCCAGTTCTTGAAGCACAGATGCTTTTTTGGGCTCGACCCTGCCTTGGAACTTGCGCACAGTGTACAAAATTTGTTCCGGACGCCTAGGAACAGTACTTTCTTTGTGCGGTACCCAACAATTACAGCCTGCAAAAACGAAAAAATGTCAGGATTGTATTCCACAAAACTCTACCCCCAATGACAATGTTTCGAGGAATTATGCATTTGTACGCGTATCATACGAATTAATGCCACAGGATGTATACCACTCTAGAAAGTGTGTTTACCAAAAGACAGCAGTGCCACTAATAGCACCAGAGGGGTCAACTTTTTCCTCCAAATAAATGCTCATAGTGTTCTTTCCACAAATGGTGGGCACAGACTTCCTGTATATCCCGTCTGCCAAGCGGTGTGCAAGATAAATCCTCCTTTTTCGGGCACCTTTATTAAGTGTAGATAAAAATTTTTACTTACCAAGCCAGAAAGAGCGTCGTACTTGTTCTTGTATGAACGTTTGCACCAAGCACCATCGGCAACGACCGTAATTATAGGAAAACCGTCAGCATCGACGTCCCCAGCCTCCCTAGCTAACCGAGCTTCCTCAATGCCTGCTTTTCTTATTTCTTCCCAAGCTGTTTCGTCGATTCCTTTAGCAACAATATCCTGATACTTACTGTACGTGCTACCAGCCATGCCAGGTATGTCCAGAGCACCTAGGAGCTCGCGAAGGCCTGAGAAACGAGAACCTATAGACACGATACCGTTCACTGCTGAGGAATTGACGTCCATGCGTTGTTGAACAAGTTGATCAACTGGTGCCTCTGTTGTGACTACATCTTTCCTCAGACACATCCTGCACTTCAAACTGAAAGAGCTACACAGACCTCGCCGATGTTCTGATACAATTTCCATGTCAGCCAGGCCGCAACCAAACGGACTATGTACCGACAAACTTTGCAAAGACGAGAAGAAGTGATCAATCTCCACTATACGCCGACCATTCACACTGCTTGTGCGCTGACTCTGTGTCTGGTGAACATTGCCAGTATCGAAAGATGAAGATCGACTGGGTGTAACAGCGGCAGTGATTGGAACGGGACTTGCTCTGGAACCGGCAAGCTCGTCACAACCTGAACTGCAGGGGACTACATTATCTACCTCAGTTGAATCAGCAAATGACGAATTTGAAGGACGAATTTCGCTTGTGCTCGAAGCGAAACAAGCATTCCGACCGGCATCAGTTACAGTTTGAGGAACAACACTACCACCAAAGGTTGAGCCTACAAGGGTATCTGCGCGATGTGGAGTCGTCGAAGTGCAACGATCACTGGGAACAGCACGGCTGGAGCATCCTGCATTACCAAAATCTCTCAAATCCGCAGGCTCCGTCACATGCCTGCCTCTACCACGTAAATTCGCAAAGTCCTTCTTCTTACGTTTCCGTTGTCCGTAGACGTGACTTCGAGCCATAATGGGTAAATACTATGAACACGCAGAAAACACACAAGGACAGAGAGCAAATGAACAGGACAAGAAAGTGAAAAAAACGCGTAACTTAGCCACGAATTGGTCACTTCAGGACGAACCGCCGAAACCACGGACGCCGATCAGCTGCTGCGCAATACGCGGATGGTTACGAGCGGACTACGTTCGGGCGCTGCGAGCGGACGGCGCCACCTTCCGGAATCAGTGGTAAACGCCTTGGATGCATGCCTGTACTCACTTTTAATTCTTTTTCGGAAAAACAGAATGCTAAAAACACACAAAAAACGCGTCATTTGAATCCTGAAACATGTCCCCGGTTAACCTCAGAAGCGGATTGTTTTTATTTGCTTTCATTTATTTATTTGGATTTTTTGAAGCTGTAGCGACAAAATTCATTTCTTTTTCTTTTTAAAAAAAAATTACAACGCTAGAGCGATATTTCAGTTCCCAGAGTTAAGATGTCTTGACGTCACCTTTCCGATGAAAGTTTCCGCATTCCGATCTGTCTCGTAGTTCAGCCACAAAACCTATGCAAAGTTCACATAGAAAACAGAGGGGTTCCCACCTTCAGGGGTCCGTAAAAAAAAATTACAACGCTAGAGCGATATTTCAGTTCCCAGAGTTAAGAGATCTTGACGTCACCTTTCCAATGAAGGTTTCCGCAATACGATCTGTCTCGTAGTTCAGCCACAAAACCTATGCAAAGTTCACATAGAAAACAGGGGGTGGTATGTCCTCTTAACTCTTTTAGCTACCACAAAAGAAAACAATAACAGAAGCCTCGAACTGTCGAAGTGAAGTAATTGAGGGGGCCAGGTCCCGCCAAGCAACAGTGTCGTAGCTTTTTGCCTGTACCCCCTGCTAAATACTAGTAAAAATAAAAATTATAATATGAGGAGCCAGCTCAGCAGGCTGGTGACACCTCTAGTTGATGTTAGATGTAATGTTGCTAAATATAATAGGTGAAGTGAGTGTGGGGATGGTTAAGTTCAATATTTTTTTTTTTTTTGCTGCAGATGATGAACCTTTGTACAAGGGGCATACTTCCAAATGAAATTTATCTCATATCTTTATCAGAACTACATCAGTGTGCAATTAACGGATGAATATGCCGTAAAAAGCAACATTTCCCAAATTCATAATTTTTTGTGATAGTCTTCCAAGTCTCTGTACCTCAAAATATTTTTTACACATTCTGTGCTTCCTATCCAATACCGCTAACCATGTTATGTAGCATTATTAATACTAGGTTTAAAAATATGTTAACCACTAAAATAACTGAACATAAACTAAAGTAAGCATGGCGGGGGTTATCATCTTGTCTATACAAAGAAATCTTTTCCTTCAGCTTCTGAATGGGCTCTCTGTCATCGCCATATGCATCATTTCGCCACTGTTCATACCAGTGGTACACTGTTCTCTGCGTTGGGTTAACAGCTAAGCAGTTCATGGGCATTGTTTTACATCTCCAGCTTAGTTTCATGTAGGCGTATGGCCTCTGACACAGCCATGCCTCCAAGGAAGCAACCTGGTTGTGACAACAAAAATGGAACAAATGAACAACAAACAGCACGTTGTTTGTTAGCTATGTAACATGAGAGTACTGTCTTGCAATAAGATCAAATATACGTCATGAGAACCTGAACTCCTTGTTGAGCCAGTTATACATATTTAAGATTGCATATTGCCAATCTAGTCTTGTTCTATGATTTTTCTATCTTAATTTTTCTACCAGTGTCCAGCATATGGTCTAAGATGATTATATGCACCTCAAGACCCCTACCCTATGGTATTGCTTTCAGGAGGTGGGTAAGCAATGAGCACACTGAAACAGCAGAACTGCCTGAAGGTGCAAAGAACTCACCGTTCAGATCTCTTCACCATGCTTATAATCCACGAGGTAGATGTACATTTAGTGCAGTCATCTAGCCATCGTTGGGCGTCGTCAAAACAAGTTGGAAAGAAGGACATTCGTAACATACGTTGAATTTGAAGATGCTTTGTCCTCAACACAAATACTGCGTTAGGGTACTGACACTGCTTCCAATTGGAACGTGTCCCAATTACATCTACTCAGGCATCTTGTTGCTTGCACCCCAGCTCACCTGTTTGAATCCGTAGACCCATGTGACCTAACATTTTGTAAAGCTTTAAAAGTTTTCAACCCTTTTACGGGAGTATAAAACAATATTTTCCTGGCAATGTTTGTGGCACAAATCATTAACGTGGAAGAGTTAATCGAAGTAAATTAAACTGACCACAAGGTGTCACGAACGGAGTGTGCAGATAGTGTGGTGGGTGCGGATAGCGTTTAGGATTAGCTGGTCTAGCAACAGCTGTTATCGCAGTTCACATTATTGTTTTTGGCATTCTAGCATGGCGGATAGCTTGGAAATATTTGTCAAGTCAACGCAATGCTGATTTGGCATGATAGCTTGATCTTGCAAGTGTCCTGCCTTAATTTTTGGCCATGTTCTACTGCAGTCAAGTGATATGTTCACTTGTTCAGTGAAGGTCTACAGTATCTGTAACCATAACCTATAACCATAGAATGATGCTGCGGTGCGCTCAATTTTCAACGCTGCTGCAGCATTTCATATTAAAACGCCAGCACTTCACCTCTGGGCTGCAGTCCTTGGATATCTTACTATCTTACTGAGTTTCCCACATCGGTATGGGGTGGAACGGAGCTTTTGTGACTTTTCGGTATTCGTGAATACTGGAACATTCTATTACTGAAGATTTCTGCACTGATTGCACCTCACACAATGCCATCGCGTATATTCTACCCTGTATAATTCGTTTGCACTGTGAAATGTTTCACATGGTTTTTGTGAGAGCCCGTCTCACTCCTGCAGGTTGCATCACTGACCTGCCCACGATGATGGAGTCGTGGTGTTGCATGTTCCAACGCTTGAGACTACGTATAGGTGCATATAAGGAAGAAAACTGTCCTGGTACCCCTCATGTACTCGGAATGTGTAGTGTGCACAATTTGTGTTAGTGTGTACCCAGCAACTAATTTATTTGGTGATTATGATTGGGGAGTTTCATCACCAGGGGTGATACTCAAACCCATTGACTGTAGTGTTGCTGCAAAATATCATAATGAGTCACCTAACAGTGAGGACTGAAGTGCTTTGAGGGCAGAACTTTGGTGTGCTGTATTTGGTCATGGACCAAGAAATGTGATGGGGCGAGGGTTCGGCTGATTAAGAGACCCTGAAAGGGTGGTTCGGGAAGGTTTTTGGTGCGGGCGCTGAAGAAGTATGTGCTAGTGTGGACCTAGTGTGCGAAGAGTAGCGACACACCATTCAGTAGCATTGCCTGGACGATACAGGAGAATGCAGGTTTTGCTCCAGCAAAGGACGTTAGCTTGCTTTTAACAACACACAGAAACATTCGTGGTCAGAAAGGGAGAAGGGTGTATACCACGGTAATATGGGGAGTCTGAGCAGGTGACGGACGGACAATCAGATCAGGCCCATTATCTCGGTTTTGATATCTTTTGACTTATCCCATTATTCCATAAAGAGGTTCAATTATTCATGTTCGGTAAAATGAATGAGGTTTCAAGCTTAAATAGGAAAACGTGTGTGGGAGGAAGTGTTGTAATGTTCCTTTCATAATAATACTCCAAAACTTGACGGTCCCAGGGTTTTCTCCAAGGGGAGCAAGGGGGAGCAACCCCCCCCCCCCCCCGGAACCACCTCTTTTTCTGGAGACGGCTATTGGGCGTTCAGAGGTTCCTATCATGGCAGCTGCGAATAAACATTACAACCTATGATTAAGAATGCACCATTTTCACAAGCGATCTTGGAGCTAGAGGGGGGGGGGGCACTGCCACCCTCTCAGTACGCCCATGACCTTGAGGTTCCACTTCCTTCCTGAGTAGATTGTAGTTAGCTGGCACGATGGTAGCCAGAAAATATTTCGGGAGGGCAGTTTATATGGGGACTTTACATGGGGGAGGATGATTCCCCCTTCGTTTTCCTCTCCCAAATGCACTACCAAGGGCATGATTTGAGGGGGTTGACCGGTTAAACAGTACAGGCGCGTGCCACAGCAACAACCATTTGTCATAGTATATATGTCTTTAGAGAGAGTACTGTGTTACAGAGCCTGAAGAACGGTAAGTGGATCATATGGGAAATGTGTCATTGACACGACTTCAAGACGTAACGTAAGAGCATGCACTGGTAGAATGATTGCAGAAGGATATGTTTGAATAGTCATTTGTGTCACGCATTTGTACATGTGATCTTATTTGACACTGCTTTTGTCTTCTTCAAAGTAAAAAAGGCCACTGCCTGACACTGTTGTATCTTTTATGAATCTAGGTTTTTGTAAATGCTCATTAAGCGACAAGATCATTTCAGGCGTCGGCTAAATACGCAAGAATAACAGAACACTTAAGTTATCTCAGCAAATGTACGGAACACAGCTGAAATGTGGTTGTACTGCCTGCGGTAATAACGGTAGCACCAAGCGAGAAGCGCAATTAGGAAAACAAAACGAATTTGAGGCTTCTACTGCTTGCGTCTTGAGCGGGCATCGAGTTAATGTACACTTAGGTGCAGCCAAGCAATACTGAATTCTTCCACCGTACTTGTGCAGCGGCTTGTGTCAAACACACGCACGCCAAACAACACGGAACGCCGCTCGGAACGAGAGCTGACCACAACACTTCCACAATTGCAACACTGTACTAGGAGATCACACTGTTCACTATTCATCTCTCGCTTTCTTGGCTCCTTGCACCTTCCCTTCTAGATAATTCAGTTCCCATTGCAGAGTGTAAACAAGTACTGGCAGCCATGCTGGCCGCGATGGGGCGAAGGAGGCAACTCCGTCTGTTTCTAGCCGCCCCAGGTTTTCAGGCTGCCGCGGTGCCAACCAATAGGCGTGCGCGCATTCTCCTATGCGTATACTAGCCTGCGTTACGGAATTTCGCTTCCGGGCGCGGTGGAGGTTGGTACCGCAATTCAGACAATAAATCAGCCTGAATCACACGAGCCTCTCGTGCAAGCGCATCAAGATTCTCGAAATTTCGCCCCCGTAGATACGGACGGAAGCTAGGATGGCTCTGCCGTATAACACGCGAAACCTTATCCTGATCTGTGGCCGTCGGGTCGGCCCTATCGAAGAGCTCTTGAATTGCGCGCACAAATTCAATGAGACTCTCGTCGGCGTGCTGTGTGCGAAAAGCTAACTCTTCGCGCACACGCATTGCGTAGTCGGGTGGCAAAAATTCCTCCCTAAAACGCTGCCGGAAGTCCGCCATCGAGGTGAAAGGCTTCTGCAGCCTTCGCCATCGAGCGGCGTCCCCCACTAGAGCTACTGGCAAGACCTGCCCTAGCACTACCTCGTCGGACGCTCTAGATGCAACCTGATAGGTCTCCATCTCCAATAGGAAGTCAGCTACCGACTTTCTATCAGAGTATCCCGAGTACGTCGGAATTGTCATACTCGGGTGGAGCCGTGGGGGAAAAGTAGAATGCGGGCTAGTCTGCGCCGCATTCAACTGCTGGGTCAATGAAGCGACAATATTTGTCATTTGCAGCAATAAGCTAGCGGTATCAACCGCTTGTGGAGTGGGGAGAGGTGGAAGCCCACCTGCCCCCGTGTTGGTTCCGGCATCGCCGTTGCCGCCACGTGCTCCTGCCTCGCCGGGGTTAATAGTGTCCCCGTTTGTTGCTGACCCGGACTGATTTTCCATGGATCGCGTATGCACTACCATGCCACGAGGCGCCTAACACCCGTGTTCCCCCAAAATCCTAACAGGGCCCCAAAAATGTAGAGCGCTCAGAACCACTCTCAATTGACGACAAAGGAACGTAGGCCTACGTTGGGCGCCAGATGTGGGATTTGCTCCTGCAAGTAGCCTTCCCCACCGGGTTGTGGTCTAAATAACCGGTACGTTCCCTATCGCCAACCAAGAATGACTCTGACACAGGTTTGGAATAACTTACATTGCCGACTTTATTGCTGCAACGTCTGCTCACTTCCAAGTCCCAGGTACGAGTGACCTCTTCCTCCCCAGGGTCCCCTCCCGCGACACCTTCCACTGACCTACTTCCATGCGCCAAATCGGCCCACGTGGCCAAACTGGCCAGTGGAAAGTTCCTGTGTCGAGGGATCGCCTGGGGGAGATAAGGTCACGGGACGGCTCCCCATGTGTCCCCCAAACTGGGTCACCACAAAGTGATGCCTGTTTTGAGAAAAAAGTTTGTTTGTTTGAAGTGTTTCGTTTTCAGTTTTCAACAACTTTGCGGATCGTGAAGTCGGTTTCTTCCCACCTCACGTGTTTCGGGAGATTGGCAGCGCCTGCTTCTTCTGCACCAACTGCGGTGGTTCGTGGTCCAAAGGTACGTTTTTCTTTTTTTTTTCTGTGTTATTTGTTTTATATTCAATCACTTTTTCAGAGCAAAAACATTGGGCGGATCGAGTGATACGCCCGTTTCTCGGCTGTCGGACGGTACCGTTCGACGTGCATTGTAAAGGAATTCGTCTCGTAAAGCAACAAGAAGAAGCAGAAGATGGAGAAGATGGATCATCAGTGTCACTCTGTGACTGAAGAAGACTGCGTGTATCTGTGTTTCTTTAAAAACGACGTGTTTCTTACACTCCTTTGTATTTATGCAGATTACGAATGGCTACTGACGGGAGATCTGCCCTTGGTCCTAACCTTCAAGCCTCTTCCGAAGACGTTCTTTTTGCGGATTGGTGATCAGCAGAGAACCTGTCGTTGTGGAGGACTCTGGTCGAGGGACCCCAGCCATTGGTTAGACTCGAGCCTTCGTCCGTATTTGGACTGTCTTCCCGGCTACGAAACCAAAGTTGGAGGGTAACTCTCTCTCTCTATCATGTAACCTCTCACGATCAATAAAAAAAGGTTGTCTACTCTCATTCATGTCTCTGTCATGACGCCGGAGCAGAGGTTTGCAACCTATGTGCAAATGCGAATGCATCGGAACTTGCTACGATTACGCGATTATATTCACGGCGATGGCTGCGAGGGTGACTTTCGCTCGATTCTCAAGACGATACCCTTACGTCTGTTCACCCCCAGTGGGAGGATTACAAAGAAAATGAAGCGTTTCGTAGATTACAAGCTCGAGCTGTTGGAAAAGTATAAAGGAGAACTGGCAATTGACCCGTGTCTCATCAGCGTGGGGTTCAACCGACCCATCGTTCGTCGCTACTGGCTTCTCCACACTTCCCTGGACGTTACAGTGACCGGCGACGAGCGTCGGGTCAGCACGTTGGAAGATCGTCTCGCAAGCGTCTTGTGTATCTCGCGAAAAAATAGACTATTTTACGAAACGAGTTCGCTCACGAGGAGTCGTTTTATTGTTTCGTCATTCTCTTCGAGGTTACAGGGAAACATGGATACACAATTTTTCAAGCTGTAGCGTTTCGACATGCGCGTGGCTACGTAGATACAAAAAAGACCGCAGTAAGGCAAAAAAAGGAGATTTAATACACTGGTCGTTATACTCGTCCACTAGTAAAGTCCTTCGAAGGTTTGCTTCGATGGGGGGAAGTCCGTAACTGTCGAAAACACGGCAGACCCGTCGTAGTTTTTCAGGTAGAGCACCCAGTGCTGGCCGCGCTTTCTTCGCTCTTCGGTATTGATGATTAAATGGCCGGCTCGCGTAAAACGTAGGCTTCGTCGGAAGCGCAAATGCCTCTCAGCATGGAGGAAGCGAGGGGGTTCAGGGACACGAGTTCCAAGATTTCGCTCTTGTACATTCGTTCTATGACAAGGTGACCGTACGGTCCTTGTCGACGCACATGACTTTGGAACACTCGGAAATCAAGAGGACGGTGACCGCGTGTGGAAGGGCTTTAGCGAAGCGTAATTGCAGGCGAACGTTTCCTTTTCGCCACTCGTTCAAATGCGAAGGAGAAGAACACTTGTCCACGTCCAAGTTGAAGTAGAGAAGAAACCCGTTCGTTTTAAATCGGTCGTTGCTGTACTTGAAAGGTTTTTCACCCAGTTCTTGCAAGAAGTTAAAGTAGGGAATTTTGACGAGGTCGTTCTTAAAGTCGTACTCGGCTCGCACTTGCTGACCGTCCACAGAGAGCATCGAATGCGACAGGTCGTAATGGCGGAATTAGGTGTTCGACTGGATGTCTCCGAGAAAGTCGGACGTGGCGAGCAGGACGACACATAATTTGGAAGGCACCCTTTCGGGATAAACGTTTTCAAAGTGAGCGTCCAAGCTCCCGGCACTCAAACTCCGCACTTTGGTTTCCAATCCGCGTAAGACGTAGATAGCAGGTGTGCTCTGAAGGCGCCGCTCGTATTCCAAAAAACAGGGAAGGTGCTAGCGTCACCTTTTTCAAGTGTAACGCAGTGATTTCCCCAGCAATTCCACTCCTAGAGTGGAAAACCTCCCCACTTCATCATCACAATATATATGTTGTTGTTGTTCCCCAGCAATTCACTGTTGGGGGGGGGGGGGGGGTGCCGAGCTCTCAAGGGGGGGGGGGTTTGCTTGGTGAAAGTTCCACTTACGGAATGTTTCTTAGACGCGGAAAGAATCGTGGCACAATGGTGACATATCTTTACAGTTTTCCCGTTTTATCTGTTCGTGTTATTACGTTAGAACACAGTGCATTAGAATACATATTCATTATGAACGGCATTTCAACATAATTAAGATGCATAATCACAAGACTGACAAACAAAAAAGAGTAGCACCTTGTCTTACGAATCGCAATGAATACCTAGCAACCAACGGTGAAAACTTTAGACGAAATAAGCAGAATACTTTGCTTGATTGAGTTGGGCGCAAATGGTTCTTGATGATTCACATTGAGTTTGCGTGCCCGCACGCATGCATTTGAACAGTCACTTTCAAATTATTTTGGAGAAATGCATGGTACGATCATCTGCATGACTGTGGTCCTACGGCCCAAGTTTGGCAGTACAGGATGTAATTCGCTGCGCCGGACTCACTACCAGAACGTGTTAGTGGCCCAGCTGGTGGTTGGCGGTGGGGTCACCTGAGAAATCTCAGGGGGGGTGTTGCAAAAATGCAGGGAGGGTGTACACCCCCCCTGAGGGGGGTGTAGGGAAATCCCTGGTGTAACGTCATCTCTTCAATGTCCACCTCGTAATTGTACGTCTTATTGTCGTTGGGCGCCGATATGAGTTTAAATTCGTCGTTGTTTAACAGGAAAATGATACGAATTTCGACGGCAGGTACCATCAGTCGCGGCTGTTGGAACAGGTCGGTATTGATCTGACCAAGCAGGTTAAAGTATTTCCCACCCTTCGTCTCTTCGTAACGTTGTTTCGGACCGCGAGACGAGACATCGTAATCGTTCTTTAAATGTTCGTCGTCCTGGACAAAGAGTCCAGCCGCATGCACTGTATCTTCAGCCAGGGGCGTGGAATGAAGCACGACGTCCAAAATACTCCTGTAGGCGTACAACTCGTTGGAACTGACGAGCTTGTTGTTCGCATAAACGGTGACCGTCTTAAACATGCCGCTCAACAGATGGTTCATTGGGAAAACGACATCTTTCCCTTGGTCAGGCAACAAAAGAAGGAACGAGACAGCGACGACGACATTGACGACAACAACGACCTCTTTCTCGTCCATTTCTTCCCCGTCGTCGATAACAATGCGCGCAGTCAAAGACACGAAACTACCGTAGAGATCCAAGTGTGCCCTTTGTAAATTTTGAATACACGGTATTCACGGAATTGTTTACTCCGTTGACTGGATAAAAAAATTGGTACGAAGTATCTTCCACTCCGTATTGAACAGAAGGGGGGTCGAATATCATCACGTCACTCGTAAGACAATGCGGTGACCGTTGCGTCTGTACTTTTCCTTTCGTTGACGTCATGACGGAAGCGTAGTGGATATGTGACCCTCTCGCTCAAAAAGAACCAAAGATGTCTGCAGGTGTTTCGACAGGTGTGGCTTTTTGTTGTCTTTTGCGGCGTAGCTTCCCATTGTTCTTCCCCGAGCCCTGCATGGAATCCAACACGTCTCTCCCCGTCGCAATGGCCGTTTTTTTTACTTCGCCCCGTTAGCCCCGGATAACTTCTTTAATCTTGACTAATTCCATGGGAGAGACCGAAACACATTTTATTCCTTACCTTATTCACCTCTGAGTTTTGCTTTTATATTTATACTTTCATATTTTTTACTGTTACTGTTACCAGTATTTTTACTTTTATCGTTCTTTTTGCAATCTGTACTGCTTTGGAATACCTTTCCATTCTTTGCAATCACACACGTTCCCTTGTGCAGTTATCGATGCTACCACCGACCGTTAAGAGGTTCGTATTACGCGCCTCATATTCACCTACGCCGAGACGCCGGAGTGTACACTTTCTTTTTATGCTATCTCCCTTGCCCTTTCTGTATTAAATCTTCATTGCTGGTTCGTGAGTCTATCTGTTCATCTTGTCCTGTGTTCGTCCTGTGTTTTCTCTTCCAACTCAAGGCAATGTTAATATCAAGCGCGATATTCCTTCGCCGTCGGCCAAATTCGGCGCCAAGCGCTTCAACGTTTTCTTGGCGATAGGTTTTATTTGTTGCCAGATGGGTAGAATAAATTTGGATATGTTGCTCAACACACCACCACCGCGTTGGAAAAGGGGACCCGTATACACAGGGATTATTTCTGAAGAATTACGGTGCATATTTGAAATGCAACGTTAGATTGGTTCTACCTTTAGGGCCAGTTCTCACTTGACGACGCCACACGCGACGTCGTGAGCTGGCGGCGGAAATAGACACGCATTTCCGGCGTTGGGAGAGGAGAGACGTCGAGCCAAAAAATTTGCCATGCCGGTCTCGTTCACGACATCGGCGAGAGTTGGCGAGAACGATACACTGGCGACCAATAAGGTGCCACAGAAAGGCCACACCTCCTGATTTTTCGTCTGCTTTGGACGATGGAATGCCACTGCGGTGGGAACACGAAAATCGCGCGCGCTGAACGGGAGGCGGAAATGCGCCTCTACTTCTGCCGCCTGCTCACGACGCCGCGTCGGGCGTCGCCCAGTGAGAACTGGCCCTTAGATCGCAACGGTAAACGTCTTCCCGTTTCGTCTGCGAGAACAATCGTGACTGAGGGAATTTCGAATTGAGACAGATTAAAATACTGGATGTTATCTAACGTGTAGGTAACGACGTGCTTGTCTTACTCGTAATAAAAGGGTAGTATTTTTAATATCGTTTTTTTTTCCGCTCCCCACGTAGGTGGGTTCCACGATATCCGTGTAGACGATTATGTTGTGAAATGGGGGTTCCAGGAGTACCTCGACTGAGCTCGTGGCATCCTCCTCCTCCTCTGTGAACAGGGTACGCGATTCGAAACCTAAAAGCACGGCCAGGTACTCGGAAAGTCTTAATGTGGTGGTGCCCTTGGAAAGCCGAATTTTACATTCCTGTTCGGCTCGATCGAAGCTGAAGTGCACGCGTTCACCAACGTGTTGGTTTACCGCATCCAGGAGTGCTTGGGGTGTAGCATAATAGCTGGGAGGTAGATGTACTTGCTATGATCGAGGGATTTTCGTCTTGATCACGAAATAAAATTGACGCGTTACAGGGAGCGAGGTGCGCCGAGTTCCTTCTTGCCCCTCGATGGGTGTGAACTGTACCAGCTTTAAAAAGGGTTCTGGAATGTTCAACTCTTTCGGTGTTTTCAGAGAGTAGACGTTATCCGCGAATTCTAGCGTTGCTTCCAGCTAGTATAATTGGAAATACTTGTTGAGTGTGTTACGAAGGGACGTGGTTTCCGAATTCAAACTGACATCGCCGAAAGCAACGGGTACAGCGTGCTCCAATAAGACGGAGGTGACTTCGCGCTCGCTCATTTTGAGAGGCTTTACCGCACGACCTGATTCGCGTGATGCCACTAACGAGTCGACCGCCTGCGCGAGCCGAGGGTCCAATTCCACGGCTTTCACGTCTTCGGGGAATACAAAGTCGTATCAGCGATCCAAGGAGAAGCTCCGTCCGTTCACTTTCTTATTTCTCAGCGCTTTCGTTACAGGCCAAGGTTGGTTGGCGTCGCGGGTTACGACGAGTACCTCCTCCGGGTAGAAAGATACGTCTACTTACTTACTCCAGTAATTTTCCAGGTGCACGACGGGAGGGGAGATGTCTCTCAGGCGGGAGACGGTGAAAATCTGAGGCGACCAACTCCCTTCCGAGCTCTTTTGAAAACCTTTTCTGTGCAGTAGGACCCTCACTTTATCCCCGACTTTCAGCGTCTTTTTAACGGAGGGTACAACGGGCTTCCCATTTATTTTATTGAACAGTTTCAATTCGTTTTCGGGCGTGACTTCGGACGGGCTGATGCCCAACGTCCTGTGTTTGGTATTGTTGTAGTCGCGCACGATCTTGGGAAGCGCAGAAACGAAGTGGTATTTTCCGTTTACTCTAAAATAACGGAATATTCTGTCGCGTAAAGTCCGTATGACCCGTTCTGCCTGTGATGCTTTGATTACTGGAGAGAAGGTGGAATACATGTGGACTTTCTTTCGTGCCAGGTACTCCTTGACGGCCTTGTTGTAGAATTCCCCTCCTCTGTCGCAAAAGATGTGTGTAGGCACGTTACCGCCCCGAAAAAGTCGCATCATGGCCTTTTTCGTTTCGGCGGGGCGTTTCGTCTTTAGAGGGAGGGTGCGCAGAAAACGGGAGAGGGAATCATCAATCGCCACGAGAATGTAGCGGTAGCCACCGTTGAACCTCTTGTATTTTGAAAAGTCGGCGAGATCCATTTGCCACACGTCGTTGATCTTGAGCGCGATGATGCGTCTCCTATTAAACTTTCTTCTCACCGGATGGTGAAGCGTGCAGGCGACCACCTTTCTGAGAATGGCAAGAGCCTTCTTTTTGCTCAAGTGATGCGCTTTTCTATGGCGGTCCACGCCCCCCCAAACCACCCTCTGGTTTCTCATATCCCTCCATAAGTTGTCCACGCAATTGAGGCTTGCTGCTGCTGCTGCCTTTAATTACCTCTAATTATCATCAATTACTCTTACCTCCTACTCTTAAGTACCTTCGACTACTTCAATTTCTAATCACTTGCCTCCATTTACATTTACCCTCTTATATCCCCTTTGCATGTCCACTTATACGGCTGTCTTGCTGAGGCTTCACCATCTCACACACGGACGCACACACACACACATGCATACATACAGCTTTTTCCATTTTGACACTCCTAATGTGGACCCAGCCACATTAGGAGTGTCCTAACGCATTTCAATGCCTAATGCATTCAAAAAGTTGCACTCCTCCCATTTTGAGCCAATCAGGGCAGAGGACGATGTCTTTCGAAATTATGGTTGGACAGCAGGTGAAGTAACGGCCGTTCCGCTAACGTCCTTAGGTTTGCCGTCTGACTAGGGTAACACGGTTCCAGCCCTCAGTATCGACCAGCTTATCTGCGCTCTTTTACTTCGGTCGATCCATTTATGTTCCAAATTTCCAATATCTAAAGGAGTCTTCATTTCCGGCACTGGAGCATTGGGTGAAGTCCACCAGCATGACATTTATTTATTTATTTTTATTCAAAAAACCCAAAAGACTACGAGGGTCATTACATGGGTTAAAATAGGAGCAATTCAACACAATGTTTATCAAAGGACAAAACAATAGTAACAATACAAGGAAGAGAATGCTGAACAATGTCAATCTTCAAAACTATGTCAATCAAAATAAGTGTCAAGAACAGAAACACTGGGATTATTTATTGAGTAAACATATAAGAGAATAAATGTCTACGAAACATCAATGGATTTGTGATGTTGACGAGGGTCTGATGAAGGGAATATACTCCATGCACATCATTCATGAAGAGTTTGAGACCCCTAGAGCAATCGGGATGTTGTGTAGTATTTGTGAATATTCTATAAAAATGGAAACGTTTGCAAAATTAAAGAGTGCTCAAGTCTATTGTCTTCCAGGATGTGCGGTCTCGTAAAATGCCCCAAACGCGCCGACAATGTGCGAATAAACTCCTTCAATTAGTGTGCAGAAACCACCAATTTAACAATACATCTATACGTAATATGCATGTTGACGCGGCTGCGCAGTGGCGAGTTACAGGGTTGCAAATGCCATTGCTTAGAAGAAAATTTCTGAAAGTACAAGGCGCCGACAGATACGCTAGTAGAAGCAATAAACTTGGCGCTATCTTGCACTCACAAGCGCTACTGTTGAATTACGAAACAGGTATAATTATTCTGACACTAGGATAATGCCCAAAGACTCTGTTTGCGTAGGTTGCAACTTTTGTAGGATCTTTGTAATACTCAAGCATAATGTGTTACGGAATGAAACCTCGGACATCGCATCTATTCAAACGTCATAACCTCCTCAATGAGTAGAGGACAATTTTCGCTGTCTTTAACTTGCGTTACCACTTAACACTTTAGAAAGCAGGTACGTAGCCGATCAGCATTGTGTCCTGACCTTTTCCGCATCTGAAACCAACAATCTGAAACACCGACGCAAAGCGTCCATTGCGGAACTTCAGAGGTAGTCGCTTTCGCAAAAGCCAACTCTGTTCTCTTTCTCGAAAAGGGAAGAAGAGTTGACGGACGTGCTCTTACGTGGAATTTTTCTGGAATCTGTGGAAGTTACCGCGAACTGGTTCAGTGAACAGCAATACAATCTGGCAGGGAGAGACGGGGGCTGCGCGCATGCGCATTCACTCACGGATAGCTGTGATTTCTTGGACCTTTTTCAGTCACCGCGATCCCGCATTTCGCAATCTGAGACCATTCCGACTGCGCCTCAAAAGGGTTGCGGGATAGAAGTTCTCTCAAACTATGGTGAACCTTTTGCGCAAACCACTTTGCAGGACAGGCGGAGTTACACTCGCGTTGGTCATGTTTGTTTTCGTTGGTATCCGCCGGAAAGCCAACGATCGGAAGCGAACCAATCGTGACTCTGAAACGGTCCGGAACGTACCCTCACCTGGAGATAATCAGTACTAGAAATGCGCATGCGCGCAGCGCCCGTCTCTCCCTTCCAGATTGTATTGCTGTTCACTGAACCAGTTCGCGGTAACTTCCACAGATTCCAGAAAAACTCCACTAAGAGCACGTCCGTCAACTCTCAATAACTCTCAATAACTTTTTCAACTCTCAATAACTTTCACAAAATTCTGCATATCACTCTTCTATTTTTGACGAACGAAGCGTCATACGTATCGTAGCGGTTTCTTTCTCCAGTTCGAGAAATCTTTTGCCGCTCTACCACGAAGCGACCGATCGACCGTATGCAGCGCGCCCGTTCCCGGAAACTCCCTACTGTTCTCCTAAGCTCGCTATAGTCAGTTTTAATACATCAGAAAAACTCTACGAAAACGATACGAGAAATGAAGTTATCAAATCCAAGCTTAGCAATGTGATGTCACTCGCTTTGAACGAACAGGACGATTGGCTTATCATATTTTCGGAACAGTTATCGTGAACACCTTCCGATCTACTAAAACTCGCTGTGGGTGATTTGCAGCTTCCTGTCAAAATGAAGTAAGGGTCAAAATGAAGAAGTCAAAATGAAGTAAATGAAGTAAGTACAGTGTCACGTGGATTTACGCTTTCGGTCCGAAGTCCTGCTGGAGTCGCATAGCCGTTTTCAACGTAAAAATGAGCGGATGCTGAGCGCTTAACTGCAGAACGTAAGATGTATCGCATACCCTTGGATCCTGCAGCTTTGGAAAAATGTATGAGCGTAAAACAAAACTGAACTAAGGGAAGTGTGCACTTGTTACCAAATGCCGTGCTGTGTACTTACCATGTTCAATTCTGCGTGGGTATGATAACATTAGAAACTCAAGATGAATAATTTCATCAAAGTCACAACATTCGTCACAAACTAAAAGGGGGAGGGGATATGTTTACTAAGCAAAAAGAAAGGAAAGGTCAGCAAGACGGAGGTCGGCTTGCTATTCCCAAAAAAAAAGGAGAAAGAGGAAGAAAAGAAAAGAAAAAGAAAGAAAAAGAAGAAAAGAAAAGAAGAAGAAGAAGAAGAAAAGAAAAGGAGAAGACAAAGAAGAAAAACTAAACGGAAACGGCTACATGCGTATGGTCATCAGAGTGCAAATGATTGCTGCGTAAAATACAGTCTGTACATTTTGTTGTACCCAGGGACGGCACAACATCCTGAATTCAGGGCGACCCCATATCCCAACCGGTGCCCCCTTCCATCCCCCACCGCCACCAAGAATTCATGCCCCGGTCCCAAAAATTCGAGGCAATCTGAATGACAAAACGTGGCAAATGCTTTACGGTTTTCGTCTTGTATGGATGGAATGTACATTGCATTATTTGAATATGAATGTTTCGGCATACAGAATAACAACAAAAAACACCACGCAAGCCCTATCCCTGACTGTATCACGGTACTCCAAAGATTCCAGCTCTAAATCTCTTCCGCGAGACGAATTCCTTTATTACAGCGTTGTCGTCAAACATGTCGAGTTTCTTCGGATACGCGTGCAAGATGCACAGATGGTTTAGCCGTCTCTGCCCCATGGTCGATCTTAGGAACGTCTTCGCTGTCCGCAGTAAAGAGAACTATCTCTGGGCCGTTGCTGAAGTGGCTGGTACAACCAACAAGGCACGAACACGACACACCCAACCAACCGACAATGCCTTGACTATGCTGGTGATTTGATATATTCAAGAAAATGGTTTATGGGATTTTATTCGCATGGGAGACCTGAGATAACACTTTGGCGGCTCACCTCCATGAGAATTTTGCGGCCCCTCCACAAATTCGGGGGCCTACAGTAACCCCTCTAACCCCACTTCCGCCGCCCCTGGTTGTACGATATCTGAAATGCTGCTTGTTATATGAAACGTCAAGTTGACCGCGTTGTAACGGAACATTTCGCACAGCCAAATATCGAGATTTCAAAGCGCACGCCGAACGAAACCGAAACATGCACCGGAAGTGTCACGAAATTTAAACCTTACCCAAACAAAAGTGTGTCTGAAGTATATGTGAAAGTAACTTCTCTTTGGGGGGCAGACGTCCCCGGACGAACTCATCTTGGTTGTCGTTTAAGCCAGAGTAAACTTCGAACTCTTCGAGTGCACAGCATCGTGTGCTGCCCTAAAGTAGCACAAAAGTCATTTTCAACACCCAGTTTGCTTTCTGTAAAACTGTTAAGTAAGCCAGTAAAATGCACCATGAGAGGTAATTCACCCCACAGAGTCATAATTATTGTTGTGACGTTGTAGACCGTCACGGGTCAATTCTTGGACCAGGGAGCAATTACACGTCAGCGCCCGTTGACATCACTGATCTCGATTGTAAAAGGCTGGATCGCGGATGGGAGCGCGAGCGTGAAGAAACCGGCCGCCATCTTACTGTACCCACATACAAAACACAGTTACGTACACAAATACAGTTTGAGTGCATAATATGCTTGAAAGAACATGTTACAGTATACACTGGTAGTGTTGTCATCAATATATGTGCGAGCATTCGAACGCTTTTTTGCATGCATTGCTAACATGGTACACGGTGTACCCTGCGGAAGCAAGTGCCACATCCATTTCTTTGAATTACCTTCGCGCACAAGTTCGGTATTACGTCATAATTAGACCAAGATTGTCACCTTTTTTCATGTATTGGTATTGTTTTGTGCCTTGGTTTGATTTGTGACAAAGAATCCTACGTAACGGTGGTATGGCGCGACTTGAATAACGTCTTGTGTCTGAGCTGTATCGTCAGCTTGTTACGATAATAATAATAATTTGTAGCGTGCCGTGCTATTTGTAGCAGTTTTTAAGGCAAAAGTGGTCTTCCGTCAATACAGGTTTCGTCATGAGGACTACCCAGTGAATAATCTGTGCAGTGTGATGGTGATACGACTGGGTGTACAGGTAAGTATCACGTTCCTCATCCACTGGTTTCTGCTTTACAGGAAAGAACCACCTCAGTGCACGCACTGTGGTTAGCCTCTCTCAAATTTGCACATTTTCTTACATGTTCACATCAGAAACACACCTTACACCTTGGGCTCCTTCACCCAGCAATATAATAATTATAATTCTTTTTAGAAGAGTTCCCCATATTCTTTTTAGAATAGTTTTTAATCTTTTCAATTTTTAGAAGATACAGTGATTGTAAACCATGTTTTAAACTGATGTTTTAACATTTGTCCAACGTATTTATTAAACAACATATTCATTTTTAACTGGTTGCCCCCAAACCAATATTCTGATGTATTATTACGTTTGTTGTCGATGCACCATACAAACTGGAATAATCATCAATACAGGTTACTTCACAGCTGCCTCGACATACTCAATAAATGGGTGCAGAACCTGCGTAATGCCCACAAACTTTAACTACAACAGCACCTCCAGATAGTAAAGGCATATGTGTCACATGGGATTTTTAAAGGCATTCACAGTACATAATACCTTGTATGAACTGTTGTAGATCTAAGCAGCTTCTACAGTACTCAGAAATTACTTGTCAGGGAACTGTGATAATTGTTTCATTTAATAGGCATGCACATATATGCTATAAGAAGAAATTTATTGATTGAGAATGCATTTCTCTGGTAGTGATGTTGTTTACATCTACTTTTGATCACATTAAATTTAAAATTCAGCATATATGAGAAAATATCAGGAGGAAAGTTGCTATTCATTGCTCATTCCAACCTAAAATTGAGTGCTACAAATTTAGAGAGTGTACCTGTCCATTGTCATCCCTAAAATATATACTGTCATTGTAGGAAGGTCACGAAACAATAAATGTAGTCTTTTCCGGCCTCCCTGCACGTTCATTGTGTCCTGAAATGCATAAGCGCAAGAAATAAATGTTGAACTTGAAAAATGTATGCTCTCTTTACTCATCATCAGTGATCTTCTTTACAAAAGGTCCACGAAAGGTGCACGAGGTCCAAAATGACAAAAGCACAACTGTTTCAAGCTCCAAATCGTTCTGTTGCAATTTGCAGACCATACGTGTGTAGTGCAAGGTGCACAATCTCTCGCCCGCCGTAGTTCACAGGCGAAAGCGAAGCTTCGACACAATCTTGTGTGAACCCTCGTAGACACTTCTCTTCTTCACACCAACTGGCGGTGTCTTGAGTAGCACGAGTTGATCCTTCTCAAAAGATATGTCGATCCGACGTTTGTCGAAAAGGTGCTTTCTTGCGCTAGTTTTATGTGCTTCCCTGCAAGCTGACGCGCTTTTGCAAGGTTTTCGCGAACCTGCGCAGCAAAATTAGACGCACCACGCAGTTCGGCCAACTGTCTTCGGTTGTACACTACGTCGAGAGGCAGAACGGCATCCCGCCCGTACACCAAGTAAAACGGAGAGTACCTGGTGGTGTCCTGATAGCCGGTATTGTAGCAGAAGATCACGTAAGGAAGTACGTCCGGCCACTTTTCCCCCGTAGCTGTCAACAGTCTGATCATCTGCTTGATGGTCTTGTTGACTCTTTCCGCAAGTCTATTCGCAGCAGGATGATATGCTGTAGTTGCGGAGTGGTGGATGCCTCGGCGCTCGAGGTACTTCTCCGTCGACGTCTGTGTGCCGCGGTCCGTGATAATGGACGAAGGACACCCGTGTTTGAGGATGAGCCTGGACTCAATGAAAGCCTGAATCGTTGAGGCTTCTATGTTGATGACAGGCTTAGCCTCGACGTACTTAGTGAGGTAGTCGATAGCTACAATCACATACTTGTATCTCCGTGAAGAAGGGAACGGTCCGATGATGTCGATACCCACCGTGTGAAACGCTGCTTCAGCTTGCACCGGCTGCAACAACCCATAGGGGGCTCTCACGGACTTCATCCGCTGACAGAGGTCACATCCCTTGATATAGCGTTTGACGTGGCGGTACATATTCGGCCAAAAGTACCGTTCGTGAATTTTTTCGAATATTCTGCGTATACCCATGTGGCCGCCAAACTTTCCTGCGTGGTACTCCTCGCGAAGCCTGAGCTGTTGAGTTTCGGGCAGGCACAGAAGGAAACGTTGTTGCGTGACCTTGCACTCCTTGTACAGTACCCCGCCGAAGATAACGAAGCGATTTCCTATCCTCTTTTGTTGCTTTTTGGTTCCCATCTCATCTCCAGAATATCCGTAATTTGCTTGCAAAATCCGTCGTTTTGCTGCTCTGCAGATATATTGACCGGGTCCACCTGAAGAGTCTGGCAGGAGACTGCTAGTACAGTTTCAACTGGATCACTCTATGACGGTGAAACCCTCGAAAGGCAGTCCAGACCTATGTGTGACACTCCAGATCTGAAGACCACTTCAAAGTCGAACTCCTAGAGAATCAAGGACCAGCGCAGCAGTCTTTGATTGCCTTCTTTGTAACGTAAAACCCAACACAGCGCATGGTGGCCCGTCACGAAACGAAATTTCCTCCTCATTAGGTATGGTCGCAGCTGTTCCAATTCCAACTTGACTGCTAGGGCTTCCAACTCAGTGGATGTGTAATTCTCCTCCGCCGGCTGAAGAGAGCCACTGAGGTACACGACTGGACGATAGTCCCCAGAAGGATCCTCTTGTACTAGGATTGCTCCAAGTTCAAGTCGCGAGGCATCCGTGTGTACCTGAACGCCATATTTTTCATCGTCAGAGAAGTGCTTCAGCACAGGAGGCTCACACAACGCTGCCTTTAAAGCTTGAAATGCTTCCTCTTGCTCCTGATTCCACTGGAATGGCACATCCTTTTTTAATAACTTGCGGAGAGGTGCAGCTATCATACTGTGATTGGGGATGAACTTTCGGAAGTATGAAGTCAGTCCTAAGACATATCAGCCGCGACGTTTGTCGGAACGTGCCTAAGAACGACTGAAGCTCGGTCAGGTTTCGTGGAATTGGGAACTGCCATCTTCTCCGGATCAGGGGATATACCGTCGTCGCTAACGATATGGGCCAGGTAAGCAACGGCACCGCAGAATAAGAAGCACTTCTTGGGTTTGAACTTCAGGTTAGCTTCAGCGAACCATGTGAAAACCTCTTGCAGGTCGGATACATGGCTTCGAAGGTTTTGCTGTATACCACGCAGTCATCCATGTATACGAGGGCGCTCTTATACTTGGTGCCGGTGATGATATTGTCAACAACGCGCTAGCATGTCGCAGGAGCTCCTTTTAACCCGAATGGTATTCTGAGGTATTCGTAGAGGCCCGACTGTGTAATGAAAGCAGTCTTAGCGGTGTCTTCTGGATTCATCTTGATTTGGTGGAATCCCGAGAGAAGATCGAGCGTGGAAAGTACTTGCTTCCACTAAGAGCTGCAAGGGCATCGTCAATGCGTGGGAGGGGATAGACGTCGTTCTCTGTCACAGAGTTCAAAATTCTATAATCCATACACATTCTTGTGGAGCCGTCTTTCTTCTTCACCAATACCAAGAGTGACGCCCATGGGCTACGGGATGGCTTAACGATCTTTGCCTTCATCAGGTCCGTTACCATAGCCATGGTCAGATCCCACTGTGCCGGCGACAACCGCCGTGGTCTTTGGGAAATAGGAGCAGAGTTCCCCGTGTTTATGGAGCGGTGATACAGATCGCGGCATCCCAAGTCCATAGAATGCTTGGCAAAGTTTCCTTGGTTACGAGAGAGTAAGGCCCTCACGGTTTCTTCCTCCTGCGGCGACAGCGATATGCCGATGTTGAACATGATGCCACTTATGTCAACTTCGTTTGTGCGTGAGCGGACAATCGAAGGGTCTTCTCTCTCTTCACCCAGTGGAGGGCATGCAATTTTATGCACGACCTGCATGTCTTCTTCAGTAAGGGGAACCTCTTCCAGAGGTGTCACCTTCTCAGCCACGCCAACAGTTGTGTCTTCCATCAGTACTGCTGAACGCAAAGACGTGTTCATCATCAGCACCTGGAACGTATCTTTCTCTGTGATACCGGGCTGTAGTTCACAGGCGAAAGCTTCGACACAATCATGTGTGGACTCCCGTAGACACCTCTCTTCTTCACACCAACTGGCGGTGTCTTGAGCAGCACGAGTTGATCCTTCTCAAATGATATGTCGATCCGACGTTTGTCGGAAAGGCGCTTCTGTTTTTCGTGCGCTAGTCTTATGTGCTTCCCTGCAAGCTGACGCGCTTTTGCAAGGTTTTCGCGAACCTGCGCAGCAAAATTAGACGCATCACGCAGACGTCACAGTTGTCGAAATGGAATTTAAAGCGCGCCCCAAAAAGCGACAATGGGCGACAGTGGTTGAAAGCAGCACCATGCTCTGACCTTGCGGTGACATCATATGGTAAGCGCTCGCTGACTGGTTCAGAGAAACGTCGTCTGCTAGTTAGGTGATCAGTAGAGTCACTAAAGAAGGGTACAGAGTATCGTATTCTTTTTCCGCGCCGGGGCCGTCGTTCGGTGTCCGCGATTGGACCGATCTTGTCACTTGGTTTCTCCTTCCAAGAACTGGCCTCCATGTTGAGTTACCTCCATCCAAAACCGGTTTCCTCGGTTGCGAGCTGGCTCGACTGCGCATTGTGCTGCACCGGAGAAAGGGGAGATTGGCGTCCCATTGCTAGGTGACGCAGAAGCGCATGACTCAAGATGGCGGGCTCGCTCGCCGGCGTAGCTCAGTGACGCTACTCTGCTCCCTATTTAGTGACTGTAATGTTCAGGGCGCTGAAGAAGCACTGCCCCCAGGGAAACTACGGCGGGACAATGAAATCCTCCATGCGCAGGCTCACACTTTCAATCCCGATTCCCCCCTCCCCGAAGGGACAGGTTTACCGACTACAAAGCCTTCAAGACAAAAAGAAAAAGACAGGCGCTGACCTCGACTGTACGACTGACCAGTGAACGGGAACGTGCTGACATTATGCCGCCATCGGTCACGTGCGCACCGGCCTTCTTCTCGTTACACCCCGCAGGGCGAGCCTAGAGTGAACGCGCTCCTGTGTTTGTGTACGTTTGCCTCTGAAAAAAAAAAAAAAAGAAGCGTAGGGGAAGGTGGGGTAAGATGAGACAGAAATTTGCAATTGAATATGACATTTTTAGTTTTCGTGTTAAAAAAAAGAAACTAGCCATACGTACATTCTCAGGGCTCTAGAGCTTCTGGCCTGTAAATGCAGAAGGACGCCGTCGGTCTAAAATAAGCACAGAACAAGAAATTCAAAAATGCAGATTGTCTCACCTTGCCCAAACCCTCGGGGCAAGACGAGACATCGCGTGGGGCAAGATGAGACACGTCGTGGTAATGAACTATACAAATTAGTTTTTGGAATCCAAGCAGACAAAGTAAAGCACATGGGTCCCTACACACGCCCCTTGATCCCACCGCCTACATGATGTGCAATGGAACCACACAGAACCTGGTATTATTTTGCTCCACCGTCTTTTGCAAACAAGGCAGCGCCAGTGTCGCTGATCGCTCGCTTTTGCGTGCACGTCTATTTTGATTGAAATATGCTAGGAAACAGGATAATTTGCTGGAAAATCCTAGGCAATACGCAAAAAAGAAATCCCTGAGGAACAAGCATAAAGCCATCTCATAGTTGACTTGTCTATTTCTAAATTACATTAAATTGAAATCGCATTAAACTTGGATTGCATGAAATTGTCGCGTCTTGCCCTGTGCATGTCATCGGATGCATTAATTTTTCTGTTCAACACCGGATAACCAAGGGTGCCCATATTTTGCATATATCTACAGATGAATGAATGAAGAAATAGGATGTGGACTTACGTTGACAGATTAAGCCTGTAGCACGCTGCTGCACAGATGACAAGAAAAAGGACTGCAGAAAATGGGGCCTTTTTTGCGGGTCTTTACATTGCATGCAGAAGTAGCCGATTTTTTCCCTCTTCAATGCAAACATCAATCCGGACAATTCTAAGATGCAATGAAGCGGACATGCAGAGCCACCTTTTAGTAAAGCTTCAACCGCATGGAGCAACGCGTCTCTGAGAGAGGGGGCGTCGAGCAAAAAATGTCGCGTCTTGCCCCGTGTACCAACTTGCCACCACCTTAGCCTACATCAAAACTTTTTTTGCTATGCGGCAAATTGACGCACATACATTCACGAGACGTCTTAAGCTGAAAATATTTTGGATGGCCCTCTGTACTCCTTTAAAGGCACATTCCCACTAGAACGGCGCCCGCAACGGCAGATACGTTACATGGAGGCATAGCTGTCGCCGCTTTTTTCATTTTTTTTAGATTTTTCATTTTTTTCAGATGTTTCGGTTTTTTCAGATTTTTTGCCGCATATTCCTGATCGTCCGTTGTTTGTTGCAAACTGTAGCTTCAGCCGCAGACATGACACTCAAAAATGGAAAATTAGCGACCACGTGCCTTCACAGACACCGAGGAAAATCTGGGGTGGTAAAATGTGTGCGTCATCTCCTGTCCATACCTTATCGTTGCCTGGAAAACATGTTGTGAAATGTCTTAGAAATGAATACGGTATTTACCTTAGAAAAATTATATTTATTGAATAAGGCAACTTGACGTAGAATTTTCTTTGGTGTTACGAATACAGAGGCGGTGTTTACGAAAAACAATGTATTTTGATTTAACTGGAAGATTTTGATGTGAAACATTACCCTTCCAGATCCGTGATCTTTAATGTCTAAATGAGCACTCCGTAGGCTGGTGTAGGCGTACTAAGAGTCATTGAATAGATCTGAAGTCTCTGAAAAGTGATGTGTATCAAAATGACTCGAGAAGTGCCATATGTCTGACAGAGGCAGACAGTTTCGGTTTCGCTGTGCCCATTCGTTTACCCTCCAAAATGGTGCTGCTCACACTGAAAATACCTTCATGATATAGCATATCCCTTCTTTCTACCCGTGCTCAGTGATTTTGACAAACTCCCTGTAAAAACCGAGAAAGCGGGAGAGAATCGGGCACTTATGCTCCACTCAGGTGCCTTGGCGAGGAAAATGTCTCCACGGAAAAATATGGTGCTGCTTCCTGTGACAAAAAGTGTGGAAAGGTTACAATGGGTTACCTACTGTTATGTAAAAAAAGGAAGCAAGCAGTTCAATAATAAGGCAAAAGCCTGCCTCACGAGTCGTGTCGAGTCGGTATGTAACTGTTGTATGAACAACTTCGTTATAAGACACAAGTTCCGCCAGGATTCTCGGGATAATGGCGAAGCATTAAAATAAATAAATAAATATAACAACAACAACATTTGGAATCGTTGTACGCAGGTGATGATGTGTCCCGTAAAAGAAAAATAGTTGTAAATCCTAATACTTATTTCACTTATATGATGATGTTAGGTTACCTCGGGTATTGCCAAGTTGCATGCCAAGTTTTTGTCAAGTGTGCCAGGTTCAAAAACCGCTATCATTGAAAATGCGAAAGATTTTCCTGTCTGAAAATGGTTGTTTGGTGAATGTACACCGTTCAGCTCCGTCCAGTTGTTTAGCAAGAGTGATCTAATTTCCGTCACAGGTATTATAATTGCATAAACTAGACATTGTTGTTCGTGACTGAGGAACCTGTCTTGGAAGGGGAAAAAATGTTGTCTATCAGCAGATATTTGTTGCAGGAATGCACCCTGTAGACATTTGCGGGTGCAAAAAAATAAAAAAATAATAATAAAAGGTAAAAGAGGCCCGGATGGGTAGGAATGGGCTGACGTATTCGTATATTGTACCAATTTGGGGTTGCCACGTGTCCGAATTTCACCCGAACAGTTCGGAAATTCAAGGCTTACGTACGCTGTTAGGGTGAAGGTGTAATCCGGACATAAAATGTTCGGCAATTTGGGCAAGCCGTTGTAAAAACCTTACGACTTCGAGTTTTTGGTTTCGTCATCGTCACCAAAGATTGAGCGATAGCTAAAATGAGCAATCAAAGCTACGTTGATCCTTTAAGTGGCAATATGTGCCCTGGTATTTCTTTTGCGTCTGCATCATGGAGGAAGGAAACAGAGGAGCGGCCCCTCCGACAGTTTTTCATCGGAGCGAGCGTAGCCGCCTGCGCATTGCACTCTGGGATGCTCCTGTCTACCACGTGACCGGTCACGTGACCCTCCAGTCAGCACGGCGCCACCAAAGCAGACGACGCGAGCTGTAGTTGTGTGACAGTTCAGATGACAGTATTATGTTGAACGCGTGCTTGCACTTTTATTTCTGGATGTTCGAATGTTTACTCTTCTATTAGCTAGAAGACCAGTCACAGCGTGCAGAACGCAAAAGGTACGCGGGACCGGAAACGTCACGTGTGGCAACGGTAACTTCCAGCGTATGTACGTTTCTTGATTAAGTGGTAAAGAATGCTATACCCAGAACATCATTAATCAGATTTGTACAACAACAGAAGATATGAAATGAATCTACGGCATAGTGTCAGGTCCCAAACGAACGATTCAAGATGGCTCAAACACACACAGGCGAATTAAACAACTGATCGTGTACTTACGAATAAAATGTGTTCTCGTGACAGAGCTGCTTTCCGTTCAACGAGAGCCGCAGCCGGGACAGGAACACACGGAGAGCAGCGCGAGAAACAATGCCTTGCAAAACCGAAACATTAGAGAGGATCACGTGGTGGACAGGACGTAATGGCGATTTTGACTCGAGCGACCACTAGAGGGTGGCTACGCTAGTCTGGAGGGAAGAGCCGCTCCTTGTGTTTCCCTCCTCCATGGTCTGCATGGTCTGCAACCACATGGCTTTTGGAGCTTTTGTGTGCATGTTTTTGTGCTCATTAAAAACAAAATTCAGATGTTAGACATGAAGTGCAGTAGTTTGTAGCGTGCTACACGACGCAGAATGACATGGGAGTGTGTTATTCAAAGAAAGCTTATGGAAAATACACCGACTCCCACAAAAACATTAAAATGCGATTGGCATTTTGTTTCACGTCGCTCATCGTTCCATAATATCGTCGACGGTGTTACACATTGATAAATCGTATGTAAAACGTGTCCCGACACATTATGCGAATGATTGAGTGATTGATTTGTAAAAGAAAAAAAATGGAGATGTTAGTCTCGAGCCACTCGGGGGGGGGGGGGGGGATATGTTTAATACAAAGTAAGAAAAAGAGAAGGGAAAGATTGAGCTACTCCAGGACGCGTTATTCAGAAAAGAAAGGGAAACTACAGAAATCGCTACACTTTGAAACGGAATGGAAACGGAATGCACGAAAACATCACCACAAAACTTGGCACCAAAGGCAACAGTGTAGGAGAGTCCACGTGCAAAATCTCAATGCACAAAAAACAAAGAGCGTCACAAAGTGTCAAAGAGGTCCGTCGAGACGAGAAATTGCACAAGGGCGCGCATGGCAGATATGAGCTGATTTGCGGGCCAGCACCCAATAACCTTTCCGGTGGAGTATGGCCCATTATCCAGGCGGGCCAGCGATGACACAAGGGTACAACGGTGTGCACTGTACCTCGGGCAGTCTTGGAGTATATGATCCACGTCCTCAAGTACATCACACAACCGCAGTTATGCGGTTTCTCATATATACAGCACGCTTTTGCGTTGTCGGCATAAAAAAATAAAACGTTGTCGGCATTTCGTTGCTAAAACGGCTGACAAAACGTCAGTCAGTTTCCTAATGCACTTGTCTACACGGTGCAAGTCCTGTAAAGGGGCTAACGCAGACGCGGTTGATACAAATTCTTCGAGCTCACAAAACACAGACGACGAATTCCAGTCACAACATCGCAGAGAGCTTGGTTCACGAATGATTCGCAGCTGCTGCACTGTGTACTGACCGCGGAACCATTGGAACCGGGCTGTCATGCATCTTCAAGCACAGGTACGTGAATCCACGAAAAGCCGTAGCTGGAACCCACCGTAAGTACGAACGAGCCGTCCGGGTGCATCTAAGTCATAAATCATGACTGCGCCCATTTATCTGTTTTTTTACATGGTACTCTACCGAACTGGGAGAATGAAGGTGCATTTTGGGGAGAATTGGATGTGGGCTTTCGGAATATCACAACCGTTTCGACTATTCCGGATACCGGCGTGGCTGACCTTTAATGCCCACGAGACGAATAGCGCCGTAGGACCCCACCTCAGGTGTACGACTATACCTTGTCCAGAAATAAAGTCTACGGTTAGGAACAGAGAAACCGCGTTATTTATAATCGTGATGCAGTGAAGCAGCTGACAATGAAAGCATAGTTTCTCCCCTTCAGAATCTCGTTCATAGGAAGGCCCTGGTGACGCACCGACGTGCAATATCGTCTGTTCCGGAGTTTTGATGTATATCCTGAGCGACTTCCTCGTCTAGCCCGATTCGTCACACAAGGGACACTGAGTGTATTATTGTAAGTGAAGGAATAACCAGCTACACATTCGGACTGGAGGTGAGACGGATTTGTTTTTACTAACTTCTAGGTAATCGACAGGAAGGGAACATCTAACTTTGAAGTGACAATATCTGTTTGTTTAACGTCTGAATATTGACAATGTCTGTATATTTCACCGATTCAGCATTTGCAACCACCCTTTTGGCTGTGCTTTACACGTTGCTAGCAAACTGTTTCGATGCGTCTGTCTTGTAGAGAAACACACATTATGCAGTGTTTGAATAGAAACGCTCTTAAACAGTCGCACATTCAAATATGACATTGTACTCAGCCACGCGCCATAAGTTTTGCGAGAATGGAAGGTATGAAAGTAGTCAGCGTACGGAACACTTTGATACACGTGTATGTTTACAAGCATGTCAATGCTCAGTTCGGAATCTATTTAAGTAATCACAGATGATCCGGTCAAATGATATGCGGGTGATGCTGGTAAATGCCTGGGCATTTTTTAAATCTAAATATATCTTGTACGGGAGGGGGGGGGGCATTGTGCCTCGTTTGATGTACATTTTTAATCATTACTATTGCTGTCTTCACGAAGAAGATACGTACCGTTTACAGGCTTATACAAGTGCGGATTTGCGAACGAGTTGATTATGTGTTATAGCCCCGTATGAGTGCATTTGGTGTGGTCCAACTCAGTAGAATGGGTAATATACAACAGGCTATCATAATCTCTCGAAAAATATTCATTTTTAGCAAAGTCGCAGTGCGGGTTTCGCACGCAAAATTCGCAAAAATTGCGCTCTCAAAGCAAAAGGAGATAAATCTTAATAATTTCGAAAATCGGAAACTTACCCTTTGTGGACTTTTCAAATGCTTTCGACCCCATTATTAATAATATTTTGAAAGACAAACTGGTTCATTATGGCGTTCAAGGAGTTCCATTTCCCCTTCTCAGTTCCCATCTAGAATCCGGTATGAGTGTGACGTAATAAGCGGAGGTGTTCTTCCAACGGAAATATCAGGTGTGGTATCCTTCGCGGAAATACTATATTGGGGCCTTCACTCTTCATTATTTACATTAATAATCGTTAATTTTTGTCCAGGGATAAAATCTGTTACCCGTGCTGATGCTACTACCATGTTGGGAGGGGTAACAACTGGGAGGGGTGGTGGAGTCATGATAGGCATAACGAACTCTGTTCCGTCGTCATTGTTGGTTAGCTGTGACAGTCATGAGATATTATTTATCTGTACAATGTTTGGCCACTTAACAGTAGTGCTGGGTGTGTGTTATCGGCCTCCTAGACCTTCAAGCACCTTCGTAGCCGCGTTGCATGATATTCTGGCATCCTTGACTGGCAGGTTTCCTAATGCTGTGTTTGTTATCTGCGGAGATTTTAACTATCCTGACATTGTTTGGTCTCGTTTGAACGACTATGCTGTATGTTCACCGGAATCACGGGAATTTGTTAACACTTGCAATACATTCAACTTATCGCAACTTGTTTATAAGCCGACACGGGTATGCGGTTCATCCAGCTCCGTACTTGATCTTATCCTTACCAATGAAGTTGACTTCGTGACGGAATTGCATGTACTGGATGGCTTCAGCGACCACAAAGTCATCTGTGGGTCTCTTCGGATTCACTCACCCCGCTCGCTTCCGAACTACAAAATAATTTCTGATTATGCTAAAGCAGACTTTGAGACAATTAATCGCGAATTGGAAGGGTATTTCGATGACTATGTCTTGGATTTCAATAGCCGAGACGTGGACAAAAACTGGAAACTGTTCAAAGATAAGATGTGTCAGCTTGCTGATCTTTGCATACCAAAAATCCGTATCAAGAGATTTGCTGGCTCTCCTTGGTATGACAGACAACTGAAAAGGCTGTCGAACAAGGCTAAGGCGGCAACCGCATGGAGCAGCTTTTGCCAACTGAATCGGGCCAACGGAGCGCCAACTCAGCGTGAACGGAACGGTATCGAAGCTATGCAACCGCATGGAGCAGAATGTCCACTTTGAGGTTGTCATGGTGAAGCGTCGGCCTAGCGTTTACCACAGCTTGTTGCACGCGATGTGGCAATGCTTTATTGTAGTAAACTGCTGTACGCATCGTTCAGTAACATAAATAATACTTTAGCGGTTCTTGAAAACGTATTGTGCTAATAACATCTAGAAATCAGGTGTTTACAAGAAATTTTGAGATACGGCGAGAATGTTGGCTTATGAGCAATTCTTCTAGTTTCTAGCAATGCTCACTAATTAAATATCAGACTGCATTTGTGTTACCGTTATCTCCTTACACATTTCCTATTTGCCATGTGCCACAAATAATATTTTGATGTTTAGCTTTTTAGTCACCTTCGCCTTCACACACCTTGCCACCTCCTGCCAAAGGATGTATTTTAAGTTGATGTCCTTATACGGCAGATGACTTGCAGACATGCAGATGACTGCATCATTTACAAAAAAATAGTGGATTCCGTTGACCAGCTCGCTTTGCAGGCTCACCTTGACAATCTCCAAGTCTGGTGCAACACCTGGTTGATGCAACTTAATCACTCAAAGTGCATGCATGTCTGTTTTTCTCGAAAACGCATCCCACAGCGTCACTTGTACCAGATTGGCGACATCGCGCTCAGCACAGGTTTTGAATAGAAGTACCTTGGAGTACACTTTACAAGCGACCTAAACTGGAAATTTCATGTCCATCACATAGCATCCGGAGCAAATAGGGCCCTTAGTTATCTTAAGCGCCATCTAAGGTCGGCACCTAGTAACGTCAAACGAATGGCTTACGAGGCATTTGTAAGACCGAAATTAGAGTTTGCAGCAGTTATCTGGAGCCCCTATCAGTCGACTCCTATCAACGAGGTGGAAGATATCCAAAGTAGAGCCGTCAGGTTCATAACTTCAAATTACTCACGATTCACAAGTGTCTCCGCTCTCAAAAAAGATAATGGTATCCAAACATTAGAAATCCGGAGGAAAATATCCCGGCTGTGTCTCTTACATAATCTTTATTATTCTCCATGTTTCGAAATTGACTTGAGTTTGCTTCCTCCGCCTCATCGGCTTGCGCGTATTCATCATGCATGTTACATTACCCGCCCAAGGGCTCGAACCACTACATTTATTAAATCACCCATCCCATTGGCCATCTCAGAATGGGACACATTACCATCTTCCATAGTCACAATTAAAGATGCAGCACTGTTTAAAGGTCAGCTATGCCGTTATCCCAAATAGTCGAAACGGTTGTGATATTCTGAAAGCCCACATCCAGCTCTCCCCAAAATGCACCTTCATTCTCTCAGTTCGGTACAGTACCATGTCAAAAAAATAGATAATTCATTCCGAAACACACATGGGCGCAGCCATTTTTATGACGTAGATGCACCCGAACGGGCATTGTGACGTGTACGCGCCTTCGTACTTGTCAGTGGATTTCAGCTACGGCTTCTCACGGCTTCACGTATCTGTGCTTGAAGATGGCGGACAGCCGGGTTCCACCGTTCCGCGGGCGTAAACAGTGCAGCAACAGCGAACTCATTCGCGAACCAACCTCTGTGCGATGTTGTGACTGGAATTCGTCGTTTGTGTTTTGTGAGCACGTACAATTTGTATCAAGTCGCGTCTGCGTTAGCCCCTTTACAGCACTTGGCCATTGTAGAGACTGACGTTTCGACAGCCGTGTTAGCAAGAAAATGCCGACAGCGTTTTATTCCTGCAGGAAAAAATTGTGCTATGTATTCGAGAAACCGCATACTGCTATGGCACAAGTTTTACGTACGATTTATCAATGTGCAACAGCGTCGACGATGGTATGTAACGATGAGAGACGTAAAACGAAATACAAATCACATTCTAAACTTTTTGTGAGATTCTGTGCATTTTCCAGAAGCTTTCTTTGAATCACACACTCCCATGTCACGCTGCGTTGTGTGGCACGCTACAAACTACTGCATTTTATGTCTAACATCTGGATATTGTTTGTAATGAGCACCGTCGCGCAAAAACATGCACTCGAAAGCTCCAGTAGCCATGTGGTTGCACATTATGCAGACGCAAAAGAAGTACCAGAGCACATATTGCCTCTTAGAAATGGTGTTTTTAGAAATGTGGTGTCTGAAGAGTTAGGCATAGCATAAATCCTAGAAATCAGGTGCACCTTATCCTTCTGTAGAGCGCTCGTTCAATTCACAATGCAGCCCATGGGGTGTAAAAGTGTAGAGGCAATTATGTGACTTGTCGTCCTGGGTGACATCACTGGCCAGCCTTGGAATTAATTCCGTGCTCAGGAATTATTGTACAAATCGCTTTGTATGTAGGACATGATAAGCAATATGCAAGTTGCAACCTTGTCTGCAGCATTCTCGATTGCCTCTTACCTTTACAGTTAGAGACACGATGATGATGATTATTCAGGTTTTTATGGCGCACGGACAACTAGGGTCATAGAGCGCCAAAGCTAAGTTAGAGACACGTTACCAAACCATTTGCAAAGGGTACTCCTAAAGGGTCCGCGTAACTTCATTTTTTTAGTTATAAGATTTATAAAAAAAATAAGTATACAATAAGTAATATAAAATTTATATGAAATAAAAAATAAAATTTATAAAAATAAATGAAAAGGCTTCATGGAAGCAATCCGTTAGCATACCCATTGCACATAAAGTACAATTATATATGCTTGGACATCATCTAATTAATCTTCTGAACCATATGTGTGGCTGCATACAAAATTTTTTAAGCACTTGCTCTACCTTCCTATTCCTACATGTGCACACGAATAACAGTGAATATATGTGAAGTGGCAAAAAGCAACGCTAGACTCTACCATCATTGTGCACCTTTAACTTTTCCGCATTTATGTCTGGTAAACAGGGAATATCTCACTAGAAAAGAAATCATTTGTGCATTGTTTGGCAAGCATATAAATATACTTATTTACATTTTCCATCAATCAACAATGTTGTGACCTGGTGCAAATATTAATGTCAACAAGGAAAGTACTTACAAATTATTCCTATGTGCTCAAATGTAGATATGACAATTATGTTTTTGTACCTCAGCACAGCACAGTTTCAAAATTAACAAACTGCACAGCATCAGCAATCTTAAAGTATCTCAAGAGGGGAATCACATAAAGCTCCAATAATAGACTGTGCAAACAAAGCTCCAAAAAACAAAGTACTTCAAGAAAAATCTGAATAATCGGTTGCCATTGTGATATGTACTACTATGCACAGTTCATGAATGGAACATGTTACCTCATTGCATTGCCTCCATGTGAGCACTAGAACAGGCAGCTTTTTAGGTCGTTCTTTTCGTGTTTTTCTATTGTCTTTTTCGTTTTCTGTTTTTGCAATAGCAAGCATGGCCATAGTGAAACACAAGCAGCCAAGGGCAGACATCTACAGTGCGACTGCTAGCTCTAAACTGATATATTTATTAGCAGACTCTGGAATATACACGTATATGCTGTTAAGCAAATGACAATTTAACCAATAGAATAACAGACAAGAAAAAAGGGTTATATATCTCCCCCTCTCCTCATTCTATTTCACAGGCAGCCCTAGTATCATTCTGAGTGTGCCCGTGCGTCCCCTTTGAGATAACGTATCTCGGAGAGAAGCTAATCCAACAGTGGACTGCTGACACATGCAACTGTCTTGGATTTCTCAAACCATTTGTTATTTAACCGCTGCCTTGAGCTGTGTGTTCTGGAAATTTAGGCAGCATCCAGAGTCCCTGCAATGTGTTGCCATGTTTCTCGAGGGCATCAAAAATCTGTCCTTGGCTGCCTGTGTTTCACTATGGCTCTCAGATACAAACTACCCCATTTCAACACAGTAGAAAACACAGATTTGTAAATAGCATCTGTTGATTGCAGTGTACATACCCCCATATAAAGGATCATAATGGATACTACATCTTGTGCGATAATGTTAGGAACACAAAAAAGCTAGATTTGAAACCACTCTTACGTCGTAGTAGTACTATTTGGGTGCAGCTACACAACTCCTGTCCTGCAAATAATTTAAACCATATGGTTCATCTGCCAGCGTGATGATCCCCTGAAAAGCAATTCACACTTGGCGGGAACTACCGGTTCTGAAACCTATCCCTGACATGTGTAGCCATCAGGGAGGAAACCCAAGGGCTGCGGTGGAAAAGACAAACACACATGGGCTGTGTTCTCACTGTGTATCAGCTGCTCCGGTTACTAAGAAGAACATGTTCCAAATTAATATAACATGGCTTGACATGATACGCCGGCAAAAGCTAACCAATAAAATTAGTAGTTAAATGTACAATACGTAAACACTTGCCATAACATGACAGTTTCCTTCCTGCATTCATGCGCTACCATTCAACCCACATAAGCAGTGTACTGAATTTTTTTATAGCATTACACGTCATTTCACAGAACTTGAACAAGATTATATAGCACACGATAAAAGTAGAGTGAACATAATGTGCAGAAAAAATGGCTAGGAAGCAAGCGAGCTGGTGAAGATGATGCATATGTAAAACCCCGAGACTAGGGAACACAAAGGGACGTGTCTGTGTCTGTCCCTTCGTGTTCCCTAGTCTTGGGGGTTTTACATCATGCATAATGTGCAGCTTTCCATTCACGCTTAATGGCCGTAGCAGTAATGCATGAAGGCCACTGCTAAGTTGTGTTGAGAAACACCACTTTATGTTTTTCATGCCTAAATGAAACGTACCTGACCTGATCCAAATTAACCGTTCTGAGTCTGGAACACATAAAGAGAAAAACGCAACACACGCCACAACATTAACAGATAAGCAAATGAGCTGTGGCGAGCTCCACCTTGGGACAAAGTCAACGAGTAATTCACCAAAAGTCAATGAGCGCCTGAAATGTAACATCTCTGACTGGTAGCAGGACAGTCCACGTTCAATTCCTGGTGCTAGCACTGACTGGCTTTTTCATGAATTATTTGTTGAAGTTTCAATGTGCTTGAGAACCATTCGTCAACCATTGTGTCCTCATGAGGTGATGAGGGTTTGTCATCCCGAAGAGACTCCCTTTCTGGCATGTGTCCTTATGGACGCTCATCACTTCCCAAAAAAAAAAAAAGAAAAAGAATAAGCATTTAATGACAAGAAATGGATATTCGTATTTACTGTATAATGATTGTGCACAACAGAAAGAAGCCTTTCGCACAGAAGGCTGTGCTTCTTCAGGTCTAACATCAAGTTATAAAATTCCAGAATATATGACATGTTGTAAGGTAGAGAATAAGTAGAGTTATTGAGTTATCGAGTCGAGTTGAGTTGAGGGGAGAGTTGTACCCCCTTTTTATTTTATTATATATGATTGTATAATTATTTTTATGTCTGTACCAACCCTCGCTCTCTACATTACAACATGTTTTATATATTCTGGGATTTTGTAACTTCATGTTAGACATTAACAAGAGCAGCCTTGTGCACGAACCTCTCGTCTCATTAAAATTTAGATGCTCACAACAGTCTTCTTTCTGTTGTGAATCTCTATCGCAGCATACCTGCACATTGCTGTTCTATGTACTGTGACTTTGCAGTAAGAGTATGGACTTTGGGTAAAAAGACTACACAGCACTGCTCAGGTATTTTTGCCTGTCGAACAGTATGTATGTATGCAGTATGCACACAGTATTTGTGCACCAGACCCACTAAAAATTTAGTGAATGTGGCGGTGCCCACGGTAATGCACCAAGTTGTACACAATTATTGTAGAATCCAGGTATTTTAGCTTACATGTCAAGCCAGTGCCACATCCAGTGTGAAGTTGTGACAAATAAATAGTTTCCATTTTTCTTAGCTCTCAGAACATAGACAGTGAATTAATAAGAGTAGACAATGTTAACATGAATTCTGGGCTATTCTTCAAATAAAGATTCACAGATAGTAAAGGCACCTTCCTCAATGGACGTTGATGACACTGAAAATTCTAAAACGTTATCAGAGGCGACATCAGCTTCGGTGTGCCAAAGGATTGGATGTCCAACAGTAATCCAGCTAACAGTAACAAAAATGTGCAAAAGACAAATTAACTGAACTAATGTAACGTACCTTCTATATCAGACAGTGAAGCTTGTAACACCCCGTCCACAGGAACCAGTGTCCAGACAGCAGAAGTGCTTGAACTGGGAGATAGCAGCTAATCGGGATGGGGACCTTTGTTTTCCACCCTGAAAGCACAGGTTGTAACTTTGAGGGCAGATTTAAAAGTGGTGTCAAGATGTCTGCATGCGAGCGCACATGAAAAGTTGAACATAGGTGAATACTCAAATTATAACATCACATTGTCATACCTATTGGTGGAGGTAGACTGCAACTAACGTGTCAGCCATTTCTTCATGCACCAGATACAAGCCAGATCATGCTTCATTTCCGCCTTCAGCGTGCACCTGTGGTAATTCAGAATGTGGTTAGATTATCAATACTATTGTGTTGCTAATCGTGGTTATATCAGAGTAAGCGCAGTCGGACAGCTGCACAATCGATTCATTAAGCTTGCTATTTTTTATATCTGAACCTCGACTTACCTTTTTTGCTCTCGTTTTTTGCCTTGATCCTCCGTGACACGTTCAAAACGTTGTGCGTCGGGCACCTGAGATTTTCATCAGACGATTTCATGCCGAGATTCCAAAGTGCCTCTGGAGACGCGCGTAACCTATGATAACGTTCGTGGACGAAATCCTTGCTGTGGAAATTAGCAGGCACCACTGTCAGCCAAGAGCTTTGCACTTTTGGCAGCTTATAATAGGTAACACTTGAATGCTCCGATGAATTGTTCTAACAGCGTAGCACCGTCGTATCTTCGACAACTTCGCCGTGGCATATTACGTATCATATCGCTCCAGCCCATAAAAGGCAAGGTCAGAACAATGAAGTGCACTTTCCAAACGACGCCGTGCCAAAAAAAATATTCACATGCTTTGTTTCCGGCTTAGCAACAACGCAACAACATAACAGCTGTTCGCTTATGTACGATGCACAGAGGACGAAACGAAAGAAGCCAAGCGGCCAAGCCAAGAGTCCATGCCAAGCCAAAGACAGATAAACCGAGAGCAGTGACGTCGGTGCGCCCGTGCGCAGGGTTTGCCGACGGTCTGACGGCCGGGCGTGGGAACTAAAAAAACTGTTTTCTAAAAAACTACGAACAGTTGGAGCAAGATATTTCGCACACATATTCAGTGTTCGGTAATGAACACACAGCGCGAGTATCGCTCAGTTCTGCGGCACTTCAAAATCGGCATATCTGACCTTTAAGGCTGCTTTGTCTGATTTCTTTATCTAATTAACACTTATAATATCTTTGCTATCTATGTAAGATTGTTCTATTGTTGCTGTTCATTTTGGTTGCATCAGTTGTACCCCCTTTATGTAATGCCCCTTCGGGCTCTTAAGGTAAATAAATAAATAAATAAATGTTTTTCACAGACAACAGCGGGGAGGAAAAGCGACAGCGTAGGAGAGTCCTCGTGCGAAAAACGCGAATATAAATTTCTGTTCCCAGATACTTTTAGGACATGAACATGTTGATCTGGTTGATTCTGTTAAAACATTAGATGTTTATTTCTGTGGCGCAATCATAATGACATAGGCATGACATAGTGCGATAGATAGGCATGATCAAGGAGTTGCTTCCTGTTAGGAATTTTTCATGTTTTATCCTGCATTAGTATTTTGCCATGGAAACTACTATTTTCTCGTGTGGGGCACAGCAGGCAAAAGCGCTATAGACGGAATTCTGATATTTCGAAAGAAGTTCCTCCGTCTTGCCGAAGACTTGCCACATTTCCATACGACAACCGGGCATCTTGAAAAAACATTACTTCAATTCGTAGCCCAAACGCCGATATAACGGCGCTAATCCAAGACGGCGCCGAGTAAGGGTGGCAGCTGCTCTAATCCAATTTGCGAACGACAGCAATCTATTACGAGTTATAGCATGCGTGGCCAACGTTTTCATTGTAAATATGTTGGCATTCGTGAAGAGGACGTAAATTCCCCCATGGAAAGTGGCACTTCCGCGTACAAATGCGTTGTGATTTCGATATCATTGTGGGCGATATTGTGTGTGCATATTGTGGGCGATTGCATTTGGTGGGCAGCGTTGGACCACGGTCAGAGGATCTTGGCGAGGTTGAACGGCCGTTTGTCAATACGTTGCATAGAAACTTCCATCAGTGCACGCTCGAGGTGATACTGCCCACAAGCCAGGTTGACAATGCAGAGGTCGCCGTGTACTTAACATGTGGGGCAGAGTGAAGCCGAGGTGGAGCTGAGACGGAGTTTAAAGGCAGGTGTAAAAGCAGCGTTGAGCCTCATACGGTGGAAGAGTGCAGTAAAGGGGCGCGGTAGTCGCGGAGCAGACTTGTACAAAATACTGCGCAAAAGTATTTAAAATAAGATACTAAATACTCTACGGAAAAAGTATTTAAAATAGAGTACAAAATACTCAAAACTGAAAGTAATTTGAGTAGAGTACTAAATACTCTAAGAAGTATTTAAGATACTATTTAAAGCACTTTAGTATTAGCAGTAAGTGAAACGCGTATTCTGAACGTGGCCTTACAAATGAAAGGAATAAACTTCACCAGCCATGCATATCTTTCATTTGCAACGTCTTGGTGTCAAGTAATGTTTGGTGAACTTTGGTGAACCCAAGTAAACTTTGTTGATATGTTCTGACCCAAAACTTCGTAATCCCTCCTGTATGTCGGTTCGGGTCTTTCAACCTCTGGCACGTGTTTATTGCTTTGATGACCAATGAAATAAATGCCGGGATTATCTTGTACCTAATCCCCTGGTGATTCACCTGGCAATATGAATAGGAACGGTTTTCTGACGAAGCTGGTTATTGAGAAGCAAGGCCAGGCTTGGGACCAGCCTATTGTACAAGAGGATAAATGACAGATTCGCGAATTCCCGAAAAAAAGAAAACGAAGAAAAAGGGGGTTAAATTCCAGTGAGCTGAAAATCTCGGCACGGCGGGAAGCGTGCTGGATATGGCTTGACGAGGAAGGAAAGTATTTTGAGTACTGAGTAGCAAATACCGAAAAAAATATTTTAAATACATTAAAAATACTTGTCGAAAAAAAAGTATTGAGTAGAGTACCAAAATACCGGAAAAAGTATTTAAAATACTGTATTTTGAGTACGTACTCAAGATACGTACAAGTCTGTCGCGGAGGAATTTCGAGAGAGAGCGTGGGGTCCACATCCGAGAGAACGGAGTGGGCTATGTCGCGTTGCCACTGAGCCTGCATCTTGGGGCCGGTGAGTGTCGAAAGGAGGTGTCTTCGGTCGCCCGGAGACATCATTATCGGGGAAAAAGCTGCGTGCTCATGGGTGCTTAAGGCGGCTAAGAAACCTCACTTGTACACATGGCATGAAAAACTTGGACATGCAAGGGCCACAGCAATAAACTTGTTCTTGCGTGACAGGACGGAGTGATCAGTCGATAGAAGACTTAGCTCTAGGCAAAGAGATTTTTGCAAGTTTGCTAGCAAGAAAAGGAAAGATGACCATCGCACAATTTTCGCACAATTTTGCGTCGAGCTGGAGAATTTGTGGCTGACCCTTGTAAAGTCGCTAATATGTTCGCTGATCACTTTGCTTGTAGTTTCTCTTCCGTTCCGACACAGCTTAACATTGAGATCAATTCTAATGACTTTTTACCGTGCACCAAAATTGAGGAGCACCAAGCGACACCAAAACTGAATCCTAAGCTCACTGCAGGGGGAGATCCTAGATGTGCTTGGGCTTTCTCACATTTACTTCATTTTCTTCGTCTGAGGTAACTACGAGAGCTCGTTGTGCTGGAAGCATGGTCAATACTTCGTGAACGCGCTCAAAAAGGTATACAATGCGCAGCCTGTTGCTTACCAGCATTTTCATGACTGATTGGCGGATGCAAACTGTGCACGGATGTCCCGACTGAAAAGTTTTGTAAGAGTTCTACGATGTCAACGGTGCGCAGTGGAAGCGTGCTGGGCCCATAACCTGTTACACTCACTGTAACCGCAGGGTTCAGCAAAAAACGAGCAGGCAAGTCGAAGCTGACGGTAAGGGCCGCCGAGGTTTAATGATGAGAGAAAGTGAACACGAGACATCCGGTGATATGCGCTAGAAGCGCGTGAACACAGAAGACTAAACTGAAAGTAGACGACATATTGTTCATCTTTAACAGTTCATACTGCCCATCAGCCTAGACACCGGCCTTCTACAACGCCAGCGATTTCACAATGTGTCACGGCCAAGGAGACAAACCGACAAACTGTATTGAAAATCAGCGGCGTCCGCCTAACTAACCACCACCAAGACGCCGACCGTTGCACGACGTGATGTAACCTGCAGCAATGACACAGCTGCGAACTTGGGAACATTGGTAACCGCCACGCTTCTATCCGCCACACCGTTTCGCAAGGCACTCAACAAACAAAACAAAGAAATACGTCTACTTTTCTTTCAGTGAGCACGTGCTGAGAGCTTGTTTTCTCTATCTTGTTATTGCGTTCTTTTTGTTGTTGTTAACGTTTCGGTGGTGTGGCGGATAAAGCTGGCAGACAATTAACAACAGCAGCAAGATATGCGCCTTGTATCCATCCTTTATGCGCCACCGGTGTTAGAGTGTAGGAATGACTAAACATGTTTCTTCTACACTCTAAACCCGGCCGGTGGCGGATAAATAAGCGCTATTTTTTTCCAAATTTATAGCGCTTACTGTGAGGCCGGATATATCCGCTACAGGGATTAACCGCCACGGCTATTATGCGCCTCCACGTTACACGCTGCGTGCTCTATGCGCCGCGGCTCCAATACGCCCCCACTTTATGCGTTGCGCGCTTTATTCGCTTCAGCCGGTATGCACTAGTTCAACTATATGCTATGTTTCCAATCACCACACTTCACACACCTGTGTGGAAAGCAAATTCAGTATATCTTTATTGGCACACAACACACAATGATCACGTACAGCACCAATATTTCTGGTATCTATCAGGCCTGTTTGTGTACTTCTGACAAGACAGTTATTTTTTTAAGCTACTGGATTTTCACAACAGAACTATATTAGAGCAATGCGAGTGCGGTTCTTGCAGGTGATCTTGTTGAAAACATGTGCAATGCAGAAGAACATATTCCTTTTTTTATGCTTGAATCAAAATGCATTGCCCAGATGGCAAATTACGAGGGGTGTTCAAGTCAAACCGGGACTTTTCATTTTTCGCAAAAGTAAACTGAACTTACAGGCCAGAAATTACTTTTTTTCAATTCAAGAAATTTAATTTATTCAAGTTTAATTCAAGGAATTAGTTTTTAGTAATTTTTCAACGTAATCTCCAGCTGCACTAAAGCACTTGTCCCAGCATTTCACGATGGCTTGGATGCCAGCAGCGTAGAAATCCTTACCGGCGCGTAGCAGCCATGATCGGACCGCATTCTTGACCTCGTCGTCGCAGCTGAAGTGGCGGCCCCCAAGGAACGCCTTCAGTGGCCCGAAGAGATGGAAATCGCTGGGGGCGAGGGCTGGACTGTTAGGGGGATGTGGCAGCAACTCCCAGCCTGTAAGGTGTGTGTCGTGAGATGCGCGGTATGCGGGCGTGCATTGTCCTGTAAGAGGAGGGCTCCTTTGGTGATGAGGCAGGCCGCTTTCGCTTCAGCGCCTTATGCACCTCCCTGAGAACCTGGCAGTAATATGCACTATTGATGGTGGTACCACTGGGCATAAAATCAACATGAACAGCGCCAGCCTTGTCCAGAAAACCGTGGCCATGACATTGCCCGCAGACGGGGTGCTTCGGAACTTCTTGGGAGCTGGCGAGCCCGGATGCTTCCACTGTTTTGATGCGCGTTTAGCCTCAGGAGTGAAATGGTGCACCCACGCTTCATCGCACGTGATCCCATCAAGGGACGGCTGTCCTTCAGTGTCAAAACGGTACCTTAGCTCTTGGGGGATTTCCAGTCTTCTCTGCCGGTCAAAGACGGAGAGCTGCCTGGGACCCAACGGGCACTAACTTTCCGAAACTGGAGGTGTTCATGAATGATAGTGTTCAACGTTCCCACAGGAAGGTCCGTCTTTCGAGCCAGTTCGACACATGCTATCCGTCGGTCCTTGAGGATCAGGCGCTCCACAAGTTGGATGTTCTCAGGAACTCTGACACAAGGCTCTGAGCCGCCCCAGCCGGGATCATCCTGCACTGATGTACGGCCGTTTCGGAACCGTTTGCACCACTCAAACGCTTTGCTGCGGCTAAGTGTATCGTGGCCATACTGAGCCTGAAATCTTCTGCGAATTTGAGATGACTTTACGCCTTCATTCACGAGAAACTTCATGACAATTCGCTGTTCAATGTGCGCGCTCACCTCGTTGTCGGCCATCTTGTCCAGCACTCCTCTCATTTATACGCCTCCTCTCCTCATTTATAGAGGAGGCGTTGGTTTTGCACAAACTTTGGACCAGCACATGGTGAACGCGGAGGGCTGTCGTGTGTGAAAATGACGAAAAAGAAGTAGCGCAAGCCATTTGTACACTCAGGAGACAGAAGGTCCCGGTTTGGCTTGAACACCCCTCGTATATACAACAGCAACAGACATTAAGCAGAACAATTTTGTACCTCAACATGCTGTCCCCTTACGAATACAACAAAGCAGTTTTAGAGCAGGTAACAGCACTGTACCAGGAGCACCAATGTCTGACGAACTTGAAGGGCACTGTAGTGGATGAGGCACTTCAACAGACAAGGACTTCTTCAATCGAGCTTGAGAGACCAGGGTCACTATGATAAAAGTAATCTGAGAATTTTTTGGAAAATTTTGGAAAATTTGGAAAATTTTCAGGAAAAGTTTCTGGCATATTAATTTCTCGGCGGGAAAAACAGTTTCCAGCAAAAAAAAAAAAAAAAAAAAAAAAAAAAAATTATGGGGGTACGGGAAATTTCATAGTCCCTTTAAAAACGAGCGTATTGTGGGATGGATTTCGGATTACCTTTCAAACCGCTCTCAGTAAGTCTCTTTTAAAGGCAGTGTCTCCACCATGTGTGCTATTCTATGGGGTGCCTCAGGGCTCTGTCCTGGGGCCGCTGCTGTTCTTGCTATTTGTTAATGATGTTGTGAACTTCCGAGATAAGACTGTACGCAGACGACTGTGTTCTGTATGCAAGGGTGCAATCAGAAGTTGATCAGATGGCGCTTAACCACTCATTTGTAAGATTTCTTGACTGGTGTAAGGTGTGGCAATTGGAGGTGAACTTCACAAATTGTGCAGTCACGTCGTTCACAAACAGCAAAAGTCCCTGTCTATGATCTTACGGTGTTGCCAACAGTGTAATTATTAGAGTTGATGGGTACAGATATCTGGTGTCCACTTCCCTGACCTCAAGTGGAAGGCACACATCAATGCCATATCTTGTACAAAGCTTAAAAACTTAAAAAAAAGCTTCTCTTAAAAAGCTTGGTTTCCTGAAGCGCACCCTCAAATTGGCGTCCGCAGATACCAAGCTCTTGGCTTACAAAACTCTTGTGCTCCCAATTTTGTATTACGCCTCCCTCAGTTGTTTGGGACCCTCACACCGACAGGGATGCTAAAACACTAGAAACAGTTCAGTCAAGGGCGGTTAGATTCATCATGAAACGCTATCATAGACATTTCTCTCCATCATCTGCCCGTGACTCTATAAATCTAGCTTCCCTTAGCAACAGGCGAACTTGGAAAGACTCAGGTATAGACCTAATAGTTCATACGCAGATCAACATTCCGTATTCCTGCACATTGCCTGCCTGTGTGCACATTGCACACAGCGCAGTTGGTAACAGCATCACTGCACCACTCCACGTCATCTTGCTATCTTTCCATCAGCGCTTATAATGCCTGCAGGGGTAGAAGCGTGCAAAGAACGGGAATGCCTTGCACGTCGTCTACATACCACGGCTAAAATCATCAAGACAAAGCGCGAATTGCTGCAGATGCGCGACAATCATCCTCACATTTCGACGTTTCATAACAGACTGATTAATCCGCTGGCGACGCTTCCACTTCCATGCAGTGCAATCTCGTACGGATTGCAAAAACAATGAGATTAAAGTGGGAGGTGCAATACTAAGTTGTTATAGGAAAATTTATTGACGATAACAGGCACACTAGTTACAATATGTACTTTAAGTTACCACGGCCACGGTTACCACGGGGCCCTTGAGGAATTATTCACAAATATTTGAAATCACATCAACTATTTGGGAACGCGGATGTGGAAACATGTCCTACGGGACCGAGAAGGTGTAGCATCTCATTACTTCAGTTGGGAATGATCGTGTCTCATTCGTTCGCATTAGGCCAATTCATTCAGTTGGCTTCGCATTCATTGTATTGGTGCAGTCCGTGACACAAGATGTTGGATCTCGTCAAATCAATTTGAAATCATCGTTTCTCAATGATATCCGACCAATTCACTGAATTGGTTCCGTATTCCCTGGGTGTGGTCGCCGCACAATATGGTGTAACACGATGTCACGAAGGCAGCTTCCCTGCAAAACTCCCAATACCCTCAATGAGAAATACTCCGCGTATACACATTGAACGAATTGGCAGTCTGATTTTACACTGAATCTCATTGAAACTGCGGGAAGAATTCATTGAGATCATGCCTTTTATTTCGAGCAGGGGTGTATTCTGGGGAGTGTTCGATATGGGCTTTCAGAATATCACAACAGTTTCAATTGTTCAGGATATCGGCGTGGCTGACCTCATCTGTGCGGCTATCGCTCCACGGTTATCATTGCGGCGATCACTGTACCTTTACTGTACTGTATCTTTAACGGGTATCACTACCGGATCACATGTGTTTCTGCCACGACACTGTTATGGGTTGCGTGGGATCCACCCCACTGATGAAAGTGAATCATGTAAAGCTGTGTGCTTGGCAATCACGACGATTCCCGTCGTGACATCGCTGTGGTTGGTTTTGCTACATACTGCCGCAAGCGCGGCCAGTCAAGGATATAACATCTGGAGAGGAACACGAATTACCGGCCCACGTTGAAGTACGAACACCACTACGGAACGTCGGCAAGAACACAGACCACAGCAGGTAATGAAACTTTGAACGCTAACAATGTCACGCTTGGGAAGAATATGAGAATTCTAGGAAAAGTTATACGATTTTGAATCGTATACGGAGCGCGTCGAGCACTACGTAGCTACAAATGGCATACCGCCAGCGAAGTAACGTGTTATTGAAATTAGCTGTACCCGGTTGTCCGAAAGACCAGGCTTATGCTGAAGCTATAGAATTGTTGCAAGCTCACTTCAGCACAAAGCAGTCAGCCATCGCTGAGCGATTTAAAATCAAATGTCGTTCGCAACGGGAAGGTGAAAGAGTGGAAGATTTCATTGTAGTTATAGACTCATTGGAAAAAACCAGATCGGCATGAAATCGGACCAGTGCATCAGCTGATGTCAAAAGTTGTCGGCCCAACCTCCTCAAAAGCGCTTGGACCGAGAATGGAATTTCACATTGGCCTCACCCGGCCCAACTTGCTGTTACCAACATTGGGCCATCACACAAAGCCGGCCTAGACGATCTAGGGCCACACTGCACCCAATCTAGAACCAACGGTGGGTGAAAGTAGGGCTACTTTTGGCTGAGCACTGGCCTAGAGCCAGTTTTACTAATGAACCAAGCATGGTTCAAGGCTGGACAATCAGCCATGTAGCAGGCTTTTGCGGAACGCGTTGTAGCCAGATTACCCACCCAATCCTAGAGCAGTACAGTTATTGAAAGGAACAGAACGAAATAAAATGGCAGATATTTATTGCAAGCAACACATATGTGTACAGGTCCCGACAAAAGTTTACGGAACACGCGAGCGGTGTATTTTTTCCTCGGTACGACACCCTAACGGCAAGCGGAAGCTGGCGAAATCAGGCCAGTTCACTGCCTCAGAGGGGTGGACGACTGGGCTCTTAGCGACACACAGCGGTAGTTTCAGTATGATTACTGTTGTATGTGCCCGCGAAGTGAGTTGGATTTAACTGTTGTGCTCGTCAACAATTCGTGACTAACGTCAGTTGTTTATCAATCAATCAATTAAAAATTGAGCGTCAATTGTTTATCAGCTCGTCACGCGTCGTCCATGATAAAGCAACTGTTTACAAGATATCTTTCTTTCTCTTGTCTACATATCATAGCTTTCCAATAAAAGCAATACACCGTAAAGTGTTGCCACCATGATTCATCCTTGTTATCACGATGATAGCGGCGCGCTCCCTGTCTCAACAATCGTTGAATCACGTGTTGTTGGCGAGCACAACAGTAAAATCCAACTCACTTCGCGTGCACATGCAATGTAATCATACCGAAACTACCGCTGTGTGTCGCTAAGAGCGCAGTCGTCCACCCCTCTGAGGCAGTGAACTGGCCTGATTTCGCCAGCTTCCGCTTGCCGCTAGGGTGTCGTACCGAGGAGAAAATACACCGCTCACGTGTTCCGTAAACTTTTGTCGGGACCTGTACATTGAACCTTGCACACTTATATACATTTAGGAACTTATATACTTATTGCTTACTCATATTCTTTACACACGATATGAAACATTTACTTGTACCTGAGAGTCTCGACTAGACTTTTCGTACCTGACTTGCCAATTCGTACTTGATTAGACTTAAACACTGACTAGAAAAGCTGCACAACCAGAGTAGCAACATAAAATGTACCAGGATATTAGTTTGCAGAGTCTGGATCTTGAACAGATACCTTTTAAGACACGTCGCTGATTCCTACCAGCCTCCCCGTTTGGGCCTCAACCAGCCACTTCTTTATGGCTTCACTGACATCTCTTAGCGTCGCCACTCTGTAGTGAGTCCTGAGGCAGCCTGAAAAAGCGGGAGAAACCATGTACACAATACGACGCTAAGCAATTGAGTAACTGCGCAACAATTTGTATGTGCCTACAGGTACAAACGTGTTATGGCGTCGCTTCATTTGGCACCGCTCAACTTAGTCGTGCACTGCATATCATGCTATGGTGCATGTCTAGTTTAGCGGCGCCACTCGATTTCAAACTTCTAATCTACATACCTGGATAGAATTTTGCATGGTGCATCGTAATCCAAAATAATCAAGCGGCGGTCTGTTCCACGAATTCCTCCAGAGATCAGTTTCCCCGGGAAAGTTTCGGCAGCGGCGACCATGTCATCTCCATGCGCCCATTGTTTACCTATGACAGCTTACGCACACCTTGCACTCTTCCCAGCACGCATTTCGCCTGTTCCCTCTCGCTCGTTGCCAGGAATGCACAATGAAAGCACTAGATCTCGACGGGTATCATTTGTGGTACTCCTACGCATCAGCCATAGAGCTTGGTTTCCCTCACTAAACGAAGTATAGTGAGGTTGGGTTAGGCCAGGTCAGTACATATTACACGCGGGGGGGGGGGGCGGTAGCCCCCCCCCCCCCCCGCAGTTGTTCGAGACTGTGCTGACAGAAGACAGTGCCAATTTTGGCGCGGAGCAATTGCGTGAGGAGGAGGCCGACTGTCGTCCGATAGCGGAGTTGCTGTGCGTCTTAGCAACGAACAGGCGAAAGGCATGCTGGGAAGAGTGCGAGGTGTGCGTAAGCTGTCATAGGTAAACAATGGGCGCATGGAGATGACATGGTCGCCGCTGCCGAAACTTTCCAAAGGAAACTGATCTCTGGAGGAATTTGTGGAACCGACCGCCGCTTGATTATTCTGGATTATGATGCACCATGCAAAATCCCATCCAGGTATGTAGATTAGAAGTTTGAAATCGAGTAGCGCCGCTAAACTAGACATGCACCATAACTCTCACCGCTTGGCATGCTCGTGATTAAAAGAGTATCGAGTATCCGCCTCCGAGCTATGCTCCGAGTCGGCCGAGTCTCCCTCGCGAGCAGAGGCGCGCTGCACATGGTTGCCTACAGCGTTTTCGAAACCGAAACTAAAAACTATATTATGCAGTGTGAGACGTGGAAACCTACAAAACGGCACCAAAACGCAATAACCTATGACACAATAACAATAACCTATGAATACTTTTATTCGAATGAACTAAATGAAAAAAAAAAACGCTCTGAAAATACCCGCACTGAGGCAGTAAATCTTTTTTGATTTTTTAAAGTCATTTTTGCAGTCTGTTTTGGATACTCGTTAATGAAGCGTCTACAGAACAGAATACGGTTTAAATCTCGTGATATGTATTGCTATTACCGAAAAAAAGAAAAAAAAAACAGCGGCTGCGCGTTCTTTTCTGCGAATCTCTTCCTGACGGCCACCCGATGTTGGTCAGACCATGTATGTCAAGGCTGTAACGACACGTCGGCAAGGTGTCAGGGCGTGTTGTGGGGCCAGCGTCCGTTGGCCAAAATACTCTGTTGATGACATGGACTCACGCTTGTTTCAGGCATTCTTGGCCGAGGAAGTCGTTTGCCGACCGGCTGCCGATGGCCGGCCGATCATCAGTAGTCGGCAAATTCCCATGGCGGAGTCACTGAATAGCTAAGCTCAGAGTATCGCATTGCTTTTCCCCGGCACTATGCCGACAGCCGTCTGGCAACATTGAGAGCGCCGATCTCCCATTGGACATAATCTGCAACTCGGCGCCATTTTGTTGATACTGCAGTGGAACCGCACACTCTTAAAAATCAACTCCACCGCATCGCACGCTCCTAGCCAACTATCAACCTTATAGTGACATCGTTCTCGCCCCTGATTTGTTGAAAACAGGAGGCGCACGCCTTTTTTGTACCAATTATGCACTCCATAAGCGGTACAGAAAATGCTCTTCCCGACGAACTCATGCACGCTCTACGCATCCCTACCCTGCATCCTCTATCTTCCATCCGTCTTTATTTCATTATTTTTTCTTTTTTTTTTCCTATAGTCGTGACGACGCCCACTTCTGTGTGGCCAACAACGGCGAGCCGATCCTACCATTCCCCAGGCAAAACGATCGTATACTGCGGCAAACTTATTTCACATGGCGAATCGCAGGGTGTTGACCGTAACAGCACGGGCGATTTTGTACAGAGACCCTTGATCCATTGTCGTCAAGGAAGACGCAAAAGCGTGATCGAAAAAAGAAGAAAGAACGAGCGTCTACAGACGGTATCTGTCATAACCATACAGACGAACTGAACGGAGCCAATATGTCGTGTTCACACGGCGCCCCCTGGCGTAGATCTTGCAGTTGTACATCTCTTGGAGTACTCTGAAGCTATTTAGTGTGTAGCGGCCCGTCGCCATTGTCACCACGATCTTCTTCACCTGGCGCGAGCTGCAGAGCCTTCGACCCGACCCGATTTCATTAAATTAATTCTCGTTAATTCTCGCACCATTAAGGTTGTCTTGTCTCCTTCATATTGGTGCCCCAGACGTGATACGATCGAGCTGCAACCATGGCCACTCCGCAGTCCAACCCTGCAGTACCTCACGGACAGGAATCCCCTCAACCAGCAACGCCATCGCCAGTCCTTAACGCAGTCTCCATCAAGATTGCCTCGTTCTGGCCCGCCGACTTCATTCTTTGATTCGCTAACATCGAGGCGCAATTCATCCTCCGAGGTATTACCGCCCAGCTAACCGAATTTTATCATGTTGACGGTGCCCTCGGACCTAATGAAGCAGCGGAGGTGCGTGACATTATCACCGTACCCCCTGCAGACTCCCGTATGACGCCCTCAAGACCGATCTGACCCGGCGCACCACCGCGTCTGAACAGGAGCGCCTAAGGCAACTCCTGACTGCTGAGGTCCTCGGCGACAGAAGGCTATTTCAGCTACTCCGCCGAATGCAACAACTCTTGGGCGACCGCGCTTCCGCACTAGACGAATCCATCTTGCGCGAGCCTCTTTCTGCAGCGGCTCCCGAACACGGTGCGCATGATTCTGACGACCTCAACCGCAGTCTCCCTTGAAGCCTTGGCTGACAAGATAATGGACATCGCACCGCAAATCATTTCCGCCGTATCACCGCAACCTCACGCGGTTTCCCCACTTTCGACCACTCCCACGATGTCGGACTTCCAGACCCTCTGTAACGAGGTCCCGCGGCTGACCGACATGGTTTCGAGTTTACGTTTCAACCGCCCCTCCAGATCACCCAGGCACCGTAGCCCTCGCCGAAACAGTCGGCGCCGCAGCCTCTCCAACCCAGGCGAGTGCTGGTACCACCAAACTTTCGGGTCCAGTGCACGCGACTGCCAGCCTTCCTGCACCCATCCGGGAAACGGGAGCGTCAGCAACTGACGGCGACCAGCTTTGCTGAAGGCGCATCCAGTCGTCCACGCCTGTTTTTCATCTCAGACCGCTCCTCCGGCGTGCGGTTCCTCGTGGACACTAGAGCAGAGGTGTCTGTCCTTCCTGCTGTCACCATGGACATGTAACACCGTGCTTCCACATGCACCTTGCAGGCTGTCAACGCCACGCCCCTCACCACTTTCGGCGAAAAGCTTGTGACCCTCAATCTTGGTCTACGCCGCCCTTTTCGCTGGGTTTTCACCATTGCGCAAGTCCCGCACGCCATAATCGGAGCGGACTCTTTGGCGCACTTCGGCCTTCTCGTGGACATGAACTGTCGCAGGTTGATTGACACTACTACCAACCTTATGGTGCAAGGCGCAATCGCATCGACACGCATAGTTAGGCCAATCCTCCGCAAGTCGGAGCCAAAGACCAGCCAAAGGAGCCATTTTGCAAGAATTCCCGGTGCTCACCCAACTGCCCAACTGGAAACTGCCTGTTCAGCTCGACGTGGTCCATCACATCGTAACCACCGGTCCACCTGTCCACGTCCGCCCACGTTGCCTCGCACCAGAGAAGCTCAAGGTGTGCAGAGCTGAGGTCGAGCACATGCTCGACCTCGGCATCATCGAACCTTCATCCAGCAACTGGTCATCCGCTCTCCACATGGTCCCCAAGACGACTGGCGAGTGGCGACCATGTGGAGATTACAGAGCCCTCTACCGCGTCACCGTACCAGATCGATACCCGATTCCTCACGTACAGTATTTCACCAGCCACCTGCACGGCGCGAAAATTTTCTCGAAGGTCTATCTGGTACGCGCCAGAAGACGTACAGAAGACCGCCATCACCACCCCGTTGGGACTGTTTCAGTTTTTGCGAATGCCCTTTGGCTTGCGAAACGCAGCGCAAACTTTCCAACGGTTCATCGACTCAGTCATCAGAGGTCTTCCGTTTCTGTCCGCCTACATTGACGACCTGCTGATCGCAAGTTCCACCCCGCAAGAGCATGCCGCCCATCTTCGCCCTCTCTTTACTCGCCTCAACGACTTCGGTATCGTCGTCAATGCCGCCAAGAGCGAGTTCGGGGTGGAGCAACTAGAGTTCCTCGGCCACCTCATCACCAGCTCCGGCATTACCCCACTTCCCGCAAAGGTCCAAGCGATCCAGGACTTCCCACAACCCTCGTCCGCACGCAAGGTCCGGGAATTCCTCGGGTTTGTTAACTTTTACAGGCGGTTCGTTCCTGACTGTGCAACAACTCTTTTAGTAGTAGGAGGGGGGGGGGGGCGAGGCTACATCGGTGAGAGTTAGAAACCTGGACCCCTGACCCCTGCCCTGAGCCCTGCGCGTATTTTTCCCCGCGCGGCGCGTGTGCGGAGGGTTGTTCGCGTGCTTATCGGCGGGGGGAGGGCTGCGTGCGCGCTTACCCTCTCACATTTTTCAACCCGGCGGGCGGCGCTCTGGTGGAGGCGCTTACCGGTGGATGGCGCGTGGCCGGTGGGCTGCGTGCGCGCTTACCAGCTCACATTTTTCAGCCTGAGTCGGCTTCTTTCGTCATTTTTCAATCTGTGCCGACTTCAATCATAATTTTTTTCCAGCTACAACACGTGTGCAGCAGGCTGTTTACATGCAAAGGATAGCCATACACAAAACTACAAGTGAAAATATATTTATTAAAGTCATTAGCGTCAGAAATTATGTTATGGCTCTGCGTGAATGGGAAAAACTTAGCCAAAAATCCATCATAGATCAAACACAATATTTTTTATTAACTGTAATCATACACACAAGTTTTCAATGAATCAGAAGGGATAGCACATTTAATCAAAGAAGATGTTCTTAATCATTCGATTACAATCAAAATTACAAGTTTTATTATAAAAAGTCTGAGATGTGAGAACCTGATAGATGTAAGTAATTTCGAGCACAATAGCTAAGTTTAATATTCCAGCATGACACAATTAATCGATTTCTATTGAAGTGAATAGCGCAGACATAAGAAAATAATTAGAATCAACACATAGCATTAATATAGAACCAATCATCCAACATGTAGGGAAATAATAGCTACAACATATCAAAACGAGAAACGATCACCACACTTAATCAAAGAAGATATTCTTAATCAATATGATTACAATCAAAATTACAAGTTTTATTATAAAAAGTCTGAGATGTGAGAACCTGATAGATGTAAGTAATTTCGAGCACAATAGCTAAGTTTAATATTCCAGCATGACACAATTAATCGATTTCTATTGAAGTGAATAGCGCAGACATAAGAAAATAATTCGAATCAACACGATCAACACATAGCATTAATATAGAACCAATCATCCAATATGTAGGGAAATAATAGCTACACCATATCAAAACGAGAAACGATCACCACATTTAATCAAAGAAGCTATTCTTAATTATAAACAAAATTATAAGTTGTGTTATAAGAAGTCTAATATTCGTATAAGTGAGAACCATCAGTGCAATAGCGGGAAGTTCTGATAGTTGTATATAATTAACTGTGAACAGCAGAGGCCCTGGAAGACTATGGGACACGAACACAAGAGGAAATAAAATCTATACCACTACAAAGAAGATATTCCTAATCAAAACAACATAGTAATCTATCATTCAGAAAATCAGAAGAAAAAATCAAACTCATCAGAAAATAGACATGTTAAAAATGAACTTCACCACATAGCACGCTCCTAGCCAACAAACATGGAAGACCACGGAAGACGAACGACAAGAACGACACGAACACAAGAGGAAATAAAATCTATACTACTACAAAGAAGATATTCCTAATCAAAACAACATAGTAATCTATCATTCAGAAAATCATTCAATCATTCATTAGAAATTTGCAAGATATTACAGAAATTGATGTAATTAAATTTGTTTCTCGTTTTTGATTGAGTATCGTTGCTACCAATTAATAATTTGGACTTTCTCTACATGTTCAGTAACAATATCGCATCACTACAAACTTAGTCGACTTGTCAACCACTTTGACGAAAGATTTCCGTTTCAGGGAAAGGATGCGAAAAGATAGTGACCCCCGCGAGTGATATCGACATCTATTTGCGCTGCACAATAAAATATATCGCCTTTGAACTCTCTCATCTGACCTCTAGAGCGCCCTGTTTGCTGGACGAAGTAATATAGCCCCTAACCCTTTGAGTGATAAAGCATGCGCGGTGCTATGGTCACATAGATAGAGACATAAAGTCTCCTGGCTTTGAGGAAAATAGTGAAAACAGTGCATATTTTCTATGTCTTGGATACCTCCATCAAGGTTTGTAGTGTTTGTTAGAATGAAAATTGTATGTTGGTCGATTTTATGATGGTTCAATGATAGATTATTTTCCTCTGTTGTTGTTTACATGTCGCCGCGTGTTCCTCTGTTCTTCAGCGTTAAGTCTGTGCTATATTGTAATATTTCGCCTTTTGATAGATTGATCAGCTATTTCTATCAGCTATGTTGGATGGTGCGCAGGTTTGGCTTTCTATTAATTGTAGCTGTTGATTGCGTTGTTTATCGTTATTTCCTTACGGCTATGCTGTTCACTTAATAAGAAATTAAAAGTTGAATAATGTTGGAATATCAAACTGATATTCCCTATTGCGCTCGAAATGTTATGACAGATATTCACGTATAGGAATATTATACTTTTTATAATACAACTTGTAGTTTGATTGTTAATCGTATTGATTAAGAATATCTTCTTTGTAGTGGTATAGATTTTATTTCCTATTGTCGTTCGTGTTCCGCGGTCTTCCATACATCTATCGGCACCTGTCTTCAACAAATCAGGGCAGATATCATTAGACCTGGTTGTTGGCTAGGAGCGTGCTATGCGGTGAAGTTGTGGTTTTAACGCGTCTACTTTCTGATGAGTTTGATTTTTCTTCTGATTTTCTGAATGATAGATTACTATGTTGTTTTGATTAGGAATATCTTCTTTGTAGTGGTATAGATTTTATTTCCTCTTGTGTTCGTGTCCCATAGTCTTCCAGGGCCTCTGCTGTTCACAGTTAATTATATACAACTATCAGAACTTCCCGCTATTGCACTGATGGTTCTCACTTATATGAATATTAGACTTCTTATAACACAACTTATAATTTTGTTTATAATTAAGAATGGCTTCTTTGATTAAATGTGGTGATCGTTTCTCGTTTTGATATGGTGTAGCTATTATTTCCCTACATATTGGATGATTGGTTCTATATTAATGCTATGTGTTGATCGTGTTGATTCGAATTATTTCCTTATGTCTGCGCTATTCACTTCATAAGAAACTGATTAATTGTGTCATGTTGGAATATTAAACTTAGCTATTGTGCTCGAAATTACTTACATCTATCAGGTTCTCACATCTCAGACTTTTTACAATAAAACTTGTAATTTTGATTGTAATCGTAATGATTAAGAACATATTCTTTGATTAAATGTGCTATCCCTTCTGATTAATTGAAAACTTGTAAGTAAAAAAGTAAAGTAAGTAAAAGTAAAGTAAAGTAAAAAATAAACTTGTGTGTATGATTACAGTTAATAAAAAATATTGTGTTTGATCTGTGATACCTATTCAATGCTACTGTATCATACCTGTAATAAGTATTGTTACGTGTATTGTGTTTCTGCTTTAGACTTTTTGGCTAAGTTTTTCCCATTCACGCAGAGCCATAACATAATTTCTGACACTAATGACTTTAATAAATATATTTTCACTTGTAGTTTTGTATATGGCTATCCCTTGCATGTAAACAGCCTACTGCACACCTGTTGTAGCTGAAAAAAAATTATGATTGAAGTCGGCACAGATTGAAAAATGACGAAAGAAGCCGACCCAGGCTGAAAAATGTGAGCTGGTAAGCGCGCACGCAGCCCTCCAGCTACGCGCCATCCACCGGTAAGCGCCTCCACCCGAGCGCCGCCCGCCGGGTGCGAGAAAAAATACGCGACCCAAGTCGGCCAAGGCTAAAAAATGTTGAAAGAAGTCTGCCCAGGTTGAAAAATGTGAGAGGGTAAGCACGCACGCAGCCCTCCCCCCGCCGATAAGCACGCGGACAACCCTCCGCACACGCGCCGCGCGGGAAAAAATACGCGCAGGGCTCAGGGCAGGGGTCAGGGGTCCAGGTTTCTAACTCTCGCCGATGTAGCCTCGCTCCCCCTCCTACTACTTCTTTCCCCTTTGGAATCGCTGCTTGCTACCACCAAAAGCCGTACCGCCATTCTCACCTGGCCGCAAGCCGCCATCGATGCCTTTGAGATTAAGCGTGACTTGGCTACTGCTACCCTTCTGCCACACCCAGTCCACGACGCCCCGACCATCCTGCTTGTAGACGCTTCGGCGTCTGCCGTCGGCGCAGTCCTCCAGCAGCAGGTCTCCAGCCAATGGCAACCGCTCGCATTCTTCTCCCGCAAGCTGAAGGACAGGGAAGTGCGTTACAGCACATTTTTCCGCGAGCTCCTTGCAGTCTATCTCGCGGTGAAGCATTTCCGACATTTTCTCGAAGGCCGCACGTTCACCATCTACACGGACCACAAGCCGCTCACCTATGCTTTCGTATCCTCTGGCAATAACTACGCCCCTCGTGAAGTTCGTCAGCTCTCGTACATCTCAGAGATTTCGACTGACATCAGGCACCTTAGCGGCAAAGACAACACGGTAGCCGACACCCTTAGCCGTGTCAGCACTCTCTCTCTCGGGTCGTACACCCGCCGCTCAGTACCAGTTTCACACCGGACGCTTTGGCTGAGCAGCAACGCACGGACGAGGAATTGGCCAAGCTCCGCGCCGATGCACGCTCTGGACTCCACTTCCAAGACTTGCTCCTCCCCGGCGCGGCAACGGCTGTAGCGTGCGACGTGTCACTTGGAACACGCCGACCGTTTGTTCCAGTCACCCTACGTCGAAAAGTTTTTGACATGCTCCACGCATTGTCTCATCCTCACACAGAAGCTCATTGCGGCCCGCTACGTGTGGCCAAGCATGCACGCCCACATCAAGCAATGGACACGCTGCTGTCTCCAATGTCAACGAGCTAAAATTCATCGTCACACCTACGCACCCGTGGCCAGCTTCCTCCCGCCCGACTCACGGTTCGACAAAATTCATATTGACATCGTCGGCCCCTTACCACGGTGACCGGAAGCAACACCATCCCGGACATCACCGCAGCCACTGTGGCGGCGGCATTCATGACCACTTCGATTTCACGTTTGGCGTACCCTCCACCATAACAACAGTCCGCGGAAGGCAATTCGAGTCATCTCTTCTCGCCGCCCTCACTACTCCTCTCGGCGCGCAACGTATCCGCGCGACCGCCTATCATCCGTCGTCCAACGGTCTCGTGGAGAGATTTCACCGTCACCTCAAGGCCGCATTGAAGGCTCACGTCAACCCCACCGCCTGGACGGAAGCCTTGTCGGTGATACTCCTCGGACTCCGGTCCGTTTTCAAACCTGACTTGGGTTGCACCTCGGCCCAGCTTGTCTATGGAACGACCTTGCGGCTTCCTGGCGAATTTTTCACACCACCCCCCACAAGGACCATGCCCGGTCCCACCGACTATGTCACCCGCCTTCGCGACGTCTTCACTGATCTGCGTCCCGCACCCACGTGTCTGGGCTCAACCGCCAAGGTGTACGTCCACCCGGACCTCGCCACATATACACACGTATTTGTGCGCGTCGTCTCGGTTCGGAAGCCGTTACAGCTCCCATACAACGGTCCCTACCTCGTCATCGCTCGCTCTCCGAAGCATTTCACGGTCCGCATCAACGCGAAAACAGAAGAGATCGCCATGGACAGGCTCAAGTCGGCCTACACCGCGTCGCCTACAGCCACCGAAGTCATCGTTCTGGCGACCGAGGATTTCTCCACTGCCCGACTCCCTTCGCAGCCCGCCAAGCGCCGTCTGAGGGTCTCATGGGCGCCTAACCTCTGTCATCATCACTCATGATCTTCGCCCATTCGCTAGGGGGGGGGGAGGGGGGGCAACTGTAGCGGCCCGTCGCCATCGTCACCACGATCTTCTTCACCTTGCGCCAGCTGCAGAGCCTTCGACCCGATCGGATTTCATTAAATCAGTTCTCGTTAATTCTCGCACCATGAAGGTTGTCTTGTCTCCTTCAAGTGACTCTAATTGTAGCTGTAAGAAAGGCAGCCAGAAAGTCCAACTATGGTGCGTTTCTTTCTGAAGCATTGAGAGATAGACTAGCAGCGGGACTTCGGAGTGAGGAAACACAGCGTGTACTATTTGCGATCACTGACCCTAAAATTTGAAGACTCATGTAAGCGAACTTGGGAGCATGAGATAGCCTCAAAACAAACAAAGATGATCCATTCAGGTGAAAAGAATATCGGGCAACTTAGTTCGCAAGAAGGAGGTAGCAGGAAATGAAACCCCGGGGGAAACAAGGGCAGTAGAGCAGCGTCCGCTGTGGTAGAACATCGCCCGAATGACAGTTTGTACAAGAAATACAAATGTCACTTTGTAGAGACATCGGATGATGAATCGGTGGATTCAGTATTTCAATTGGAAACTCCACTGAACACGCAGCAAGTGTACAATGTCAATGTTGAGGGACAACAGCTTTCAATGATACCTGGGGATCAGTTTCTATATCTTGCCAGAAAGTGTTCATGATCATTTTCCTCACTTAAAGTGTAAGCCATCCACACTGTGTCTAAAAACTTATTCTGGGGAACGATTGTCGCTGTGTGGACAAATCTCGGTGACCGTCCGGTACGAAGGGAAACAAAATTTACCATTTAAAACCATTTACGGTATTTCGATATATAGGACGGAGACTTCAAGTGATGGGAAGAGACTGGCTGGAGAGGCAAAAACTCAACTGGAAGCTATAGTTTTGCAAGTCACCGCAGAAAACAAAGTAGAGAAAATGCAGAGATTTCCTGCTGTCCTCGATACAAACCCCGGACTAACAAGGAATTTTCAGGCCAGTATACTCACGGACAGTAAAACGCGCGTGTTTTGCAAGGTCCGAGCAGTCCCAATTACGGGAAGCGATAGCCCAACAGCTGCAGGAGCTTCAAGGATCCGGCATTATCAAGGACGTTACGCACAGTGGATGGGCTACACCGTTGGTCGTGCTTCCTAAGAAATCTGGAGAAGGGTTGAGACTTTGTGGGGATTATAAAGTTACGCTGAACCCTGTTCTTCAAAGAGACCATTATTCCTTACCGCATCCTGAGCAACTGTTCTCTGCCCTGGCAGGAGGAAGTGTTTTTTGTATTTTGGATGGATCATCGGCATACCACCAGATTAAAGTAGCGCCGGAGAGTATGTCTTTGTTAACAGTCAACACGCACCTGGGACTTTATCAGTTTGAAAGACTTCCGTTTCAAGTGCTCCCGCATTATTTCAGTCATTAATGGACAACGTTTTAAAGGGCATACCTCGCATTGGTTGCTAAACTGATGATGTCGTTATTGCGTCACTTTGCTCTCCCCGACGAACTCATTCACTCTTTACGCATCTCCACCCTTCATCCTCTATCCTCCATCCGTCTTTCTCTCTTTCTCTCTCTCTCTTTTTTGCTATAGTCGTGACGGCGCCCACTGCTGTAAACTTTTAGATGCTGTCCTTGAATGACTCAATGAGTATAACATCAAGGTTAAGGAAAGCAAGTGTACGTTTCTTCAAGACTCTGTTGTTCAGGGCACAAAGTAACGTCCCAAGGTTTCTATCCAACTGCTACCAAGGTAAAGGCTATCACGCAAGCGCCAAATCCAACAAATGTGACAGAACTGAAGGCCTATTTAGTCATGTTAAAATTTTACCCGAAGTTTTCGAAAAATTTGTCGAGTGTCGCGTCGCTCTTGTAGAAGAAAGCTCTGTTAAAGAAGGGTCATAAATAGCTATGGGACTACTGTGAACGAGTGTTTCAGGCAATAATGGGCTGCTGCAGCAGTAGTGAACAGCAGTGTCTTTGTTATTATGATGTAACACAGTCACTTGGACTTTTATGTGACTCATCATCATACGGACCGGGTACTGTTACCTTTCATGTGGCACAAGATGGGAGTGAGCGACCCGTGGATTTCAGGTCACGGATGCTATCTAAGGCCGAGAAGAGATACGCGCAAGGTGAAAAAGAAGTTATAGCTACAGTATTTGGCCTCCAGCGTTTTCACAGGTACTTTTACGGGAGACAGTTTACACTGTATATACACTGCCAACCGCTATTAGGGATCTTGTCGAAAAACAAAGGCATCTCAACATTGGCCGCGACTCGCACGCAACGCTGCGCGAGCCCTTTCACAACCACCACCATTATTGCTTTCTGCATACAGTTACATTATGGTGAGCTAGCTCACCATAGTTACATGCCCTTAAGTACAGAAAGCGAAGCAACATGCAGGTGGCAGACACGCTCTCTCGTTTACCTTTACCGATTCAAGATTTAGAAGAGAAAGAAGAAATCCTTGCAGTGTTCGAAAACACCCCACTGAGCGCCAAAGAAATTGCCGGGGCAACAAAGGGGAACAGGATTTTAAATAAGGTAGCGGAATTTACATTGCATGGATGGCCAGCTTCGGTAACTGACAAGCACATTATCTAAGACGGAATGAACTCTCTAGAGGAATGATGCTCTGTTAGGGTACACAGCTAATTATTCCACAGAAATACCAGTCAATGTTCTAGGGTTGCTGATTGAGAAACATCCAGGCAATAGCCGCATGAAAATGCTGGCGTGTGCATATGTCTGGTGGTCTTGCTTAGAGAAAGATATTGAAATGTATGTTCAAAAGTGTGCCATTTGTCAAGCGACGCAACGCCCTATCCTGAATGTTGGCAAAGGATTCATGTAGATTTTGCTACAAAGCGTAACCAAGATTGTCTTACTGTGGTTGCCGATGTTTTTAAAGGTCCTTGGAAGTGTTTTACATGCACGCCGCTACAACAGCAAGAACTGTTGACAAACTTCGTACTTTTTTTTCTCGTTACGGGTTTCCACAAGGACTTGTAAGTGATAACGGTCCGCAGTTCACTTTCCAGGAATTCGCCGACTTTATGTTAAGTTGTGGTGTGAAACACACAATGACTTCAGCGTATCATCCAGCTTCAGTTGAAAGGATGGTCCAGACAGTGAAGATGGCCCAGCGGAAACAGCAGATGGAGGACAACGAAAGTGGGAGGACCAGATACGCTCAAGAATGACTTGACAATTTTTTGATGCCCTACCGCAATTGTCCGAGTTCAGTGACTGTAAGTCACCAGTCGAACTAGTCCACAAGCGCCAACCTAGAGTAAAATTTGGTTTGTTGAAGCCTAGCTTTGCTGATGACATGCGACACCGACAAGAATCTGTGAAGACACAGCTAGACAAATTTCGCAGTCATCACAGCTTTTTATGCTGACGAAAGAGTTTTCGTTAAAACAGTTCGTGGAAAGGAGGTCTCCTGGGGAGAAGGTGCCATAGGCGATGTCGGTTTCGCAGATTAGTGACGTAAGCGCTCCGTCGTCTGCTATTTCCGGGGCAAATTGCTGCGTGGGTACGGGGTACGTTCCTAAACCTACTCCTGAGTTGGGTAGATCACGTGACAGTATTGTACCACGTCACGTTAGAGTAGCTAACCGGTCGAGTAGGCTTGGGAACACACGTGTGCGTTCCTAAACCTACTTATATGATGACTTATGACTTATACTGGAGCAAAGCATCGTTTTTGTCAACTAAATCTTCTTCTAGGAACGTCTTACATGTGCCACACAGCTTGTACACAGAAGTGACACTCTTGGAAATGGAACCAGCCCATAGCATAATGACTGTGCTCCCTCGTCGTCCATCTGAGATAGTTCGTCAGACACAGTTTCAGTCAATTCGAGTTCTGCATTTGCTTCATCAATCATGAGATGGTCGTTGACCTTGGAGAGACCCTTTCGAAGTTCTACAAACTCTAGTAGATCTTCGCGATCACTGATTTGATAAATCTACACTTTCGACTTGGGCTGAAGTATTGGATAACATGATTAGCTAGAGTGTAAGCTTGAATTCCAAGGGTCGGGATACTGGGATTTTGGCCCGCACACATGAAAACAAGTTTTCCAACGCATCGTGAACAAGCCTTCCGAGCATCACAAACTTGAAGCTTTGTTTTTTAGGAGAAATTCTTGCAGTTGAACAGCACTCACTGATGACACCATCACTCCGGCCTGGACATGGTTTGAAACATAGACTCTGGTTTTCTTTCTTTATAGTCACCATGGACATCAACTTCGCAAATCTGGTCAGAAAGGTCACAGCGTCCTTATGCTTATTCTCTTTCAACTCGCTCATTGCAGTCGATATGGATCTTGAGTGGTTCTCCCACCACTTGTCGACTTGTTCCAAATACCATGCCGTGGTCAGTACTGCTTTGTCAAGCTGGTCAAGCTGCACCAAAACTCTATTTTCATGGTTTGCAGAGTTTGCACCAAAACTCTATGCACTCCACAGCATGGTTTAGAACAGCTACAGCAGAGGCGACATTCATTTTTTCGTAGTGGCTGGGGACTAGGTATATCAGCTTCAGGTGGGTTGCGAGCTTGAGATCACGTTCGGCATCTATCTGCGCTACTCTTCTAATGAAGCGTACTGACACATGAAAGTTAAAAAGGAAGCTTGAGTATACAGTTATAGAGTAAAAAGGAGTGTATCCGAACCACAACGTAGAGCTTCACCGCAGCTTACCCCATCACTTGGAAGATTCTCAGCTTTTACCACGTCTGACGGAAGATGAATGGTTTGTCCTCTCGTAAGATGGCCCTGCATATTCTTTAGTATGTGTGGAGGGTCAGCCAGAAAATACAGCCACCGTTCCGCGTCACAGGGGTGACTGCAGGAAACACTAGGCCCAGATGTCGTAGTAGCCCCAATGCCACAAAGTTTCCACAAAGCTTTGTTGCCAAATCACCTGCGTGAGAACATGGATCATTTGTTACCATCATGTCAACAATGTAACTGGCATGCCAGAAAACCATTGCTGACAGGAACCAAACATGAGAAATGATATGCCAGGACTTGCTTCCACCTAGATGGCTGGCCGGCCAGCATGATCACTAGCCTATGATGGATTCTTCGTGGCATGGTTTGCAAGTGGTGCTGTTGCCTGTCCGATTATAGCTTTTTTTGGGGGGGGGGGGTCAAAATCCAGTCCTGGCGTCAGTTGCATCTCGTCAGCAAGCATAGCACAATGCCGTTCTTCGGGACGCATCTTTTCCAGCCTGACTTTAAGTCCTGGCAGCAGCTCCTCAAGAACACCTGTAAGAAAGCAACCACGCATAATGACAACACAATCATACAAAAAACATATACCTATAAACAAAAGAAAAATATATGTGTACCAAAGCGTACTTCAATTTTACGCTAGGAAATATAGGATACGCTTTGACAGTTTTACTTGCTCCGAACTTTACATTCTCTATCTTCCTTTGCAAGGTTCTTTCCGATGGCAGTGGTACAACAGGAGAAATTGATGTTCTGAGGCTGGGAACACATAGAAAGGACAAATACATACAAGCCTCAAAGTGCCTAAGAAATTAATGCTGAAAGATGGAAGTTACTGAAAAGGTTAACCAGCTGTAGGACTCGAACCCACATCTTCTGGATTACCGGTCCAGGGCTCTACCAATTGAGCTAAGTGGTTGGTTTGTCCCTTCACATGATTCGCCCTCGGAAGTCGCTGGGGAGGTATGTTACCTTAGCTCAATTGGTAGGTCCCTGGACCGGTAATCCAGAAGATGTGGGTTCGAGTCCTACAGCTGGCTAATCTTTTCAGTGACTTCCATCTTTCAGCATCTTTCAGTGGTACAAGTTCTTCTTTTACGGACTCGTATCCTCCATAGCCACAGCCAAGTCGTGTCTTTAGCGCTTTAAGCACAGTTGCGTCGTCCCATCTGTGCATAAGAAACATCAATGAAAACTGTAAATGTTGCAATCAGCTTTTTCAAAGGTAATGGGTTGGTGACTGGGTAGTATGGAGATATCTCCTGCGCTTTGCATCACTTCCTGTGTAGAATAAGAGTGTCACATACTAAGTAAGTAATGAACTATAACATCAAATCCGTATTCTCCAACAGTGTGCAAAAAATCTCACCGCAGCTAGCAAAAGCTGAGTAAGAGAGCATTGCTGTTTTCTCCATAGAATCATCCATGGCTACATGAGTCATAGAGACATCCACTGGTTCACCAATGCATACCCAACTGGTCATACGCACTCAAGGGACAAAACTACCTTAACATCAGGCTTCTGCTATTGAGTTTAGGAAGATAGCTATTTACGGGTTGTGACAGCGACAAATAATTTCACTCAGCTTCTATGAAACCTTCACTTTTCTGCGTTCATTGTCCACGTTACCAGCTATGAATGTTTCTCGGCCTCCACTTTCCGATGTCTTGCTTTGCCACGCATGCGAACCTTGTATGCCACTTTCATGCGGTATCAATTTACCCATTCCTTTTTCTTTTGCATTCTAAAAGAAGCCACGTCGTCAGCGCCTGGATGGAGTAAATGGACGCGCTTTGGGTGTTTTGGCCAGCACTTTATCATATCTTGCGACCATAGGATGACGTCTTGCTCGGGTGAACGCAAGTTAGGTGTCGTGGCATGGTGCTTTCTTATTTCACCGATCCTGTTACATTAACTTTTGTCGTGGCCTGTTCCTGTGAACAGCCATGTCGCACTCGCAGAAGTAGGTTTGGAGAGCTCAAGAGCCTATGCCGATTTTTAAAATGGCTCACCGCTCCATCTGACACGTAAATCACTAGCTGCAAGAGGAACATTCTCGTCAAGCCACTCTTCAATAGCGATGGAAGCTAACAGGGTACTGAACCGTGACACAAGTCTTCGCTCACCACACCAAAACTGTACGTTTCCGTGCCAGCTGTTATCACGCACGTGAATATGGAAATCTGTGTTTCCCCAGTGGCACGCTTGTATTTCGCTAGCCTACTACCTACCATAGATTGAGAAGTTACTCGTCAAAAAGAACTCGTTACAAGTTAAGTTACCGTCTGCAAAATGTAACTAAGTTACTAACGAAGTTCTTCAGCCTGAAATGCAACTCGCAGTTACTGAGTTACTTAAAAAAAGAACGAGTTACTTCCAAGTTACTTCGGACACAAAATAGCATTACGCAGGTGCATTACGCGTGAGCAGTTGAGTTAGACCTTGAGTTGCCTGCGGAGGAGTGCAACGCACTTAGACACGCGCAACGCGCTTAGACACGTCCAACAATAGACCTCTCCCTGTTTGTAAACAAATGACATCATAGTGTTCGACAGCGCCACAAATTTGGTAGAATTGAACTACGCTCGAAGCTAGAGGTGAACAAGGTCGCGCCCGAAAGTCACGGTCTTGAGGAGATTACGATATGATCGCTGAAAGGGACGCGACCCTCGGTCTTGCTTTTCTTTCAATTGGAGGCAGCGAACAAGTGCCCGTTCGTGGAACCCAGCCCTCTCCTTCCGATTTGTTTCGGTTTCAGTCTGTCTACCAATGTCATGATGACGTTTCTCTGGTAGAGGTCTATTCGAACGCTTTGCATCTTACTCCCGTGGGCGCACAATGGTTCAGCTTTATTCAATGGCAGCGGTTCTTACTTCCTCAATAAAATACTGTCATTGATTGAATATCACGTTTTATGGCAAAAAATGCCATGAAGGAACCGGAGAGAAAGCAAGAAAATATGTGGACGTGAGTAAAAAGCGAGTTAAAAGTAACTTGGAACTTAAGTTACTTTGGCAAAGTTACCTGAAAAAGAAGCGAGTTCCTCTGAAAGTTACCACGGCGCAAAAGTACCGAGTTAAGTTACGTTACCAAAAAAAAGGAACTTAGTTACAGTAACGAGTTACTTGTAACGAGTTACCTCGAACTCTGATAGCTACTGTCCATTTTCCAGCGAAATCGAAGTGCCTTATGTGCGTCTTGGAAGGTGGATTAGTATTTTTCTCCCGTATGGCTTTGCTCTGAACGTTTCTAATCTAAGGTAAACATTACTTCCAGCACCGTGTGCACGTCAAAAGAACCCCAGGTGGTTCAAATTATCCGCAGTCCTACCCTGCGGCATGTGCAACATGTCGTATACTGCGCAGACAAACCTTACGTGTAACATCACGGTACCATTACCATTACAACGGACGAAAATTGAGGATCGGATCACTCAGACACAGATGGAAAAAAACAACGATCATCTGCTTCCCTGAGAGTCAGAAAACAGCGCAGGAATGGTATGACTAATGCACGGTGACGTTGGCCGAGAAGAGAAAGGAAGGAGAAGTACTTCGATCGACGTTCGGTGGGAGCCAGACTTTTTCAAATTTCGAAAGTCGTTTTTGGGTAGTTTCATTTTAAATCGAACAACGTGTGAAAGTCGTATTTTTTAATTCGCCCAGAAAAAATATATGTTAGAGGACAGTTCAAACGACGCAAATCGCGCCACGTGCGACGCTCGTGCGTGGAGTAGTTTCCGCGTAGGAGAGGGGGAAAGTCGGAGGCTGCTTGGGCGCGCTTTCTTCTGGACCGACTTTGACGGGATCTAGCACCGCTGACTTTATGTCTAGGAACTGGAGGATTTTTGTAATTATAGGCTGCACCATAGACACTGTCGACAGCCACCCACAGAACTCTGAGAGCCACAGATTTTCTGTTAAAAAATGCCAAACTTGGCGTAAACGTTCAAAAAGGCCAAACTTTGTTACCAATTCTCTTCATGACGGAACGTCTGAGAACATCGAGCTTAGTGCCATTCGATAGTACGTTGAAAGAGCTTTCGTGCTGTATAGAATCCATTTTCCTCAGCCCACTTGTTTCTATGTATTAACTTGAGAATCACACATGGTAGGCGAAAATTGCCAATGTTGCATCACAATTTTCTCAAAAATGCCATCTTCGATTTCCTTGATGATTTTTCAAAAGGTGGCGTCATGTCTCTGCTTTAGACGTCAAGTGAGACAATCTTTTATTTTTACCTGAGAGACGCGCAGCGATTTTTTTTTTTTGTCAGGCAGGGTGCACGAGGCTGCGGCCTGGCGCGCCCCACCCACGAGCACGCGACCTTCAACCTCTTCTTTGCTACATGTGTCCCGTTGACGAAGAAATCAATGACCACACTGCGTGAGCTTGTTGTAGTGTCCCCGGAGCATCACTTTACGTTTACCCAATGGTCTGTCAGTTCCGTCAGGCTCATTCAAACCGTGGGAGGGTACATGAGTTGCCTGTGCACCCTTGACGAGAAGCCCCAGTTCGACGAACATACCGACAAAGCAGTGAGAAGAAACGAAGCGCTTCGTAGAGATCTATATCCACTGGTAACATCTTAGCTTTTGTTTCAGGTTTTGTTTCAGGTTTTGTTTCAGGTTCCTCAGGCAGTGTGATAGGCACATCCTTTTCATTGGTAAAAGAACGAAAACCGAAACTTTCGAAAAACGTAAAATGTGCCCATTGCGAGACCCCTGCAGGTGGTGGCTGCCACCATTGGATTAGCATCATCCGATAGCTTTATACATGACCTTTCAGATGATATAAAGTGACTGGGTTCAAGCGCATTCTTTGTCCGCCTAGTATAGCAAAACCACGAGTGGTACGCGAAAATTTTGCATGTTCGATCTTAATTATTTCTAAAAAGCCGGAATATTCTTCACGATTTATTCCACAGGGGCAGAATTATGCCGGTACTTTGCGCTGCTGGTAAAGTACCTTTTCTCTTTTTGATTGAGACGTAGGGCTATCTTTCCGCGGAGCGATTTTTCCACACAAAGGCGCTCTTCGTATGTTTACGAGCGCGTTTTGCTTCGTAGCCTTTGCTTTGTAATTTAATGCCCAGATGTTGCATTATGTACTTATTTTACACTTATGGTACGTATCTTTATTTTTTCCTTTGGAGACGCAGGCCAATACTTTCGTGGGCGACTTGAACTTGCTATTGCGCACTTTCATGGGAGTCGTACGCACGACGTGTGCGTATACGCACGTGCGCATATTCACTATTCTCCCGCACATGTGCTTGAGGCAATGCACATACGCACGCTATGAGGCTGTCGTGCGAGTTAATATTAAAAAGGCAGAACTACGGCCACAGGGGACAAAGTTACAACACCTGAGAATACGAATTTGTGGTCGCGTGGTTGCAGTCGCCTCTTAACTTGGGCGCAATAAGTGATAGTTCCGAAGGTGTGCATGCTCTCTTTAATTAGTTTTATGCTCCGTAGCGTTATTTCGGAACCACGACGAGTGGTGCAAAACCCGTAAGACCGCTGTGATGACAGTTGCTGCTCTCAAGTATAACACGTTCGCCCTCACCGAGATGTGTCAGTGTCACCGTGGGAATCAAAATTTCCGACAGAACAACGCACAACTAAAATCCCTCGTTTCCGGTAGCCGTAGGTACCTTAAACCCTCGGTGTGGTCTTCAGTAGTCCTTCTGGCATCCATGCGCTTGAAACCATTCACTTTATATCATGTGAAAGGACATGTGTAAAGCTATCGGATGATGCTAATCCAGTGGTGTCAGCCACCACCTGCAGGGATCTCGCGATGGGCACATTTTACGTTGTTCGAAACTTCCGTTCTTCGTTCTTTTACCAATGAAAAGGATGTGACTTTCACACTTCCTGGGGGACTGGTGGCAACCTGAAACAAAAGCTAAGATGTTACCAGCGGATAAAGATCTCTACGAAGCGCTTCGTTTCTTCTCACTGCTTTGTCGGTATGTTCGTCGAACTGGGGCTTCTCGTCAAGGGCGCACAGGCAACTCATGTACTCTCCCACGGTTTGAATGGGCCTGACGGAACTGGGAAGCCATTGGGTAAACGTAAAGTGATGCTCTGGGGACACTACAACAAGCTCACGCAGTGTGGTCATTGATTTCTCCGTCAGCGGGACACCTGTAGCAAAGAAGAGGTTGAAAGTCGCGTGCTCGTGGGTGGGGCGCGCCAGGCCGCAGCCTCGTGCACCCTGCCTGACAAAAAAAAAAAAAAAAAAAAAATCGCTGCGCGTCTCTCAGGCAAAAATAAAATATTGTCTCACTTGGCGTCTAAAGCAGAGACATGACGCCACCTTTTGAAAAATAATCAAGGAAATCGAAGATGGCATTTTTGAGAAAACTGAGATGCAACATTGGCAATTTTCTATGCTATTTTCAAAACTATGTGTGATTCTCAAGCTAATAACACATAAATAACTGGGCTGAGAAAAATGAGCTCTATACAGCACGAAAGCTCTTTCAATGTCCTATCGAATGACACTAAGCTCGATGTTCTCAGAGGTTCCGTCATGAAGCAAATTGGTAACAAAGTTTGGCCTTTTTGAACGTTTACGCCAACTTTGGCATTTTTAACAGAAAATCTGTGGATCTCAGAATTCTGTGGGTGACTGTCGACAGTGTCTATGGTGCAGCCTATAATCAGAAAAAAACCTCCAGTTCCTAGACATAAAATTAGCGATGCTCGATCCCGTCAAAGTCGGTCCAGAAGAAAGCGTGCTCAAGCAGCCTCAGACTTTCCTCCTCTCCTACGCGGAAACTACTACACGCACGAGCATCGCACGTGGCGCGATTTGCGTCGTTTGAGCTGTCCTCTAACATATATTTTTTCTGGGCGAATTAAAAAATACGACTTTCACACGTTGTTCGATTTAAAATGAAACTACCCTTTTATGATTCAAGTTTCGTTTTCAAGTGAGATATTTCACATCTGCGTTCAGTTCGTGTAAATGATTGTGGGAATACCGCAAGCTTGAAATACATTTTGTTCCGAAAGTCTCCGTCGAAGTCTGTGTAGCGGGGCGGAGAACGTTTGTGACCGTGACGGGAATATGTCTTCGCAATTAACACGCACGTCTGGAAAGATAACAGCTAAATTCCTGACATCCTTCCCTGTCAAATACTGTGTTTCTAGGTCATGCTATCGTCTTTTATCTGATTACCTGCTGAGTGGAGCTGTGAAACTAGTATACTTTTTCTTTTGTTCACATATCGCCAATTAAAACTCCATTTTCAACACCATATTTTCAGTTCAAATAGGGTGTAAAAAGGGTGAATAAGGCGTAACTATCTATTTCAACACCTGATTTACACCGTTAATGATCGACGCTGGGGTAAAATGTGATGTATGTCGATATTACCCCTTTAGTAATATCGATATTACACTTTTAGCAAAGGAGCATTGAACTACGGTTTACACTATCATATCAAGTCATCGGTCATCCACGCAGATTCTCTAAGTTGTCTCAAAGCAATAGGCAACATAGGGATGTCAAAAAACCTTGTACGCAGCGCACAGTGCCTTTCCAGTAGGGTGACGAAGAAGGGCATTTCTTTAACCTCCTGCTGGGTACCCAGTCATGTTGGTATAACCGGGAATGAACTCGCTGACACAGCTGCCACAGCGGCCCTTTCATCTGAGATCAGCCAATTTGATGTACCCTCTCATGACCTCCGCAGAGCACTTCTGAGAAGCATAAATAGCAAGTAGCAGCAGCACAGGATACACAACATGAGAACAAACTTCACCTAGATCCCATCATAGGGAAATCAACACATGTTTTTAACAATCGCCTGCATGAGGTTCTTTCCGCCAGGCTGAGGATTGGGCATACCCATTTGACGCACGGTCACCTCATCCGTAGGGAGGATACCCCACTCTGTGCACGGTGTAGTGTGCACAGCCTCCACTTCCTCATCACGTGTCCATCGTACAAAACTCACCGGCACCTCCTTTTCATGAGTTTTACACTACCATTTACCTTTCAACCCCCCCTTTTTTTTACTGTGGGATGAAGATTTTGTACCATTTGAACGGGTTTTTAACTTCGTCCAGACTATTGGTCATTGAAATGCATTGTAGCCTTACAGCTTTCTTTTATGCCTTTTGATTAGTAATGCGGTAGTTTTAACCGAATCCTTACATCCTTTTAATAGATCACTGGATCATGTTGGATCAGGTACTCTTAAATCGTTAATGATCTGTAGCACAGTCTTGGCGCATTATGGTCATAGTTACCTGATCTGCGCCAATAACACACGAATTATCATCATCATCATCATCATCATCACCTTTAGTAAAGTCAGACAAACCTTACGTGTAATACACACTACTCATTTACTACTACTCACTACTCTGGTACTACTCAATACCTGGTCAGTACTCATCAGTATTACTCATTTTTCACCCGCCTTCAGTTTGCCGAATAGAAAATGGCGTTTTTATAAGTGTACACTTCTTTTGTGCGACTAAAGTTGTAACACGATTCACTGTGTGACCGTGTATTTACACATGGGACATTCCCCAAAACACTCCAGGGGAAAATGCGGAAATCGCTTTCCGTTGTTACGTGAGCGCCACCGCCCAACGTCATGCATTTGCGTGGTCTTCTACCTATGGGGGATATTCTGCTCCTCAGCCACAAAATGCTTCTTAGCAGACGACAGGGCCGATGGTGTCGTCTGCTATGTGTGTCGCTCCCGATAATCCGGCGCCGTGCGACATAGGACGGCTGAACTTCAGTACTGCGAGCCGTTGTTTAAATTTTTTTTCCACCAGAATATTTCTTGAGGATGTCTCATTAGGTCCAATGTTCTCTGACAGGTTGACACGTTACACACATGCTACGCACAAGTTCCGTGGTGATTGGTGTTCAATCATCATTGGAGACCGCCCGTGGGGCAGGGATATCAGCGTATAGCAACTAAGGCGCCTTTTGTGTTTCAACGATAAATTGGTTATAGTAGAAGACAGTCTCAGTACATATTGAAAGAGTTCTTGTCGTCCTCTCTTGTCGCGTATTTACCAGCGCCTGAAAAGATTATGTAATCACACGACGTCGACCGCAATCTCTTTCAGCCGCGATGGGCAACACCTACTGCACTAAGTGCCTGCAAGGCAAAGACCAAGTGCAAGACGACGAACTACCCGATCAGCCGCCAAGCAGCCCGAGTGGTGAGCCTATTATAATTCCTGTCACCCCACACTCTTTGGTGAAGTACTTTAGGATAACGTTGTACGGCAGTTTCCTAGACAGCAGCCATCTTGCATGACGTCACCCGGTCGCCATTACAGCAGTTTGGAGGCGTCATGGCCGCGCCCGGTGATATGCGCCGGAACCAACGTATAGCAAGTTTAATGTCCAGTTGAGTTCGTTTCAGACATATTAGAACACTAGTGGAAACAACCAACGTCTCGGTTCGCTCCATAATTAAGACTGTGTGTAAGTCGCCGGTAAGTGCCAGCGCAAAGTCCAAAGAGAGTTCAGAGACAGGAAACCGAGACGATCCTCACGTTTTCCCCCTCTCATATTGCCTTGCTGCGTTTGGGCTGGCATGCCAGGCCAATACACAACAATCCCTTCCCACCTTAGACGGGTAGAAATCCAGCTAACGGGAAGGGAAGTACGAAGGCAGTTGCCTCAAGACGAGAGCCGCCGATATTTCGAACAGAGACTGTTCTTCTTCTGGGCACCGTCCTCATCATTGGCATGGTATTGAAAGGGTTACGTATGACGTGTTATGACGGGACGTGTATGACATGTTATGACGGGAGGTGTGTTAGCTTAGCTCAATTGGTAGAGCCATGGACCGGCAATCCAGAAGATGAGTGTTCGAGTCGTACAGCTGGCTAACCTTTTCAGTGACTTCCTTCTTTCATTATTCTTAGACACTTGAGGCTTGCGCGTTGTGTTGTCCTTTCTTCTGTGCTCCAGCCTCAGAACATAAATTTTCATCGCTGTTTGATGAGGCTCTCCTGTGCTCGTTTGACGGCGGCTTATCTGATTCACGTGTACACGGTTTTCTAATCCATCGCTGCGTCGCACTCTGTAGATACAGCTGCCCTCTGTCGCCGTAATCGTCGCGAAACACCATTTGTTTGCCTCTCTGTAACTTTGTACGAACACCGCGACACCTTTGTTGAACCACCATGCCGCCATAGGCACGCCTAGGTCTTGTTGTCTGTCGTTAGCAGGCCGCAGCAGGTCAAGCCGACCTCGAAGGCGGCGCCCGAACATGATCTCTGCTGGTGTCTTTCCGATTGTGGCACTCGGGGTGGACCGCAATTAAAATAGCACCCTTGCCAGTCTACATTCCCAGTCGCTCCCTTGCAGTCTTGAGAGGCCACACTTGGCGGTCTGTACCATGCGTTATGCGGAGCCTATAGAAACTGGATAGTAAACTGGCGTGAAGACGTGTTGAATCCCATTTAGTTTCGTCAATTCTCGCAGCTCGGCTGATGCGGAGCTTGTGCCATTGTGTCTCACAATCACTTCTGGAAGCCCGTGAGTAGCGAACATCCGTCGCAAGTGTTTGATGAGCTCGGTTGTGGAGAGCGATGACACCTGTGTGACCTCCGGCCAACGTGAGTAATAGTCCATTCAAACTAGGAAGTTTCGTCCATGGAAGGCCCCATGTAATCGAGATGAAGCCGCGACCACGGTCTGGACGGTAGAATCCATGGGTGTGGAGTTTCTCGTGGCGGCATGTTGCGTGTCATCTGGCAGGACCGACAGCTGCTGGCAGTGCTTTCAATATCACTGTCAACACCTGGTCACCAGACGTAACTCCTTGCCAAAGCCTTCGTTCTCACTATTCCGGTATGCCCTGCATGAAGAATGCTCATAAAGCTTGCTTGCAGTGTCGGTGGTATAACTATTCTGTTCCCCAAAATGAAGCAACCTTTCACGAGTGACAGCTCGTTCCCCCGAACTTGAAACGGTTGAAATGTTTGGTCATTTGTTGCTGATTCAGGACATGGTTTCTTTGTCCAGCTGAGTCGACTCGGGTTCCAACCCATCAATCATAAACGAAACTCTGCACAAGCGACTGTGGCCATGCAGCCCGTCTCTCACTATTCCGACATGCCCTGCATGAGTGTTGTAACGCTTGTTTGCAGTGTCGGTTCGAGACGCTCAATAAGGCTGGCTGTAAGTCGCTGGTAAGTACCGGCACAAAGTCCAAAGAGAGTTCAGAGACAGGAAACCGAGACGATCCTCACACGTTTCTTCCTTCTCATATTGCTTTGCTGTGTTTGGGCTGGCATACCAGGCCAATACACAACAGGAAGGTTCCACGAAAGGCAGTTTCAGTTTCTGCGCGCTCACCTGTTGATATACTATGGCATACATTCTCAAAAGAAAGCCCGATAACGCTCAAAGACAAAGCTTCATCCAAGATATCGTTCTCTCTCCTGACATGTTGAAAGGAGGAGTAGTACTACTTGTTCCAACACATTAGATTTCTGGTACAAAGAGTACGGTCAGTATTATATGGTCACAAAGAGATATACTGTTTCTTTTCAACGGATAACGCTATCATGTTGGGCGGCGGTTGGCATTGAGCGTGTTATGTGGTGAAGCTCTGGGGCAGTTTGCATAAATCGGAGGTGAGTATGATCTCATCGTGAGTTCCTACTCAAGATTAAGATTTGAGAGCGCGACAACTGCATAAATCATTTTGAGACCCTTCTCGTCTCATGCTCCCCTGAGATCGGACTTGAGATCGACAGCACGGCATCTGGCGAGCGGTGTGGTGGTGGTGCTAATGAAAGAGACCTCGGTGTCGGCCTCACAGAGGTGGGCAACGTCACGAGTAACACTCTGAGGGAATGTGCGTACTGGACCGACTTCTAAGCAAACTGGCAAGCGGAAAAGCGGAAATTATGTCATGCGCCCAAGCGTCCAATGCCACGGATGATAGAGGTGTAGCAGCCTGTCGCAGAAGACGAAGACGGCTCCGCCGTGCGTCAAATGGCGCGAGCCTAATTCTTTTCAAAAAGAATGCGCGGCCTTTGACTGCCTCGCAGTCCGGGTCTGGCACACTGCTGTTAAACTACGTCTTTGTTCTCCTGTCTTGTTTCCTGGCTCAACAGCTTCCATATTGGTGACCCGAAGAGCGGAGTCAAGAACGCTCGGCGACGAGAGGCAGGCAAGCAATAATGCCGCTGGTGCTCTTCCACAGCCCACGCTACCTTCCTCGCCCTCGACCTCCATGAGCCACATAGCCATTCGCCTACCGCCATTCAGGCAAAGGAACCCGAACATATGGTTCATTCAGGCAGCGACCCAATTTCAGCTAGCCGGTGTATCACCCCAACTCACGATGTACCGTCACATAGTAGCTGTCCTACCACACGACGTCGCAATGGAAGTTGCTGACATGCTTCAAGCACCGCCCTCCCAGGAGCCGTACACCGGGCTCCGCGATAATCGATCGCACCACTATTACTGAACGTAAGAGGCTGCAGCAGTTGTTGACTACCGAAGGGCTTGGCGACCGCAGTACAACTCATTTGCTGCGGTCCATGGAAGCTTTGCGTGGAGACCGTGCATCAACGTTTGACAGCAACGTACTCAGAGAACTATTCCTCAGGAGACTTCCACAACAGGCCCAGATGATCCTTGCCCCTGCATCCAGCCCGCCCCTCAAAGGATCTAGCGCAGCAAGCTGATAGGGTAATGGAAGTAGTTGGCTCAGGCATCGCCTCCTTTTCTGACGCGTCCCCACACGCAACTGCCCCTCATCATGTCGTCCGTGGTGCGCCCCAAGACCCGTACAATGACAGGTTGGATTCCCTCGCAGCAGACGTCAAGCACCTAAGCGAATCTGTCGCCGCGCTTACGAACATGCACCGTCGCTCTCGAAGCCGTTTTCTCGATCTCCCCGCCGTACGGCTTCGCCAGCGGCCCAAGACCCCGCTTCCACTTCCTGGTACTCGTACCATTCCCGCTTCGGTGACAACGCTGAACGATGCACCCACCTCTGCGGCTGGACGGGAAACCAGCCAGGGGAGCACTGGCGGCGACCAGCAGCACCCATTCTCCTCTTCTACGTGTCTGATCGGGTCAACCGAACACGTTTCTTGGTCGACACGGGAGCCGAAGTTAGCGTACTGCCTGCCACTCAGTCCGACCGACGCCGCACCCCTATTTCTCACTTAACGGCGGTAAATCACACCGGTATACCAGTATTCCGGCAACAGGTGTTAAATCTCAACCTGGAACTGCGAAGAAATTTTTCTTGGCTATTCCTAGTGGCCAGAGCTAGCCAAGCCATGGTAGGGGCAGACTTCCTGCATCGCTTCAGCTTGACTGTGGATGTCTCAACCAAGCGTCTCCTCGATACGTCGACGCTTCTATTCGTCCAAGTTCTCACAACCAACTCTAGGGTCGCCAACGATGATATAACGCTGTCTGCGATGCTTTCACCATACGCCGCCGTTCTTCGGGAGTTCCCTACCCTCACTCAACAACCGGATTGGACGTGCCCTGTGGCTCACGATATAGTACACCACATTGACACGACCGGGGCTCCCGTTTTTGCTCGTGCTGGCCGTCTTGGTCCTGAGAAGCTGAAAATCACACGAGCAGAATTTGACCATATGCTTGCCATCGGCGTCGCAAGACCATCTTTTGGCAACTGGTCCTCTCCTCTGCATATGGTACCAAAAAAAAAAAAAAATGGAGACTGGCATCCTTGCGGTGACTACCACGCACTTAACCTGGTAACCGTTCCTGATCGTTACCCGCTGCCTCGGCTACAAGATTTCACCGTCAACTTACACGGCGCCATCCTTTTCAGCAAGATAGATCTCGTGAAAGCATATCACCAAATTCCCGTCGCTCCACAAGATGTCAAGAAAACCGCTGTTTACCACACTGTTTGGGTTGTTTGAGTTCCAGATAATGCTGGACTCCGGACTCCGGAATGCGGTCAAACATTCCAGCGGTTTATTGATTCTGTCATCCGAGGTCTTCCCTTCGTGTTCGCCTACATTGACGACCTGCTCGTGGTCAGCTCTAGTCCCGAAGAGCACGTTCAACACATCCGTCTCCTCTTGACACGGCTGGCCGCACATGGCATCGTTGTCAATGTGCAAAAATGCGAATTCGGCGTGGAATCCACGGAATTCATCGGTCACCAAGTCAGCAGCACCGGCATTGTCCCCTTCGCCAGCAAAGTTGAGGCTATCACCAATTTCCCACAGTCTCAATCACTCCGGCAGCTCCGGCGTTTCCTCGGACTAATCAACTTTTACCGACGTTTTATCCCTCACTGCGCCTCCACGCTTCGACCTCTAGAAACTTTACTTAGGCGGGATACACCACGTTCCCAGACTTTATCATGGAATGCCGAGGCGGAGTCCTCGTTTGCCAAGATCAAAGCGGCCCCCACAGCTCAAATGCTCCTCTGCCATCCGAAACACTCAGCTCCTACCACTCTTATGGTCGACGTCTCAAACACGGCTGTGGGAGCAGTCCTGCAGCAGCAGTTCGACCGGGCGTTGCATCCCATTGCGTTTTTCTCTAAAGCCCTCAAACCCGCCGAAACAAAGTATAGCACTTACGGACGCGAACTGTTAGCAGCCTACCTTACGGTCCGGCACTTTCGCCATTTCCTTGAATGCCTGACCTTCACTATCCTGACGGATCACAAGCCGCTCACTTACGCCTTCCGTTCCGCCAGCAGCCGCTATTCACCCCGGGAAATACGACAGCTGTCCTACCTGCCCGAGTTTTCCACGGACGTTCAGTACGTCTAGGGAACTCAAAACGGTCCTGCTGACGCCTTAAGTCGCTTCGCGGCCTTGTCTGCCCTTATCCCGTCCGTTTCCCATGAGACGCTCGCCTCTGCTCAAGCCTGCGACGACGACCTCAAGCGGTTCAGTGAGCACCCGCCATTCTCACTCCGCTTGGAGGATCTCCCTGTTCCTGACTCTAATCTCACGATCTGTTGCGACATGTCTACCGGTCACCCCAGACCCTTCGTCCCGTTGGTGTGTCGACGCAACGTTGCCTCTGCCCTGCATGACCTGGCCCATCCTGGCTACACAGAAGCTAGTTGCGGACCGTTATGTTTGGCCTTCAATGAACACCGATGTCCGCAACTGGGCGAAGAACTGCATAGCCTGCCAGCGTTCGAAGGTACATCGTCACTCTATTACCCCGCTCGGCAAGTTCAACGCGCCCGATGGTCGTTTCGATGTCGTTCATCTGGACATCCTCGGACCCCTCCCTCCCTCGTCCGGTTACCGCTACCTCCTAACGGCTGTTGATAGGTACACCCGCTGGCCCGAAGCTGCCCCCATGGAGGATTCTACCGCAAATACGATCGCTGCCACGTTCCTTGCGATGTGGGTCGCGCGCTTCGGCGTGCCGTCTCAGATCACCACAGACCGGGGCCCGCTGTTCGAGAGCCGTCTTTTCCACGCGGTTACAGCCTCCTTGGCACTTCTCGGTCAAGAACGACCTCGTACCATCCTGCATCTGATGGCATCGTTGAGCGACTCCATCGTCATCTCAAAGACGCCCTAATTGCCCAACAGGACCGAAACGACTGGACAGATCGTCTTCCTGTGGTCCTCCTCGGTATCCGCGCAGTCCTCAAACCTGACCTGGGGTGTAGCGCAGGCGATGTCGTCTATGGCTGTGCTGTTCGTCTGCCGGCCGAGTTCTTCCTGCCCTGTGACCACACTCGTCTCCCTTCGCAGCTATTGGACCGTCTACACCGTTCCTTCGAGAGCCTTCGACCGGTCCCAACCCGCGCCACGTGTGCCCGCAAGCCCCATCTTCCGCTGGACCTCAGCACGGCAAGTCACGTTTTCCTCCGAACAGACAGCGTGAAAAAGGCCCTCTGTCCACCTTACTCCAGTCCGCACCCGGTTCTGCAGCGATCTGACAAGACCTTCCGCAACGTGATCAACGGGTAGAGAGGACACAGTAAGCGCTGATCGTCTCAAACCGGCTTTCATCGAAAACCCGGTCATCGAACGCTACATCGACACGGAGCTTCATAACTTGTGCTCACCATCCATCGTGCCCCCCACCGACCCCCAACCGAGCGCCGGCGGCCTAGCATCGGCAAGCACGTCACCTGGTCACTGGGATCCCGGGGAATGAACGAGCCGACCGTGAGGCTCGGCGAGCGTTGGCACAAGAGGAGTCAGCTCTAGGACTACCCTACCAAGACATCCTGCCAGTGTTAAAGAGAGCTGTCTGCACACAGTGGCAGCAGGAGTGGGACATGGAAGAAAATAACAAGCTACACCTCACACAGCCACACGTTTCTCCCCCGCATCGGACTGAACACATCAACAGATCATCCGAAGTTCTTTACGCGAGATTGAGGATTGGACACACATGGCTCACGCATCACCACCTACTCAGAGGTCAGGATCCGCCAGCTTGTGCGCACTGCGGTGACAGCTTGACTGTCTTGCACGTACTGGCATCCTGCCCTCACTTCGAACACCAACGCCAACAGTATTTCACCGCATTCTACAGATACCATGTCCCACTCCACCCAGCCCTTCTACTGGGTGACACCCCTCTTGTGCCGTTTGATAACGTAATCAAATTTTTGACCACGTGTGTAGATGATAAGCATTGCTCCGCTTTTATCCATTATCACCGAACTCCTCATGTAAATATCTCATTGTCACACTTGTAGATAGCTTTTAACTACAATGCTCGCTTGCTATCGTCATCCCCCTCTCTCTTATCCTGGTCAATCAATCATCGCTCATCGCTCATACCTGTAGATAGGCTTTAACTACCACACTGTCTCTCACATCATCTTTCCCATAATCGTCTCCGACACACTCAGCATAGTTTTGGCGCTCTATGGCCTTTGTTGCCTTTGTGCCATTAAACACATAATCAATCAATCAATCAACGTCACCTGGTCGGCCCGGGGCCCGGGGGTGCCCTGTAGCAGCCTGCCGCAGAAGACGAAGAAGTCCCGCTCCGCTGTGCGTCAAATGGCGCGAGCCTCATTCTTTTCAAAAAGAATGCGTAGTCCTTGACTGCCTCTCAGTTCGGGTCCGGCACTCTGCTATTAAACTACGCCTCTGTTCTCCCGTCTTGTTTCCTGGCGCAACACCTTCCATAGAGGTGCTCCTACAACTCTGCTGTAGGAGCCGGATGCTTTGACAGCCCTCGAAACTTTCTTATTTTTATTTTGTTACTTTTCGTTGTCGTAACGCTCGTAGTCTCTTGCCTCTCAAGCATGGTCCGCACCAGGGTTGCGGAGTTGCCACTCCGGAGTTGGAATGATTCCGGAATCATTACAGATTTATCACAGCCTGGAATGGAATTGCAATGGAATAGCGGGAGCTGTCCTAGGAATGGAATCGGAATTTGCACACACGCACCGCAACTATACACACGGTCAAGAGCGAAATAATAATGTTGAATATTCGGCATGTATAAACGGGGCTTCCTTTCTCCTTCGTCTCGAAAATAATAGAGGGAAGCTCTCTGCGGTCACCCAGGCCTCGGCACAGCTTCAGCAGACGTACAACGAGTATTTTCCACAGTTTCGCGTATTATGACTGCACGGCGAAGTTTGGTATCAGGCACATCTTTCCAGCACCTCATCCTCATGTTTGTGAACCGGAACACACGATATCACTGGTCACCAAGATTGCTTACATGTCCCAATTCTTAAAAAATATTTATCATCACAATTACTAGTGCATCGATGTTGTTGTGATGTTAGGAACCTCTCCGTACCGTGTCTTTGTGCTTTTTCCGTGCTGGGTAATGCCAACCTCCTCTAAAGGGCAACCTCCATGGAGCGAATTTTTGCAACGAAGTTCGCGCGGCAGACTGCCACGCGCGTTCCGCCGCCAGTTGTTCGCCGGCACCAGCTCCATGGAGCGAAAAACCAGCGGACGGCGTCGGGAAGTCATGCTGTGATGTCACTGTTGCCAGGGTATAAGGTGAAAGCTTAGTGAAATCAATTGCTCGAAAAAGTGCATTTAATGTCACAAATTTTGCAACTAAATCCAACATCTGTCTGAAAAGATGCGCCCAGTAACGTACCGAAAAGCATATTCACTACTCCGAAAAGAAAACATGTTTCTTCGCAGAGAATGCCTCACGTTCTAACGATGCAGTTGGCGAAACAGCGAGCAGACGACAGCATCCAGTTGCAAGAAGAGGACGACGACGATGATTCACGAGAGCAGACGACCACGTGCAGGCGATCTGGCGTAGATTCGTAGCGGAAGACCACTTTGATTGGTTCATCTGCAGTTGACGCTTCCGGAATCGCGGACGCTGGGCGAAAATATCTGGCATGGGCAGATCGGCTGCGGACGCTCACATTTTGGACGCCTCGCGCAGGGCGTCCGACGCTGAGCGAACTTCGCAGCTTTTTCGCTGTACGTTCGCTCCATGGAGGTTGCCCTTTTAACACTGCTGGGCTATTCAGTATCGTTACCGGTCCTAGTTTCTCTTCTTTTTCTTTTTTTATTGATGGAATTAGAGGAATGGAATGGGATTGCCGAGCCATTCCAGGAGTGGGAATTGAATATACCTTTCCATTCCGAGGATTATTATTCCGATTATCAGAACTCTCCATTCCTCGGAATGGAATGGAATGGAATGGGTGACCCCATTCCGCAACCCTGGTTCGCACTACTGCGTTTCACTGCCACCGTCATCGAACCGACGCAAGCCCCTTAAAAAGCGACGGACGCGTGAAGGCCAACCTGCATGACGCGAATCTACAGCGGAAAAGCTGCGAACTTTGCTAAATGTCGGACGCCCTGCGCGAGGCGTCAAAAATGTGAGCGTGCGCCGGCGATCTGCCCATGCCAGATATTTTCGCCCAGCGTCTAGCTGGGCGGAAACGTCGACTGCGGAAACTACGATTTTGAAAACGTCGACTGCGGATGAACACGAGGCGTGCCAATCAAAGCACTATTCCGTTACGAAAGCCAATACAATGCGCCAGCTGTGCTGCCATGTCGTCCGCACGTGATCGTCCGCTCTCGTGAGTCGCGGTCTTCTTCTTGCTATGGGGTGCTGTTGTCTGCTCGCCTACTACACAGCTAGAATGCCAGGCGTTCTCTACCAAAAAACATGTTTTCTTTTCGCAGTATTGAATATGCCATTCGGTGCATTACTGCACACACTTTTTTAGGCAGTTGTTGAATTTAGTTGCAAAATTTGTGACATTAAAGGGTCACTAAAATGCAAAAACAACTTGCTCTCAAATGAACGTCCTTGTTTCAATAAGTATAATGCAAGCAAAATTATTTCACACAGCACTACCATTTAGAAGAAAAACGCAGTGGTGGTGGTGGTGGTGGTGATGCTGATGGTGAAAGGGCTCGCCGTTGTCGGCCGCACATGGGTGGGCAACGTCACGACTGACGCCCTGGGGGAATGTGCGTCCTGGGACGACTTCTAAGGGAACTGTGCAATGAAAACGAAGCCATCTTTGGCGGCAGCGAATGGGATCCCCAGGAGGCAAAGACTGGCGGCATCCAATGAGACATCAGGAGAAGCGAGCGCATACCTGTCGTGACCACGTGGGTTTGGAACGGGTCCGATCGTAGTGTTCCGTATATGCGCGGCATGACGCGCATTGCTGCATTTTTCAATACCGATTCACTGAATTATAGCCCACAACAGTTCTCGCGAATTTTCCACTGACAACATTTATCTTCACGTCCTTTGGATCGACGCCAGTCCGCTTTGCAACGCGCACTATGTTTTTCACGGGGACTGTTCCATGGCGTGGCACGCGCGTGCACGCGCAGCGTGGACTAAAAACACCGATGCACGAGCTGAAACAACGTTCACTGCTTAGCGCTGAAGCAAGAAAAAGTCCGGTATAATTTCGATTGTAGCTCGGTAACGGAATCAAAGATGAAAGATGAAAGTCACTGAAAAGATTAGCCAGCTGTAGGACTCGAACCCCCATCTTCTGGATTGCCGGTTCAGGGCTCTACCAATTGCGCTAAGCTAACACGCCTTCTCAGCCACTTCCAGGGTGAGTCATCGGATGGGACAAACCAGCCACTCTCTCTCACTCATCCTCCTTTCACTCCTTCATTTTTGCTCACTCATACACACATTCATACGACGGGATCGACGCAGGCGGCAACTGTTGAACATGAAAGAACTGATGTTCTGAGGCTGGAACAACACAGAAGGGACAAATACATACACAGTGACTTTCATCTTTCATCATTAATTTCTTAGGCAAATTGAGGCTTTGTATGTATTTGTCCCTTCTGTGTTGTTCCAGTCTCAGAACATCAGTTCTTTCATGTTCAACGGAATTAAAGTTTGGAATTATGATAACAATTACGAAAATAACAGCGTGTAACGTAATCTGAAGACAACTTGTTTTTGCATTTTAGTGTCCCTTTAAGAGCATTGAACGCGCAGAAAGTGAAAGTGCAGAACGCGCGTGTCGGTCTGCCGCGCAAACTTCGTTGCAAGAAATTCGCTCCATGGGGATTGGCCTTTAGCGACGCAAGACAGTGCAAGGCTTTAGCGACGCAAGACATGCCTGTCGTCCGCCATTACCACCACCACCACCACCTGTCGTTGCCCGGGTAACCGTGCAGCCTCGCGCTCTTATCTTCTTTTACTTCACTTCACGAGTCGGCTGTAACCCATTTCTTGTACAGTATCGTCACCACGGAGAAGTAAGGAGACCGATCTCTCCCGGCGCCGCTCGGAAAAACTATGGTCCCTAATTCCTCGAACTTTTTGTGGCCGCGCTGTGGCGCTCGCATGCCGTGGGAGGCTAGACTCCACAGCCTCTCACCTTGTCGCCTTGGTAATGCACTGTTCAAATTCAACTCGTGCGGTACATCCGCACACAGGAAAATAATTCGATAAGTAAACGCGATCTTTGGATGTCCAGCAAAGTTCACTTTCCTTGTTCTTTTTTTTTCTCTGCTTCACGTTGTCGCGCAAAACTACACGCTCCTTCAGCACAGCCTGAGCAGAGCGGGTAAGCCTCCATACAGGAGATTACCTTTCAGTGCCGTGCAGAGAAACAGTGTGACGAAGACACAAAATGCAGGCTGGCTGGTCCTCTCGAGATTCTCGTGTTGCCCGTATGTGTTCGTACGTGTTTAGAGGGTGTGTGTCAAGTCCCAAAGTACACGCGCGGTCCTGACGATGTCTCCAAGGTGTCATCGTGTCCTCGTCCTTCGATATGAATCCGCTGGACGTCCTGAGGACGATACTCGCGGATTGTCCGCGAAGTGTCATTCACGTACGTCCTGTGCGCGTCCCTGTGGGTAACTGACTGGATGAGAAATATTATTTTGTACAGTTTACCTGCTAAGATTCCCCAAATACTGAGTGATACATTTGTTTTCCTTTTGGGTCGATCTCTGGGGCTCAAAGGCATTTGCATAAACAAAGTGCGGTCCTGTGTAAAGTTCCTCTTCAAAAAACAAAAAAAACAAAAAAAAACAAACAAACGTGACTGTCTATGACACATGGAGCATGTACCGCGAAAAAGACACAAATGCGCGATTCTGTTGCACTGTTTTTGACCTCCCAAGGTCCCACCGAATGTCTCAAACCAAATGGAGTAAGAAACATAGGATTTGCATCGATGGGGAGTTAATACTCTAAGCAATTCCTCGTTTGTTGTATTATTTGTTTGCATAATCGAATTAAACCTAGCCGCTCACCCTTCGTTTTTAATTTGGAAGCGACTAAGGCTCTCGAATTTACGGGAGGACGCGTAACAAGCAATAAATAGTGTCTGTTTCTGTATCTGTTTCTCGAACATAGTGCTCCTGGAAAAACTTTTTCTGAATATTTGATATTTCTTTCTGCTTGCTTTTTAAACCGCCGCGCTCTTTGTCCGTTACGAGACATACGCTAAACAAATAAAAAGGAGCAAACGAAAAGCTGGTGACTAAGGTTGAAGAAGTGCTGGAAAGAGAAAAACGGTCTTGTACTCAAAATGGGCCACCTTTCTCAAAATAAATAAATAAATGATCATAAGATATCTTGTTTTGCTCCTAAAACCCTACTGATGGTGTTTTTGAGACACTTCCTGAGGAGCCTCTGGGGATGGCCCGAGGCGTTGCATTTTAACGCTTTTCTGACAAACTGAGGACCATACGGGGATGTTCGAGGGATGTTATTCCTGTACCAATGGAACATCCCAGGGATGACCTGAGGATATCATTGTGTACTTTGAGGCGTGAGCGAGCTAGTCATAAGTCCGGCAAAGGTTAGGAATATGGATGGCTCGATTGTATTTCGCCACAAAAAAGCCCACGAAAGTTCACAGACTGTAGTAACTGTTATTTTATATTCATCGGTGCAGAGAGCTCCAGAGAAAGCAATATTAAACGATTATGCAAGATGAGTACGAACGGGAAAAAATGTACAACGGGTATTATTTCTCACAATATCTAGGAGCCTGCGTCCATCATGACCCAAAGCCAACGCCACGGCGAAGGTTAAAATAATATTGCAGCCAAGTGCAAAAAGTTGAATGGACGGTTACGCAATTGTAGCTCGACGTCAGCAGTGTGTGAATCAATGTTTAATGGTTCTGTAGCGGGCCGTGGACAATGACGAAGATGGCCACGCGCCTGGAGCACTGGCTTGAGTTCCACCGGCGCGGCCATGGAGATAGGCCACTGTCATCGCCTCTCCGTGGCATACCATCATCGTCGGTCGGGACTCATGTACAGGAAGACCATCGTCCTCTACATTTGGTGACCCGGACGATGAACATCAAGTTCGGCGCAATTCGGTCGTCCCGACACGCCGCCTTCGCCTCCCGCCCGACACGCCGACCGCTTCTGTCCACGACCGACCGACCCGCCGACCTGCAAGGACCCGACCGCTCACTGATCATCGCATCCACCTACCGACCATTGGTTCACGGCTTCCAGGGACCGACCTGCGCTATCCACGGCCTCCGGCACACGCACGACCCACCGCTTCATTTCATGCATCCTGCATCTCGACGCGCATCCGCTGCCGGCCGTGATACCTGAGCCAACGTGCTCGCCTGCCGGTTTCGGCAGTCGCGGCAGCCGACGCCACGGCACGTTTTCAGCCGGCGTCTCGGCAGCCAACACGGCTATCTCAGCCTCGCTATTCCTGGGGTTGACCCTATGAGCTCTCGCTCCCGTGCCGGTTGTGGCACCGAACGACTTCGTCCCTCATCTGCCCCACTCATCTACAGTTTCTCGCAGCGGGTGTTGTGGGTGCCACGACCACGTCCAGGAGTGCGCATCATCCACGGTCGCTTCTGCTCTCTCCCTGCAATGTAGACGTAGTTAATCGTTTTTCTTTGTCGCCGCTCCGCGTCTGAGGGAGGAGCACTGTAGCGGGCCGTGGACAATGACGAAGAAGGCCACGCGCCTGGAGGTGGCTTCAGTTCCACCGGCGCGGCCATGGAGATAGGCCACCGTCATCGGCTCTCCGTGGCCTCGTCGGTCGGGACATCATCGTCGGTCGGGACTCATGTAGAGGAAGACCATCGTCCTCTACAATTCTTATAATGCAATGGTTGAAATGGTTCATTATTATACGATGTCTGTCAGTCATTCCGGTCGTGCCATCGTAAGTGACGCTCTAAAATGACACCCGCGTCCAGATTTTGAACGATAGCTCCCGCGCAAAGTGAGATAGACCCGTGGAGTTTTAAAACATGATACAGGAATAAATGTTCTATCATTTGACGTCAAGATCCCGTGTGTGGAACCGCTTGACGGCCAACAGTTCGTGCATAACACGTCGTACCGTTCACAATAAGCGTAGCATGTCAATGGCGGTTGACTAGGCCAGAGCCAGGTGTATTTCCAATCTCCGTACCAAGTTTCATACCAAGAAGCGAGCGAGAAATGGCAGTTGAGCGTACTGTGGATTTTCATTGAGAACGCCTGGAGTACGCGCTGTGGGGGTCACGTGACGCGCTTGCATTTTACCTTTATGTTGATAGATGTCTCGGGTGGGTCTACCCTGGTCTGCCCTTAACAGCGGCCGATGTAAAACACTAATTCATTGCCAAACACACGAAGTGCGCATGCTGGTTGTTCAAACTCGCTCTGTACGGTCATCTTCACAGGGTATTTGGGTTGCATGCAAAGCACTGCCAAAGCGTGCCAAGTTCGGTCTCCTTACTTCTCCTCCATGATCGCCGTAAAAATGCGGACGTGAATTGGAAACCCATGCGTCCGTCACACAGAAACGCTGACGGACGGACGTACTGAAACGCGATGGTGCGGACCAGGTTTCAGTGTCATTCGCGTCAAACTACAGGAGGTAAGGCCAAATACAGGTGTCTGCTGACACAGGCAAACGTTCCAGCATATTTCGAAAAAAATAAGAAAAGAAAACAAGGTCAAATATGTGAGGCGTTTCATGATGCCAGCAGTGCGTTAAGCGTACCAGTGTAATTGTGCCGTGACACATTGCCTTTGTGTCGTGGATTAACTGGTACACTGCTGTGATCTTGGACAGAGCAAGGCTGGCAAACTTATTTTCGAAATGCTTCAGTACGGTTTCAGATGCATTCACGCTGCGAATGCAGCGTGCCAGAATGTACCGTCGTCTATGTAAAATGCTGTCCATTTATTAGGAAGGGAGTTGCCTCAGGACAGAAGCCGCCGATATTTCGAACAGAGTGTTCTTCTTCTGGGTTCGAAATATGGGTTCGAAATTCTTCTCTGTTCGAAATATCGGCGGCTTCTGTCCTGAGGCAACTCCCTTCCTACATTCTACCGGTTCGCTGGATTTCTACCCATCTATGTCCATTTATTAGGCTTCCTTTTATTGTGTCTTGCTGGCAATGTGCGCGTGAAAAAGAGATTTTGGGAACAGAAAGTAGCAGGACTACACCGCTTCATCAGCGTGGACGCTATTTGCAAGTGTTTATTCATTTCTCCTTTCTCTAGCTAAAGGGAGTACTTGACCACTAAAAACGTCAATGCAGACAACAGCAGTAAGCTATTAGCCACGTATTTCCTGATAAAAGCAGTTCTATGGAAGATATAAAATGGAAGCGTTGAACCGGTTCGCGAACCGGTTCGGGGCTGTGAACCGGTTCGATTTTTGTCATGGCCGAACCAGAACTGAAACGGAACGGAATCCAAGCAACGCGCACACGAACCCGTATTTTCCGCGATTCGATCGACACCTTGAATCAGAGACGTCCGGATCAAAGCGATACGGGAGAGAAAGACTAATCCACCTTCCAAGACGCACATAATGCACTTGGATTTTGCTGAAAACTGGACAGTAGCTATGCCTAGCGAAATAAAAGCGTACCACTGGGAAAAAAAAAAAAAAAACAGATTTCCATATTGACATGCGTGGTAACAGCTGGCACGGAAACGTACAGTTTTGGTGTGGTGAGCGAAGACTCGTGTCACGTTTCAGTACCCTGTTAGCTTCCATCGCTATTGAAGAGTGGCTAACGAGAATGTTCCTCTTGCAGCTAATGATTGACGTGTCAGATGGAGCTGCGAGCCATTTCAAAATCGGCAGAGGCTCTATGAGCTCTCCAAATCTACTTCTGCGAGCGCGACATGGCTGTTCACAGGAACAGGTCACGACAAAAGTTCGTGTGACAGGATCGGTGAAATAATCAAGCACCATGCCACGACACCTAACTTGAGTTCACCTGAGCATGATGCCATACTAGGATCACAAGATGTGATAACGTGCTTGCCAAAACACCTAAAGCGCGTCCATTTAGTCCACCTATGCACAGAGGACGTGACTTCTTTTCGAATGCAAAAGAAAAAGAAATGGGTAAATGTACCGCATCAACCTGGCATATAAGGTTCGCTTGCGTGGCAAAGCAAGACACCGGAAAGTGCAGTCCCAGAAACATTCATAGCTCGTACCATGGACAGTGAACGCAGAAAAGTGACATTTTCATAGAAACTGACTGAAATCATTTGTCACTACTGTCATTGCGAAATATTGCTTCCGCTTTCGCACTCTTGTAAATACATTTACATGATCTACCACTTTTGATTACACAAAGTTTTTCATTTTATTTCTTGTATGTTGTAAGACATCGGCAGAGAGACGCCATCCCGCGGTACCACCAGCTGCGTTCCGACACGTACGCACGCAGAGTAGGGCCGCGTTTTAACGGGCTCATCGGCAGGGTACGCCTTTTGAAGCAGAATTTTTTTGCGTCAGATGAAAGGTCTAACATCGGGCCATGTCCTGGCAAAATATAAATGAAATCAAAAGGGGCCTTTTCGAGAATCGAGAAAATCGTTGTTTTTTTCGAAATATGCCTAAACGTTTGCCTGTGTAGGCAGAGACCTGTAGAAGGCATACGCACGATAGATATATCAAATGAAAGAGCATTAAAATCTGACTAAACTGGTGCCAAGTACGACATCTACAGCCAGAGAAATCAAACGTTGGAGTTGGAACAAAACTGCACGAGAGAGCATGTTCGCCATTTTTTATATGAATAAAAAAATTCAACACAATATCTTTTAAAGCTCAGAAGATATATGCGTGCAAAAACGGCAAAAATGAAACACTCGAATTCAGTGCCAGATCTTCTCGATATTTTTTTTTTCACAAAAACTATTCATTAGAAACCATTCATTGTACCGCTGTTGATCATCATGTACAATGAGCAATATCAAAAAAAAGATCCGAGAGCTCGTGCATTATCTGACGTGAAGCCGGCCTAGTACTACAATCACGGTCCCTTGCAGTGGTGAGCGCGCGTATGGCAGATAGAAACGAAGAATTTGTTCACTCCGATTAACGGACGCCGCTACTATTTTTGGCAAAGGGTAAAGCTACGGTTGCATAAGTTGGAGATTATTGGGTTCGACCTCCATCGCCCGCTAAAAGCTGTGTTACAAAGCCCATTGTGCGAGACTCGTGGTGTTGGAGGTAGGAGTTGGTCAACCCATACAGTTAAAAATATGGAGGAAAGGTTCGCTTAACACAAAACTAGATAATCGGCATGTAATTCATTTAACTTTCCATTATTTTCAGCAAAAATTGCAGTTGCGTTGTACCCGTACAACGCAAGGGACGTGAATGACCTGAGCTTCCAGAAAGGAGACCGGCTGCAAGTGAATAATGACACGTAAGACCTTGTTTTCTTACTCTTTAGCAAAACTGGAGGAAAACTGCCGTTTTGGCGAAGGGTTTTCAAAACATCTGACGGTTGTCTCATTGCCTGCACAAACAGGAACGTGCAGTATTCATTGCGTACAAGAGTAGCACCGCGGTTGTATAGCCCTTTTCATTATTCACTGTTTATATGCTTTCATTACTCTGTCTGTCTTGCAGAATACACAACTTGACCGCATAACACGCCCTGCGACAATTATTGCGCCGAATGATATAGCTTTTGATTTGAGGAGAGAGCGGCGCGTGCGCCTTTTTGTGGCAATTGACATACACAGGACGTTTTTTAAATCATTTACAGATTTTTTACAATAAAGCTATGAAGGCAGCATTGATGTCGTTTTTGCAGTCGAGTTATACATCCAGGTGAACATCCTCTTGAATAGAGTATTTAACTACAAGATGTCAAATTACCTAAACTTCAATAATTATTAATTAATTAATTAATATTTAATTAGGGGAGTTTGGGCAAAAGCGAGGTAGTAGAATGGGAGACAATCCTCGTAGAAAGTCGTTTTCCCATAATTCTGAAACCGACCCGTGCGTCGAAATATCAATAGCCGAATTTTGTTATGCAAATGAGTCAAAACCGAAACCGCGCCGATCATGATCGCAAGGAGCTCAGCACACATTCCAGGAGGCCACGTGCTTTGGAGCGATGAGTAGGCGGACTGCCAGAGTAGGAGCTGATCTGCTGGCAACATCAACCGCTTTGCAGTCGGTCATGCCATCCACCGAAAGCTCCCATAGACGCAATGGTCCAGGAAAAATGGCGGGCGCCCAAACCACGTGATCTCCAGGAGCCACTCACAGCGGTCAAGATCAGCAGCGCAGGAAAAAAGCTCGGGTCAAGTGCGCATGCGCAGACCGGCATCCTTTCCCAACCTTCTTCCCCTTCTCACCTCGGGTTTTTCGTCTCTCTCCTCTCGTGCCTTCCTACCCCCAGCCCCAGCTTCATCTGTTTTCTTCCGCGCTTGCTGTAGAAACAAAAAGCGTTGGTGGCTGATAAAGCAAGTTTATTTGTCCTCGCGAACTGTTTCGAAAAAGTTAGAGTACATATCTTTCACGTCTTGCAACAGGCTTCACTGGAGCTCTAGGTGCTTCGAGTTTCGACATCGAAGAGCAGTTCAAAAGTCACTCGCAGTGTGCACACCCATTATGCACAGGTGCACAGCTTTCGAAAACAGCTGGGCCTGGTGTATCGTTGTTGCCGATGGTTGCGGGAGCACTAAAAAAATAAAATAAAAACAATTTATCGATGATGCGTAACTCTGAACGAAAATCACTGTTATATGAATAGGCAATCGATGTTGATTTCGTATTTGAACAGCAAAGCACATGTGTCACAAAACGTTCGTAGATCACAGTGAATGACCGGGTGCGACGTGCATGAAAGGCAACTAGCATAACCACACATAAGTTGATTAGCTTCATACCCGAAACGCACTGCACTATGAAACGCCTCTAACGTACAGAGTGACTCGTAAATGTTGTACGTGATACACTTCACACGATCAACGTGCATTACTACTTTCAGTAACAAAAAGTAACCAAACTTGTCTTACCGTTCACCTGCGGGACATCGGAAGGAGTGTAGGCTTCCTCACGAACAATTTCTGCATCCTTTGGAGATGCAGGGACTCCCTGTCATGTTCGTCTTTCCGCTGCTGTGAGGATCCGCTGGATGTGCGATTCTGTTTTCACATTAGCTGTTCTCCACTGATGCATTCGAAACCCTTTAAACTACCCCGTAGCGTCTGCGAGCACAACGGTGGTTGGACCACTGATCTCTATATGTACAAAGGCTGGACGCTGGATGGCGAGTTCGAATCCCGGTGCCGGCTGTGCTGTCTGGGGTTTTTCCTGGGTTTTCCTCAGACGCTTGCAGACATATGTCGGCACAGTTCCCTTAGAAGTCGGCCCAGGACGCACATTCCCCCAGGGCGTCAGTCGTGACGTTGCCCACATACGTGAGGCCGACAACGGCAAGCCCTATCACCACCACCACCACCACCTGGATTGCGCATAGGAGAGGGGCTCGTGGGCACAGGGGTGACACAAACCCGCCATTGTTGTAACTACCCTCAAGCGGGTGCCTTTGGCAAAACTGCCATCTTGTCCTGGTCGCACGTCACAGAAAACGTCATTTTGAGGTCATGTGACTTTGTTTACATGTCGTTTTGCCGCTTACCGACATATCTCCGTCGTCATAAAGCCAAGAGATTAACATATTTTGCCAGCGTAAACCATGCGGTGCTTCTTCCGCAACATGGTACCCCATTTCTCCTTAGTTTAAGTACATCGCATCGGCTCGGTGAGTCCTAACTGGCGGTCGTCATCACATCTTTGGAAGTCGTCAACAGTACGAGGCCTTATGTGCAAAACTGCGCATTTTACTGCGAGATTATCGGATAAAAATAATTACCGTGATAAAAAGACATCCAAAACGTCGCGCAGAAACAACAACCGCATTGTTTACAAACGGTTTGGCCGCCGATCACGGGCGCCGCCATCTTTAAGGTCACGTGCGCCTTGACGTTTACTGTGACGTGCGACCAGGACCTGTCCAGGATGCATTGCGTTCGCCCAGCACGCTTTCGTCTACGGAGCAATACATTGAGTGCCACCCCTGTGCTCGTGGGGGAGAGGCACGCATTCGGGCCGCCATACTGGGGGGCCCTAAAGCGCTGTGTCTGCCCATAGAAAACAATGAGAGGCGACAGAGGTTGTGAGTATTTATTGCGCTGCAAGCGTTGATCGCTGTTTGTCATCACACAATTTTGTAAGGTGCCAGTACACTGATGTATCCTAAGTTCCTAACAGTGTTTCACAGGTGTCCTGCCGTTCGATTCTTGATTACGTTATTTTTTGTATTCCGAAACTTAGATCGTCACTGCAGTGCGGAGCTGGGGATTGTGCTACAGCACGTTTCACTGCCAATATTTCAATAAGAAAGGATGTGAGGTTAACAACAACCATGTATAATCTCCCGTGCTGTGTTCTGGACAAAAATTGTTCCAGAAAGAATAGTCCCGGAAAAGATATACTGCATTGTAGAAAGAAATCGACCCGTAGAACCACAGCCGTTGTTTTAGATAGGCGTATGCGTTTAGTATGATTTATATCAAGCATCGCCGCAGAAAGAGTCTTTTAGTGAACGACAGCGGTGTCTTCGACGTAATGCATCGCAAATTAGGACACAACGAAGCAGCCCAAATAATTACTTCACGCAGTTAGGTCACGCTCGTTAGGACAGTTAATCAGGTATTGATGTAAACTTAATCAAGTTACTTAGAAAGTGGTAACACCTCCTTGAGACACAGGACTTATCTCTTTTTGAAGTACAGGACTTCTATTTTTCTTTGTTTCTTCCTTCATTTGTTCTGATTACTTGCAGGCGCGGTTATGCCAAATTGAATGTCCTTCTTGCGTACTCACATGCTCTTGGTGAATAGAACTGTAGCGCGAGCAAAGCTGCGTATAGGGACCGGGGGCCTACCATCCCAGGCAGAAATTTGAGTTGCCACCCAAGTGGATCCACTTGAAAACCAAAATGGTTCCATTTTGTTTCCCAAGTGGTTCCACTTGTTTTTCAAGTGGATCCGTTTGGGATTCCCCTGCACTGAGGTGGTTCATTCCCGTAAAGTAGGAACCCGTGGATGAGGAACATGATACTTACTTGTAAACTCGATCGCATCACACTGCACACACGATCCACTCTCAGCCAAATTTATACCTTTAAAGGTATAAATGGCTTGTCCTGTGGCGCATCCCCCAAAAGGGATAAAAATTATACCACCAGGTTAGGTATAATAATTTATCCCTCCAGCAAGGTATGAAAATTCAGACCTTGGGGTGCAAAGTACACCATACATGTGGCATAACTTCAATACTTCAGGGTATAAATTTAATCCCAGGAACAGGGTATAGCAAAGGCATGAAAATGTAGACCCGTGGGTGCAAAATGAATACCATTCACAAGTCATAACTTAAATACCTCAAGGTATAAACTGAATCCCAGGAACATGGTATAGCAAAGGTATAACAAAGTAACCCTTGGGAAGTAAAATATGTACCATTGAGAGGTTCAAATTATATACCCCGAGGTATATATTTAATCAAAAGAACAGGCTATATAACGGTATAGAAATCCATGCCTTTGGGTGCAGAATAAATACCGTTCAGAAGGTTTCTATCGGGTAATTTGAAGGTATAAATTTAATCTAAGCAGCAAGGTAGTACAAAGGTACATAAATCTAGACCACAGGGTGGAGAACAGTATCTTTCTTTGCACCAAAAGCACACAAGGAATAAAGTGCGTCATGTCTGTACCTAAAATAACTTCAAAGACAATGCGAAGTTTTGTGAACCAAACGCAAAAATGTTTATTTACAGTAGTACATAAATAAATTGACAAAATCAATGCACTTCTCCCGAGCCTTTGTCTCTTCGAGCTTTAAAATTGCCCTTTCAATGATGTTTATATCGATGAGTTTGATTATGGGGCAGAGAGGCAGCTCTTGTTCCCGAAAATACTTTTTTAAAATAATACCTACATGCAAAGCAAGCGTATTTTGTTCTCACCTCTATGATAAGTGACGAAGACTACTTATTACATCTCCGTGAAATTAATTTCAGGGCAAGGACGCACAGGTCACCTGAAATAGCACATATTGAATATTTAGTGTCCCCAAAATGAGAAAAGGCAAAAAAAGAAAAACTTACCGTCGCTATCTGCAATGAGGAGTAGTTCAACCTCCGTGCCGTTTTCCTGTACGATCATCAAAAGATCTTCAAATCCAGAGTTGTGCCTAACTCGTTACAAGTAACTCGTTACTTGGTAACGGTTACTTTTTTTGGTAACGAAGTAATGATTCAGTTACTTTTTAAAAAATTGTAGTAGTAACGGAATCAGTTACAAAAATTGGTAACTCGTTACTGACGTTACTCGTTCCTTTTCTTCAGCATGGTGGAGCACATTTCGGCACTCCGTGTGGCGCAATGCGTGGACCTGCGTGACCCACGACCACGTGTGACTCAAAGTATTATTGCAGTCCTTCGCTGGATGTGTTGTTGACGTGCTGAATCGTCTTAAACGAATGCTCCTGTCTTTCTTCTTGTTTCGGTAATCTTCGACCATCACTCCTTCCCAAGGATGGGCACCAATTGTGCTATGGCTACAAAAAACGCGTTTCGACTTCTAGCCTTTTCTTGTCTTTGCTAAGCTTCTGAGCGCCCTAAATTATGACGCAGCCCTTCGTCTGTTTTTGGGAACCGTTGGTGATCGGTGGCACGAAAACCGGTGTCTTTTCTTGTGTTTTCATAACCTCCGATCACCCCCACTTCGGCAGCAGATATCTTCACACGGAAGAGAACGAAGATCACTTATGCAAATTTCGAGTATCAGCTTCTTGTGAAGTGCGATTTCTCATTAATAATGAGTTGAATGGCAAGTGACGGCATGTTTGCTGGCTTCTTTAACTATGCGGCGGTAACGTAAAAGTAACTCGTTACCTGTAAGTAACGAGAACTCGTTACTTTTGTATGTTGGTAACGAGTAACGTATTTAGTTACTTTTTTCTGAAGTAACGGGTAACGGTATTTAGTTCCTATTTTTTGGTAACGGGCACAAGTCTGTTCAAATCCCTGCTGCGCTTGTGCGACGAGTTCGTGTTGGACGGAACAATATTCTGAACTCAAGCAGCTGCTATACACAAAAAGATCAGAAGCCGTCAGTTTCGTCAAACGGCAACAAGAACGACACTGGGCACTTTGCTGTCCCCCCTTGGAAAAAAATCCTATATGAGCGCCCCATGGACGCAGGTTCTGACAAAGACGCTTCATGCGTGCCTGCAAGTGGACGACCTCTCGCTTCACCCTCTTCACTGGTGGATTTCCTAGATCTATTTGAAGCAACTTAGACAACTAAAAAAGAAGTTCAGCTATAGCATAAAAAATCAAGCGCCATAAACGCGAAATAAAATCCCAACATAAGTGTGGTGAAAGAGGCGGTGAGTTGTCCGGCCTCAACGGTTCTGTGGTGAGCAATTGTCCGGCCTCAGCAGTTTTTTGGTGAGCAATTGTCCGGTGAGCAATTGTCCAGTGAGCAATTGTCCGCGCCCCGCAAGGTTGACGTTAAGAGAGGCCATCATGTTGTTCACCTTTAAAACGCGACGCTTGTTTGCCCTTCTGACATTTATATAAATTAAATAATACGCCAAGACTCAAAACCCCGTGTGGCATGCTTTCATACATCCGCCCTTCTTTCTCCAACATGCATAGAACACAGAGGAAAGGGTAATAAAACCAAATAGCCACAACAGTAATAGTACCCGCAATCTCTTTCGATACGATTGATACCAACACGCGTATAGCTCTGAAGCTGGGAGTATAATGTCGAGGACAGCGAAAAACACGCACACACACACGAATGGAGTGCTACTGGAAATTCAAAATGAGCCCCACTAGGGTTCATTTTCCAATTACCTTTCTTTATTTCATTTTTTTCATTTGTTACTACATGAATGACGATGGGATGAGGTGATTCACGGCAACAAGTGCGGTAATTAAAAAAAGTACTGCCCATTATTTATTTCTCGCATTATTCCATAGACACCTCTGGGGTTGCTGTCGTTTCGGGTATCCAAAAATGAAAAAAAAAAAGAAAACAATCATAGATAGGCCAGTATTTCTTGCAGCCGACCACAGCAAGCAGTTCCATCATCACCACCCTCAGTTCATAACAACAAATGCCACACGGTAACGAGTAGGGAGATTGCCCATAAGAGAAATGTATCAAAGCCGAGGATAATTCAGGTTGATTCCAGTTTTATAAGTTTGATTTTAGATTAAGATTATGTGTACAAGTACATAGAAGGCTGTGCTATCGGAACAATAATATTTTACGTTAGCGTACAGGTAATATGGATAGTAATAAACGAAAGCAGAATCATATGAAATAGTGTTGCACATAAAAGCGAAAGGAGAAATGAAACATCAGATTCACGAGTGCTTTCCTACACGCGAACTGCAAATTCCTGGATACGTAAATGCGTACTTTTTCTCTTTCTTAATTTTATTTTTCCCTTATGTTTCCGGCAATCATAATTTTACGTGCCATAAAGTTTGTCACCCACGCTGTTTATCCTCCAGATGGACAAACGCGTTTAACGATATGTTTGTAACGTTAACGTACTCGTGACTTTGCTCAGAATCGTGCACCCTTTGTTATCTCAACGTCAAGTTAGGTTAGACCAGGTAAGTTTTTGCTAGGTTAGGTTACGGTAGGCCAGTGTAGGTTGCGAGTAATTATCCGCCTTTGGCGTTTCTGTGGTGAACAATTGTACGAGTGGCCGGAAGGGACAGCACCACAACAAGTATGACGCGAAAATAAACTACCGTAAATAAATGTTATATGACTATAAAATGCACAGTTGCGCGCGTGAAACTAATACCTGTGTTACATGACAAACCGAATGGCATTCCCATCGAATGACAGTCGCACCGAATGTCATTCGTTTGTCTTACATCGAGCTACACGAAGAAACAGAATGTCATTCGCATATGATGTCAGTGTCGATAATTAAGACACCAGGGCCGAACCTCTGAAGCATTATACAGGTACATTAATTATTTTTTTGTTTCTTTTGGTCGAAATTACCGAAACATTAGATAATTACACAGAATCGTCGCCTTTTCAAAGACATTTAATTGGCTAAGTACCACAAGCAAATACAACTAAGGGTCCTATCTGCACCGCACTTGGCAATGTGGCGATTGGGATCCTGGGCAGTTTTCCGAAAAACAGTGTTTAGCCTTTCTTCTTTTTTTATCTGCTTTCTACTTGTCCTAAATTTGCGAATTTTAATACATCTGAAGGTCTTCACGATAACGGTTCCGAAGGCGCTTGCCAATGATGATAAGCCTTTTGGCCAGTTTATTCGAAGCGAAGGGGAATCACATTGCTAGGCTTGAATTTGATAACTTCCTTTGTCGTGTCATTTTCGTACAGTTCATCCAATGTACTTAAATTCGCTATTTTTATGTGTCGGGTACCGTATATCGTATCGCGTATCGCATATTACTGACACTCGAATGGGAACAGAGTATAGCTTCGAAATGTTAAAAACAGGAAGAGATGAAACATCTATTTAAAGTAGCACAGAAGTCATTTTTAACACCCGGTTTTCTTCCTATAAAACTGTTAAGTAGACCAGTAAGATGCACCATGAGAAGTAATTCACACCATAGAGTCATAATTATCGCAGAAATTGAGTTTAAAGTACGCCGCAAAAAGCGACCGTGCGCAACGGTGGTGGGGAGCAGAACCAGCAAATGATCTGCCGGGGACCTCCCGCTGACGTTGTAGGGGGGGCGCTCGCTGATTGGTACAGAGAAATGCTGTCTGCTACTCAGCTGTCGTCTGCTACTCAGCTGTTCGGGGCTCTGAAAAAGCATTACTCTGGCTCGGTCATGATTTCCTAAAATTCACGGTGCCTTGTTCTACGAAACACATGATTCATTTATCGCTATCACTAACGCTACGGAATCACAAGACTGCAGAACAGTGCAACAGTTGCTGTAATACCGGCCGCAGCAAACAGCTGTTTCTTTATCGTCGAAGGTATTTAGAAGAGATGACTGCATTTTGTTTCCGTATATTTTTAACGCGAATTTATTGCTTCTATCGCCTCAAAGAAACGTCCTTCAAAAGAGATCTTACAGTAGACGGATCACCGCGCACACTGCTATATAAACCCTAACACAACCGTCACTGGTCCTCTCATTTCAGCTAGTTTTACGTAAGCGCAACGCGGCTGAAACTGTGTGTGGTAATCGGTGCCTTGCCTGACGCAATCCGCTGCAATCCTGCGTAATGCGTGTGTGCGGCGTTCGTGGCTGTGTAAACACCAAAGAATCCCGCTCTGGTGGACGAAAGGGACCGGGTATTCGCTATCACAAGGTTCCAAAGAACGAGCCCGCACGGACCACATGGCTGAGGTTGATAGGACGTGATGCCGTCCCACAGGACTTCGAAATCTCCGTCTGTTATTTGCACTTCCGATCGGACGGTTACGTATTGAACATGGCACTCGCGGACGCGTCCGGAGTTGGGAGATTCCGAGGTAGACTGACGCCTGGCGCGACGCCGTCGTTGAACCTGCCGACGGGCGATCAGCATGCAGTGCAACAGAAAAACAAGGTACGTATTACAACGCGTCGTGTAATATAGACACCCATACCACATACGTATATGTACGTATATGCACATACGTATGTTTTCTGTCTTGCGGGTTTGAGCCTTCTTTGTGTCACTCATGCACTTTCTCCAATTCAGGCCAGCCTGTGTATCCCAGAAGGATGTGACAGCCAAGCTAGTGATGGTAACACTGCATGGACTGGCTCCATGGTTCTTGTGAGTATATGGTGGCATTGGGTTTTGTAGGAGACATGATTTTACGGTAACATTTATTGATGTTGCACTGCCTCACAATGTTGTTTACAGGCTTCCCAACCTGGTAACGAAGAAAGCAGCCACGCATCTGAAACAGTGTGTGCTTCCCCTGCACTTCTGTCTCCCAATGTAAGCAACTTATCAAGTTTACGGTGCTCCAGCGTGCTCAGTTATAACATATACACTGTTCGGTAACTGAACGGTATTCTGCAAGACGTTATCTGATATCTAAGAGTGCATGTCGTGTGTATGTGCAGGTACACATGCCTTTTACAGTAACATTTATTGATGCTGCACTGCGCCTCGCAATATTATTTACAGGCTTCCCAACATGGTAACGAAGAAAGCAGCCACGCATCTGAAACAGTGCGTGCTTCCCCTGGATTTCTGTCTCCCGATGTGAGTGTCGACTCTTACATTGTAATATTACTTAGATATGACATGCATACAAATTGTCACAAAGTACTTCAAATAACATGTGACTCTACGTGATACATGGTTTCCAAAGAGAAATCGGGTTCAACTGCAATTACTCCTATCCTGATCCGGGAAGGAATAATCTGGTTTACCATGGAGATGTCATGTAACGTTCCTTCTCGAAGGAACCCAATAGTCCAAAACTGTGTCCTCTTCTTTCTTCCTCGTGACCCCACCCTCTCGTCCTCCTCGTTGGCACCTTACATGTCATACCATAATGTACAGGGCTCAAACCTTCCAACCAATCTCCTATTACCATGACCTAGCTCCAATACTAGCACCAGCACAAATCTGGCGGAGAACACTGCATTCAGTACCGAATCTGACCCATGTTCTTTCGAGGAGTGGCAGGATGTTGACATGCTGTAGCTTGTTGTCATTGTGGGTGGAAATGACCTGAGCAGAAAATAAAATCTGGGGCAATCTTCGGGACGCCTGTGCTGAATCTGTCTGTTGAGTCTGCCTCCACATGTCTTGACAACAAGCAACACCATGTCAACACCCAGCCCTCGAAAGAACGGTGTCAGACCCGGTACAGTCTGTGATGTTCACCGCCAGTCGGGCCTTATCGGAGTGAGATCATGGTAATGGAAGATTGATTGGAAGTTCCGAGCAATGTACATTAGCACAGTCTCTGGCATTTTGTTTCTTCAATGCAGCTCGACACGACCCCTCCAAACATCCTGGAGTGCATGAACTGTGGATGCAAGCAGCTCAAAAGCACATGTTCAACCGAAGAGAAAGGCACACAGTATTCTCCACCGAAGGAGTCAAGATGGACTCAAACAGTACTTACGAAGACTAGAACAACTGGTATGAGCAACATAAAGACATAAGTGTAACATGTGGCTCATAGGATTTTGTACCTCTAGGCACACAAGCAAATCGTAATGTTGCGGCGCTGCAGACATCATGTACTCAGACAAGTGAAGAGCTTTGTCAAACTCAGCTACAGGACAGTGGGCTTCCTTGGCAGTCAATGCAAACATCCTGCAACCGGACAAGTGAGGAGCCCCATCAAGCTAACCAACAAGACACCGCAGTGCAATGGGAACCAAAGCGTTGTTCCACACCAGTTATGGACGTGACAGAGAGCAGTATCGGTGACACCGAAAACCCAGCAGACACTACATATGTACCGAGTAACGACAGTGTTCTCAGGTAATTACAGTTGTACTTCAAGATCTTGGGTTTTTCTCTGGGTATATTTATATATGTTACATGCAAACTCGTTGCAGTGACCGCCATCAATACCGGTCTGTGGATCCACAGGAGGAGCCAAAATACATAGTGTTTGAAAGCAAACTGAAGGAACTCTTTCGTGTATGTACCACATGTTTGAGTCCATGCACTTCGTCATTCAGCTGTGTCGGATCCCTGCTTCGAGTGAAGTGCTACTGTCCAGATGGCCACATTTTCTGTTGGGAAAGCCAGCCGTACATAGCCAATAAGCCTGCTGGGAATGTGCTTTTGTCAGCTGCCATTCTATTCAGCGGAGCCAGCCCAATACCAACACTGCGTATGCTTCAACTGATAAATGTCAAGGTATGTCCATACTCTGCCCCTAGGAACTAGATGTATCTAGACAAAGTTTAGCGGTTATTTTTACCCTTTAGGCCATCTGTGACAACACATTTTTCTGCTACCAGCGAGGCTACCTTCTTCCCGCAATAACAGAGGTATGCGCTGTTAATATTTGTTCTTTCACGGATTTAGTAGATCATGAAAAGTAGCCCCATTACTAATGTGCTTTCTACCTGCTGCAGGTATGGATACAACACCAAGCCACACTCCTGGTTGAGATGCAGGGCAGGAGAATCAACTTAGCTGCTGACGGACGGTGTGATTCACCTGGACATAATGCAAAATACCTTTCCTACAACTTCTACAACTGGGAGTTGAACAAAGTCATCCACACTGTCCAGGTCCAGGTGTGTGGCTGCTTTGTAAATATCTGTCTGGAGTATTTGGTGTGACCGGTAGCTAATGACAAAAAAATCAACAGTCCAATGAAGTGGCGTCAAGCTACCACATGGAGCTGGAAGCATTGAAACGTGGGCTGGAAGAGCTGAAAGACTTCAATGTTGCGGTAGACACCCTAACAACAGATAGGCATGCCAGTGTCAGAAAATACATGCGCACATCATATCCAACTGTGAAGCATCAGTTTGATGTTTGGCATGTCTCCAAAGGTAGGTGCTTAGGGTACTGGTGTACTGAAATGGTGCTGAGAGATCAGTTTATTTTCTGTTAATTTTGAAATATAGGCATCCGCAAGAAGCTCATGAGTGCGAGCAAGACAAAGGGGTGTGAAGCACTTGAGCTGTGGACAAAGCCTGTTGTCAACCACCTTTACTTCTGTGTCACTCACTGTGAAGGGGACACAGAGCAAGCTCTCTCAATGTGGAAGAGCCTCAACAACCATGCTTGCAATGTCCATGAGGGTCACGAGGGTTCTTATACGCGCTGTTTGCACCCTCTCCTCGACGACACGAAGCGACCATGGCTCATTCCTGGTGAGTATTTTGCTATCAAATTACTGCGCATTGGCACTATTTATTCCTTTCTGCAGTAGCCATAATATAGTGTATGCTCTTTTGAAGGATCACAGCCGCAGAAAAAGCTAGCCAGTATAACATTGTCAAAGTACCTCCTCAAGGACATCCCGAGCCTTTCTCCTGATGTGCAGACTTCAAGCTTGGAGGCATTCCACAGCCTCCTCATCAGGTTTGCTCCAAAGTCTGTTGGGTATGGCCCCAAAACCATGAAGTGCAGGTATGTAGGCATCATCAGAGAATGTTTATTGGTTGTTAATTGGTTGTTAATGTGTAGGACATATCTCGCAATCCTGCATTTCAATGAGAACTCTGCCAGGGCGCATGCTTTCACGGAGGACGGGGAACTACGCTATCTCCTGAAACGGTCCAAGGTGTACTCTGGAGAGTATGTTGCACTGCCCATCAAGGAGGAGCCTACCTTCAGTATGTAAACCATACATAAGTCAGACATCACTATTAGTTAAGTCAGTGGCATGATATCCAGCTTAACTCTTGCATTCTTGTTGCTTTCAGACTATGTGCACAAGCTTCTCAAGAAAGTGGTAGAGCTGTGCGATAGGTGGCCTACGTTTGATGCAGCATGGGCTGCAAACCCTCCTGAGGAGCTCCCCAGCCTGACAAGCAGCCAGCCCCCCATGGATAAGCAGGCACTGATAGAGGCCAGGCAACACCGCTTACGGCCTTGTGCATGCTGCCTGTGCTGCAAAACTCCAGGTATGAGACAAAAACAAGCAACATTGTACTGAATAGGTTAGAGTATCGTATTTATATATACATCCTACTACTATTGTGCAGGTTTGAACCCTGTATAAAACGTAGACGGAAACTTGTCCCGGATGGCCCACACTACGCAGGATGGCAGCACACGCCTATCTCCCTCTTCGAGGCGCCCCCAAAGCCACGATGCACATTGTTTGTAGGCAACATGGCGGTATCTCCTGTAATGGAGGAAAGGCCATATCATTAGGTGAACAACAAATTTGTTTCCTTTATAGCAAGGAAAGTGTTTGACGATCACACAAGAAGCAGCACAATTTGAGATAAGACATGTAAGGTGAGTGATTGCTTCGGTAGTCGGATACTCAGTGAAGAGGGAAATTGTACTTCATGCTGACACACTCACTCTTCAAGAACAAACTCAAGAAAAAGACTGCATAGTGACAACTCAAAGAATAAATACAGCCACCGATGAGGAGCAAAAAGCAAACTTTACTCAAAGGTAACTCAATGGCATTTCTTCTCTCAGGCAAATATTGGTAACTGCTAATTTTGTTTTCCACTTTCCTCGAGCGTAAGAGCCCCAGAATTCCAGCAAGGCATCAGTACCAAATTTGTGCCAAATTATTTTGGGGTAGGCACTTTTCAACCACGTTGCTTGTTACGCTTCCCCTTCGCAGTGCAACTGTATGTCCCTAGACTTATGATTATCAATACCAGATTTCATCAGGTGTCACTGCAACTAAGGAACAGCATTTCATTGCCTGGAGAAAGGCATACAGCCACCGATGAGGAGCAAAGAGCAAACTTTACTCAAAGGTAACTCAATGGCATTTCTTCCCTCGGGCAAATATTGGAAACTGCTAATTTTGTTTTCCACTTTTCTCTAGCATAACATCCCTGACATTGCAGTCTTCCAGCAAGGCATCACCTGCACTATCACCTGGAGTTGAATTTATTCTAATGTGCTTGATGTTAAACATACCTTATGACGGTACATTTTGTTTGTTGATAGTGTAACAAAGCCAAAGTAGGCTTTAGGAGCAACAATAAAAAAATAAAAGTCAATAGTCTCTTGCACTCAAACTACCAGCGAAATATCTATGAACCTTCATATAATTCGTGGCGTTATGTTTTGAGGGAAATTTGATCTGACTTTATGCATCCAAACAAGCGAAAGCGATGCTGACAGCAGCACAACATAAGTATCGTACCATAATGACAAGATGAGCAACCTACTTTACATTGAGAACTTACTCATGCAGTGGGGTGTTCCTGAAAACTCCCTGGTTTTCAAGCATCTGCAGTGCTAATTGCACCACAATTTCTGTGAGGCACGACGCCTGAAATTCTGCGGCTGTTGCGACGCACCCCACGGGCATTTTTTGCATTGCTGCCGGCACGTCCCGACAGCAGACGTCTTCGCGTCCCGTGTCCATTGAGCGGCACGAACCGCATGTGCACCTGTGACGGAGATGAGAAATTACATATAAGCCAGTATAAAATGCACGTATGTCACGTCGACTTACCACTCGGCCGCGCTGTCTCGGCGTTTTCGCTTCGTAGCGGCGGCCGCGCGGTCGCTGTCGCGGACGCCGGCAAACTGAACCTGTGCCGGCATCACAGGGGTATCGCCGTACGGCCGTGTTTTTTGTGCCGCACACCGCCGCAGTGTGCGAATTTCCCAAAGGGAAAGAGGCATTAGATGCCGGTACTCTGGCGGGACCTCGAAGTCGTCCATTGCTGCGGCCGCTCCTTCCATCCCCGATTCTCCAAAGGGACTGTCAAAACTGGTTTACGCCGGCAAAGGGACAGGGCGCTGACCCCCATTGACCAGCGAATCAGAACGAGCCCCCCCTTTCGCGTCATGATCACCTCCTCATCCTCGTTTCACCCGGAGTAGCGAGTTAAGGGTGAACGCGCGCAGCTATGTTTATGTGAGTTTTTTTCTGGGAAACAAATTGCACACATCAAAACTTTTCGCGCTGTTCGGTAAAATGACACACACACTTTCATCCGACGTCTTAATCTGAATTTTTTTTGGATGGCCCTTTGTACTCCTTTAATATTTCCTATGATACAAGCTTTCGCTCAAAGCCCTTCTTGAGAATAAAGACTAGTGGGACGGGGAAAAGCGAGAACAAAAAGGTAAATGGTCGAAGAATGTTCCAAGCGCTCAGCGTATTTGGGTCAGGTAGCTATGGAGGTTGAGTTCGAAAACCGGCCGCTCCGTTTTGCCGACTCTCGGCACGAGATGGCGCCGGGGTCTAGACAGCCACCAGATGGCGCTAGAGGCGATGGGTGCCGTAACCAGTACCGTTGTTCAGGTAGTGCGCAATACACCGCTGGGGCATGTAGCTCCAACAACACGCGTGACCTTGTTGCATTTGTTCGGATCGACAAGAATGTACGGCTAATCTCCTAAGAAAAGAGGGGTTCTTGAAGGGAATGCAGCTTTGTGGGACAAATGTGTCTGTGGTGTCTTCCTTGGTTCGCACTCTGCCATAGGTGGGGAAGTTACTTTTATTTTGTAGTGCACTACCGTTACTCACTACTTTTTCGAAAAGTAACGCGTTACGTTATTCGTTACTGTTGCGGTAGTAGGTAACGCGTTACTAACGCCGTTACTTCTGATAAGTAATGCCGTTACTTTTGCATTACTTCACCAGTTGTCCTAATAATATGTACCATTTTTGGTTGAGTCACATAAGTGCATTCCGCAAATCAATACAAGCAATGTTGGGCACAAACAAGGGTCACGCATGAACACAACTTACATGTACGATTTATTGCAACGCAGAAGTAGTTGATGTTCAAAATTTTCATCGGTGAGCTTCGCCCGTTGGGCTGAGAGGACGCCTACTGACCAGTGAGTGCTCCTTGTCAAGGTTGATAGAGACGGTGACCTTTTATCTCATACAGTACAAATCCAAACAGCCAATTCCTTGGCTTGTTCAGAGGGTAGAGGCTATTTTTCTGCCGCTTTTGCCCCATTCGTCTGAAAAATACCAGAGGGAGTGAAAAACAGAGGTGGTAAACAAAGGTGACACCTCAACAAGGTAGGTCAACAACCCTTCTTTTGCGTTCTTCGTGGGTGTCGATGTGACCTTCTTGTCATTGTTGAAGATGAATAGAAAAAATCGGGGATTTTCCCGGATTCTGCAGGCACGGTCCTCGCTCAAGCTTTCAAGTTCCCGACCACGCAGTAACGCATAACGCCGTTACGCGTTAGTTGTTAAAAATGTAATGACGTTACGTTACTCATTACTTTTCTCCCAAATGTAATGCGTTACCATATTTCACTACTCGAATGTAACGCGTTAACAGTAACGCACTACTTTGTAACGCGTTACTCCCCACCTATGCACTCTGCTCGACTTGTGTATCGTCTTGCTGCTTTTGACTTACACCGTGCTCCCCACTAAAATCTTCCGGCTGGACGACTCGAAAACGGTTCATGCCGACGAAATAATTTCTTTTGGGTTGCTATTAGTGATGCACCGGCTACAAGATACGCTGTTTAACGTTCATTTGCGTACTCTCGCCAATAAAAATTAACTTATGAGTTTTGCATGCGATGGTCTCCGAGCGTCTACCCCATGAAAGAAGACCTTTAGGAACTACATTTTAGCGACAATCAGAAATCGGCGGGTCCAGGAAGAAATGTCCCCGGAAATGTCCGACGGAAAACCCAGGGAAAACCTCAGAGAGCACACCTGGTGACAGGATTCGAACCCGTGTCACCTCCCAGTCTCGACGTGAAAGGCGATCATCCTCCACGCGAGCTGGTACAGAAAAAAGTACGTCCCGCTCTTATGTTGATGTTGATACTGATGAAGAAAAATACTAGGGAGACGTTAATTCCCTCAAACCTGAAAGGATAGCTGTGTCATCAGGCCTAAAATCTAGTCTCAAAATCCCGGCGTTCTGATTGCACATCTGTCAGTACGACCTCAGGCAGGATATACTTCTTAGTATACGAAGAAAGAAACAAAATATGAATATCCCAGCCAAGTGTGCACGTTGTGTCAACGAACGTGACAATTGATTGCAGTGTATTCGAGAGAAATCGTAAGTGAGAGTAGGTCGAGCTTTCCACGTAAAAACACTTACTAAGTGGTTAGGAATTTTAGTATTTATTTTTAGCCCGAGGACTTCAAGACTTGCAATATCGCAACCGGGGATTTCGCAAAAATTCCACGCGTACCAAAAGTGGATGTTTCTCGAGGGGACATTTTTTCCGGGGGACATTTTTTTCCGGGGGACATTTTTTCCAGGGGACATTTCTTCCAGGAACATTTCTTTCAGGAACATTTTTTCCGGGGACATTTCTTCCGGGGACATTTTTTTCGGTTCCCGAAATCGGCACGTGGTGGCTAACACTGCGAGCGCGTGGTCCGCCAATTTGGTCGAATGGCATTCGGTCGAACGCTGTTTGATTGAAGACGTTTGATCAAACGCCACTTGGTCGAATCGAAAGACGCTTGATCGACGCGTTCGTTCGAAAAGTGTTTGGTGAAAAGATCTAAAGCTTAATCCCGCCATTTAGAGAGAGTACCTCATTTATTTCGATAATTTAGCAGCGGCAAAAACAAAAGGTGCGTCGATAGAAAATCATCTGTAGTGTTTTCAGGTTCCGGGACATTTGATTGGACGCCGTTTGGTGGAAGGTCGCTTGATCGAACGCGGGACATTTTGTCGAACGTCGTTTGATCGAAACGGCAGCGGTCGTTTGATCGATTTTTTTTATTCTTCACGCACACTTCAATTAGAATAGGCGAGAAGCAGTGTGCACTAAAAGACCCCACAGAAAAGAAATCCTCTCGTGTGACATCATGTGCACACTGTCTGTGTATTCCAGCGTTCTCCTACGTCGAAAAGGAGAAACATTCTTTGTGTTTGAATTTGCACAAAGGCATAGAAGACACACCGAAGTAAAGTTTATTATTTATTATGCTCAGGGTTCGTGAACATAACCGCTAACCTGAACGGCAATGGAGCAGAAAAACATACAATTTAACACCGGCGGCAGATTTGAATATGGCGATAGACGCCAGGAAGGAACAACGAAATACAAAAGCATATATTGTGTGTCCTTTTTTTCCCCTTTTTTTATTTTTATTCACGAGTGGGGCAATAAAACGATTTCGTTGGCAGAAGAGGAATTTGTTCGCAAAACTAGGAAATTACGTGACTTCACACAAACTTGAATAAGCTTCAGGTTGCTACATTCTTTATGCTCCGCCTTTCGTCCACGTTGACTTTCGCTTCGTTGTTCCTTGTCCTTCTTTTTTTGTTTCTTATAGAGTCATGTCATACGTTTCCTGACGTGACACTACTTGTAAATTTGTCACAAAACCACCTTCTGTTGCCGTTCTAGCTTGATCTTGAACTTTTTATGCTTTAGCCTTCATCGAAACTTTCTTCTTGAGCCATACACATACGCTTCTAATTTGTATAAATACTCGTGAAACGTTCGCATATAGCTTCCCATCGAGAGATAACAAGAAATCATTCGATAAAAGTGGACATGAATCTCTGTTATGAGGCAGTGTGACATGTCATGCATCTATCCGTTTTTATTGAACGCGTGTATTATCCTGACATCCTTAAGTATTCCTGACAACGCACGGATTATTGGAATCTTAACGGGAATCTCTAAATAACCTTTTGTGTTTTCAGTTTTTGATCTGCTTTATTTTGTCTTACCAACAGCGATATTCTTAATATAACATGTGAGCTCCTTTTCGTTTCCTTCGTTGATGGAGACGTCCCCGACCAAAAGGCTGCTACCCGTTTTCACTTTCGAAAGCCTACCAAGGGCCGGTGTTATCAACATTGGCCATCAGTTAACCCGCTTTGAAGGCGCCAAGTGGGGTAGCACCCCGATTCGTCCAAATGTTTATTTCGTCCAAGTATTCACAACGTCCAAGTACTCAGCACGTCCGAAAAAAATTGGACATAGTGGGCATTGGACAAACTGAACCAAAGGGGGGGGGGGGAAACTTGCCCAACCCGTCCAAATAACCGTACCGTCCAAACGCTTGTTTCGTCCGAAAAGGGAGGGGGATCTCCGAATGCGAGTGAACAATTGCTTCGTTTACGATTGAAGGTAGGATTTAAACATTCACACCGAAAGATGCCATGCCATACACCAAGTAAAACGAGAAACAAATGCTCAGCCTGCTCTGTTTAGTTGTTCTTTTTTTCTTTTTTTCATTTGAACAACTGACTTATTAGTTAGCATGGCCCAGCAAGCGGGACATGCGCTGCAGGTATGCCTTGATGACATGAGCGAACTGCTCTGTTACGTCTGTGAAGGGTGCTTCGTTTCCCAGCATCATTTCCCCTGAGCTGTATTTTCCGTACGCCCATGAGAAGGAAGAGCGAGCCTCTTGTATCGTCTCCTGCTTGGCGAAGCCCTGTTCAACAGCAGCCGAATGCGTACCTGCAAATGGCGGTAAGAGGCATGAATACAAAGAGAGCAAGCGAGGAAGTATATATGCTATATTCTATTAATTATCATGATGGTGTTCCCTGATTATGCGAATTCGTTGCTTACCTGGTTGTGCTTACATTGTGTACGGTTGACTCAAATTCGACGAGGAACTTCGAAAACGTCATGTGGGGTTGGCTCTTGAATTTCATGCGCAGCGAATTATGCCACCCTTCGGCGTGATTGTTTGCGCGGAGATCGTCCTCATCCGCAAACTAATTCCAGAGATGAACGTTGGTAAGCCACTGCCGCTCGAAGTAGTCTACGTAAAGGCAAAGGGCCGCAAGCTTCCTTTCAGATCCCTAAATGTTTCCAAGAAAGATCACTGACATTGGGAAACGCGGTACGTAACGAGAACACAGTTATAGAAAACAACACATCGTTAACTGGACGGTCACTGTAGGTCAGCGGTCCTGTGAACGGGTTTGTGTTTTCTGTGATTCCCCGTTTGATCGATAATCCATTTGCTTTCATGAATACAGTCACCTGCCATTCACCCAGTGTCAAAATGGGTAGCACCCCGATTCGTCCAAATGTTTATTTCGTCCAAGTATTCACAACGTCCAAGTACTCAGCACGTCCGAAAAAAATTGGACATAGTGGGCATTGGACGAACTGAACCAAAGGGGGGGGGGAACTTGATCAACCCGTCCAAATAACCGTACCGTCCAAACGCTTGTTTCGTCCGAAAAGGGAGGGGTATCTCCGAATGCGAGTGAACAATTGCTTCGTTTACGATTGAAGGTAGGATTTAAACATTCACACCGAAAGATGCCATGCCATACATCAAGTAAAACGAAAAACAAATGCTCAGCCTGCTCTGTTTATTTATTTTTCTTTCTTTTTTTTTTTTTCATTCCAACAACAGACTTATTAGTTGAAGGTAAGATTTAAACATTCCCACTGAAAGATGTTATACACCGAGTAAAACGAGAAACAAATGCTCAGCCTGCTCTGTTTAGTTGTTCTTTTTTTCTTTTTTTCATTTGAACAACTAACTTATTAGTTAGCATGCCCAGCAAGTGGGACATGCGCTGCAGGTATGCCTTGATGACATGAGCAAACTGCTCTGTTACGTCTGTGAAGGGTGCTTCGTTTCCCGGCATCATTTCCCCTGAGCTGTATTTTCCGTACGCCCATGAGAAGGAAGAGCGAGCCTCTTGTATCGTCTCCTGCTTGGCGAAGCCCCGTTCAACAGCAGCCGAATGCGTACGTGCAAATGGCGGTAAGAGGCATGAATACAAAGAGAGCAAGCGAGGAAGAATATATGCTATATTCTATTAATTATCATGATGGTATTCCCTGATTATGCGAATTTGTTGCTTACCTGGTTGTGCTTACATTGTGTACGGTTGACTCAAATTCGACGAGGAACTTCCAAAACGTCATGTGGGGTTGGCTCTTGAATTTCATGCGCAGCGAATTATGCCACCCTTCGGCGTGATTGTTTGTGCGGAGATCGTCCTCAACCGCAAACTAATTCCAGAGATGAACGTTGGTAAGCCACTGCCGCTCGAAGTAGTCTACGTAAAGGCAAAGGGCCGCAAGTTTCCTTTCAGATCCCTAGATGTTTCCAAGAAAGATCACTGACATTGGGAAACGCGGTACGTAGCGAGAACACAGTTATAGAAAACAACACATCGTTAACTGGACGGTCACTGTAGGTCAGCGGTCCTGTGAACGGGTTTGTGTTTTCTGTGATTCCCCGTTTGATCGATAATCCATTTGCTTTCATGAATACAGTCACCTGCCATTCACCCAGTGTCAAAATGGCCTGTGCTTTCATGAATGCAGCCAGGCAGTCGCCTGACGAAAGGAGCAGAGCCTTTGGGAATTCCTCCATTTGGACGAAACGGGCTATTGGACGGTACGGGTATTGGACGCGCTGGACAAGTTTCTCCTCGCCTGTTCATTTCGTCCAAGCGTTCAGTACGTCCGATTTTTTTCGGACGAATTAAATATTTGGACGTTGTGAGCACTTGGACGAAATAAACGTTTGGACGAAATGGGGCGTAACCGTCAAAATGGCCAGTGCTTTCATGACTGCAGCCAGGCAGTCGCCTGCCGAAAGGAGCAGAGCCTTTGGGAATTCCCCCATTTGGACGAAACGGGCTATTGGACGGTAAGGGTATTGGACGCGCTGGGCAAGTTTCTCCTCGCCTGTTCATTTCGTCCAAGTGTTCAGTACGTCCGATTTTTTTCGGACGAATTAAATATTTGGACGTTGTGAGCACTTGGACGAAATAAACGTTTGGACGAAATGGGGCCTCCTACAATGGGCTTCTGATCCCTTCTGACTCACACCACGAGAAGGAAGGATAGGGGTTTGGAATACGGGGGCTTCCTTACGCGGAGTGGTACTTCTCCCTTCTAATCCACGGCATGGCGCTACCATGCAGGGGGAAGACGGGACCATCTCCCACGGCTCTAGGTACCTCTGCGTTTTGCCCTTAATCTCGATAACGGGGGAGCGGATTTCAATGAGTATGGTATCAAAATACTCTGGAAAGAATTCTGCATACGAGCTTCAATACGGATTTTTCATTTTTCTTCTTAGTTTTTAACAAGAGCGCTTCAAAGTTGCATTCAACTTTTCCCGTGCTTTCGCAACGCCTAGAAAAATGTGAAGAGCGAAAATCAAAAATCGGTAATGAAGCTCAAATGCATCATTGGACAAGCTATCGTACAAAACAAACCGGGTGAAAATCCGTCGAATATTAACCGAGATTAAGGACGAAACTTGCTCCATCGAAAATACATGAGGCCTTTGGAGCTGGTATCACCTCTTAAGTGTATGGGCACCGTGCGCTAGAGTTTTCTGTCGACGGCAGCGGCTCCTCGAGGGGAAACGCGGCGTAATGCCCTGATACCAGCCAGCAGCGCCTAGCTGTGCTGTGCTAGTTTCGCCGTTCGAAAAGAGCGATTAATTTGAAGCTGCCTGCATAGAAAAAAGATAAAATGCGTCCGAAATGCGTGCGAAAATAAAATTTCGTCCTTCTCGCTGTTTCGTCCCGCCGGTCACATATTTGAGAGAGCGCTTTCACAGCAATCCATCCAACTTCCTGCTCAATCTGTTGTTTCTAACTTAGAACTCATTCCCTACATTTATTTGTCGGTGACCAGTTGAGCATCACGATGCGGACTTATAGCACAGCAGCTGGCGTGAAAAAGTTGCGAAATACACCACTGAATGATCAATGAACATAGTGGAGCTTGGCAAAAATAATGTCTGCTATATGTCGTACAGTATTTATCTCTTTTACTCGGACCCTAATTTTGCGGCGTGTCGGCGAAGACTGGCTTTTGGACCTTCCTTCAATATACAACTTGCATGCGAACAAAGGGGAATATGGGAATTCTCTGTTTTCCCCGAGCTGTGTTTCGCAACCCGTCATCATTTTAAGTAGGTGCATTCTGACCCTATGATCTTATTATCGTTGCCAAATCTTGCGATCTCGGTTTACAAGTGGTTCTTTGCCGCTTCCTATTCGTCCACACACGCGCGCACACACACAAAAGCAATCACGCGTTTGTCGAACAGCAATTGTCTGTTTCTTCTTAACTCTTGTCGATTTTTCTTTTATTTTTTGTAGCATAGTTTATGTCGTGTTTTTCTGTTTTTGCGACAGATGAATTTGCGACAATGTGTCTGATGTACACCTATACTAAGGCCGCTGTGGCCGTTCATTAGCACTAATAAAACGTTATTATTATCATTACATATCCGGTTTCAAAAAAAAAAAAAACACGCCTTATTTATATCCTGAAACAATCGTGATTGACTGATTGATTTTTATAACTATGACCGTCCGTCCAAAGCAGGCACAAAGGGCTGAAAGGGCATCCCCTGGCTTGAGCGATGCAAGATTGGGAACAAGTTGACTAAGAAACTTATCCTCACAGTGCATCATCACGTTAACGGATTATGCATGAGAAAGAAACGAAAACGTTTCTTTTTTTTTTTTTCGCTAGCTTCATAATGTATATTCCAGTTTGTTTTTGACTGTATTATTCATATGAATTCTTCAGCGATTTCCGTCCTTATAGCGCAGGTACTGGACGTAGCTAGTCTCTGATGTGCAGTCAACAATTGGTAGTCCCTTCCTGATAAATATGCACTTCACGTAGATACAGGCCACAAATACTACACGCTTGTCTGCGCTACACAAGTGTCTATGCACACATTGTGCATAGACACGTAATGTTCCACGTGCAAAAAGCTTCCCCCTCGCATACATTTTATGTGTTTCGTATTGCGGAGCAGATGCCCTTTCTACAAACCACTTCCACACAAGTATAGTCTCACGGGTTAATGAGGCCAAAGTATAGTGAGGCCACTATAGCCAGAGCCCCATAGCCGACAAAGCCCGCATATAAAAGCCCCAAAAGCCAACATATAAAATTCGGGAAACCACCCGTAAGCACCAAAGCTACATACGCGAAGGCGCCGATGCGGCGTCAGTACCAGACCGCTACGCGCGAAATCGCCACGGGTGGCGCTGTCGATCAAGCGAACGCAGCGTCCTCCAGCTAGTGCACGGTGCCCATATGCCTGTCTGTCCTGCATGGGAAGACCTTGAGTTTTGGGAAACAATGCTGACCAGTGGTTGTTAGTGGAATTTTGCAATTTTGAATGATTCCTGATTTTCGTCTTTTGTTGCTATCGGTAAAGTTTGACTTATGATGACAATTTTATGTGTGTCGTAAAATCATGTTCCAGCAGTAGGAATTTTGCAGTACGAACATGTGTGGAAGCCTGAAGTCTTTTTGAAGGCTGTAAATTACTTATAGTATTATTTCCCAGGGAGCACACAATGTCGGGAAAATATTGGGAGCGGACGGCAAAGAACCGGGTATATTGCCCGATATTAGGCGATCATGCGCCGTTCGAAAGAGAAGACGACAGATGAACAGAGAAAGAATGCGCCCACCTCCTTCTTCTTGCATTCAGGCCATCTGCGCGCGGCTAGCCTACTGCGTATGACCGGCTTCTGCTGCGCATGAGCAGAACTCTTCCGCCTGCGCTGCGTCGTTGACATTTCAGAAGGAAGAGCGGGTAAACGCAAGGTGTGACAGGTGTGACGATTGTGCCAGCGGAGGCACAGTAAGCGGGTTTCGCCGCCGCGACAATAGTGTCGCCGCTGGCATTTCCCGCCAAATTCCGGCTATTTACTTTCCATTGGCTCCGGTCCCCCACGTGACCTTTCTCGATCATGATTGGCTGAGGCTCATTTAACCGGTGGATTCGCCCGTGTTCGTTTCTCCGAGGCGCCGACCTGTCTGACCGTTGTGTAGCTGGCGTCTACGTATGTGAGCAGACGGTGATTTCGTTTCGTGGATTTCGAAGATGTTCGAGCCATGGACGAACGCCTGAATGAAAGGTAAGCAGACAAACGTATGATGCATGTCAGTGATCAGACTTTTAATACTGTCGCCTAACTGTGTGCATAGAGGTACGCCTTGTCCCGTAGTACATCACTTTCTGCCGGTTATCAGTCATGGTCTGGTTGATGATTCTGCGTGGCGTTACTTGTTGCGTTTTGTTCCGCTATTTGAATGTGTCTGATGTTTAATACACTGGTGTGCATGAAAAGGAAAACAGCGTGCATCGCGTACGCAGGGCTCCTCGAATTTTGTCAATAGTCGACATTAGGCGCGTAACGATAGCATGTCTTACAGAGCGTATTCAGCCAATTAACGTTGCCTGTGCTCGGGTTTACCATATCGTTAACAGGTTCCTTTTTTTTTTCATTCAGACACCGACAGCTGTTCGTGGCCCTGCGATCCGCGAGCATTGTCCCCTGTCACCAGAAAATTCGACAGTTGTGCTGGGATGAAGCGGATGGCTTCTGCGACTCATCACGTGCTATATATGTGTATAATAATATCTACTTTCTCCAAACCGAATAGATTTCCTTAAGGATTGTATAATATGATAGTCATGCTTTCTGTTGCTCGGCACTATTTATTCTTTATTCTGCAGTATTCTGTAATAATCGTGTAGATTTACTTGCATTCAAATGTTGCTTCTTGTTTATATGTTTACCGTGTCAATAAATTTGTACATGTGAATTCCTTCGTCTTCTGGATTTTCATTTTCTGCTTCCCGATGATATTAGCAGATGGCCTGGCGAAGCGCTCGGAACAGGGGGTGGGGGGGGGGAGATAATTCGAGTGAGAGGGTGTGGCGAGGGCACGCTGCGCACATGCGCAGTTCAATCAGCCAGCGCGCGCTTTTTGGCGCCGTTTTCCGGCTACTTTGTCGTGATTCGTTACTGATGATCACGTGGTCAAGGGGGGCGGTGGTTTTCGTGGCGAAACTGTGGAAGCTACAGCTGCACTCCACTGATTGTGCTTTTACACAGCGAAATTACCAGGTGGGTCACAAAGTTCCTATTTTCTTTGCACAGTTCATGTTTAGTAAGTGCCACATATCACGCTGTTGAGCGGGATATGACAGTCGTCCATATGGTTGTGCATAACGGCGAAATGGCGTAGCGTCTAATGCAGCCCACGACTCGTTTTACCATTTATTGCCGTTCATTTACCTTTGAAAGTGCTCGTCAAGTGCGTATTTAGTGAAGGATCGAATACATCCTTTCTTCCGAAAGGGTGTACGGTGACGCAAAGCGCAATTGTACATAGCGTCCGTCATTGAAGGCGAGGGTTGTTTGTTGAAATGTTTTTACCTGATGAAGATTTCGCCTTGATTGTTTTAGGGTTGAAGAACTGAAATGAACCACGTGGAATCACTTACTACCAGGTGTTTACCTTCTTTCTTATCGCTGGCGTATTCTCTATTCCATTTCGACCAACCTAGGCTGTTTTATAGAGTAGGTACTCAACTACTAGTTCAAAATGTAAGTCTTAATATATAACTACCAGTAACATGCCTGTCCCTATTTTGCAGGAAATGTTACCCCTGCCAGGACAGTGGCTAGCTGTCGTTGAATTTTTAGGTGAAAAGACTACGAGCGCAGTTCCATGTTCGTGGCTTGAAGAAGGTCACAGACGGTGCAGGTGGCCAACCAAAGTTACCGACAAGAGGCGAGAGGAGATGGTACAAAGAAATGTTCCACCAGGGCCATGGAGGCTTTTTGCGGTCAGAGTGCTAGGCTACGCAGGTAATTCAAATCTTAACAGCATTGTATTCAATCATAATCTTTTGTTTAAACAATTCATAGATTCGTACACCGAAGCACAAAACAAAGTAGTCAAATCGCTCGAAACATCTGCCTTAGAATCTGAGCTGTCAGACTCAGATTCAGCAAGCCCCGCCCAAGGCTCACCACTTTCTGGTAGTACAGATCAGGCGACTGTGTCATTGTAAGCGCAATACGTGTTTTGGTAGGTGACTTGTACAGATTACTGTGTGCTTTTAGGTCCCAGCCCGCTGTGGAAAGTCAATGTCCTTCAGCACTTGGCTTGCATAGCCACGCGGTCATACTCGCATCTCTGGGCCCCTGCTTTCATTGCCATTGCCGCCAACGACATTGCCAAGAGCTGTCCAGAAAACAGCTGAGCCTGCACCTGATGATAGACATGGTACACACATTTTTTCTCTTTGTTCTCATTAGGAACCAAGTTCATAAAGCAATTGCGATTTCTTGATGCCTCAAGGAATTCAATATAAAACTATAAAAATACATATAAGCAGAGCTAAGTGCTTCCTAATTAGAATACGTTGTTACCTGTCACCTCTTGCATTTTTTCATTACCATTTCTGCTTCCACCTTCAGGACACATGCGGAAGGTATACAAAGCTCTTGTGGAGCTCAAAGAAGACTTCAGAAATCTCAGGGACATCATACTTAACATTGAGGCAACAGTGAAAGCAACATCAGCTATTGAGAGCCAGTCCTTTGTGCTTCCGTCTCTGCCGCTTCAGTCTCAGGATGATTTAGCAGAACTTGAAGCTCGTCTGCTTGACCCACACTACCGACATCAGTTTGTAAGCATGTCTCTTGTCCTTACACTGAGCAACGTATAAACATGCTGGTAACTGCACTTTGAAGGTCTCCTTCATCGCAACAATAGGTGGGGAGATTGTCAAGGATACTGTAAAGCTAACGTGGTGACGTCTTCTGGCGAACCATATCGTGACCGAATACAGCTTAAAAGGAAAGCCGAAGAAAAAAGCATTTGATGAGCTTCACATCTGTGGCTGTATAATAGCTGATTTAATGTTTTGTTAATCTGCAGCAGGTGTGTTTTCATTTGTATACCGTCTGTGCTGTTGCTGCCTCAAACAAGGTGCCTTAAGAGTTCGATGTGGGTGTAGAGCACTAAACGAGATGCACATGAAAAATGTGTTCTGTTAAAGCTTGCATTTTCGAGATGAGTAGAAATTTTCAGCACGCAGTAGGCATTGATAGTCAATCAGCTGGACAATCTTATTTATTATTTTTTTAGATATATGAATGATTTAATATAACAGTAAAGTAGAAAAATAAGTAATATATTTGAGAATGAAATGACAATAATTATAATATAAATATAGTAAATATATATATATATATATATATTATACACCATCTGTAATATAATATATATTCATGGAAGGAAGTCTTGTCCAGCAAGTAATAATTGGGGGTTTACGTCGCGAGACAACTGAGATCATGAGCGACGCCACAGCGGTCGGTCTGTGGATTGCTTTTGCCCACCTTAGGGTTCCTTAACGTGCGATGAAAGCTCACCACGCGGCACCCCGTATTTAACGTCGGTCGCGGAGGGCGGCGTGCTGTCCAGCAATCAAGTGAATTGTTGGATTTACATTATTCATACTTACAATTTCCAGATGGCATCAAAGACAGATTTAAACACGAAACTGAAGCCAACATTAACAGCAAGTTGGGAAAGCACCTTGCTGGTGCAAGTGATCGTGATGGAGGACGAGCCAAACGTCTTGAAGGGCAAGGGGACTTTCGAGAGGACCTTCCCCCGACACCGTGAGGATGAAATGTTCTGAAGAAATACGTATTTGTTTACCTGTACCTTGAAAAATAAAAATGTGTTATGATATACCTGTTTTTTAACTGTGTTCACAAAAAGTTTGATGCGAAAGCAAATCGTCACGTGGGACGAAAAAAAAGTGATAATAACACGGGCCGTAGCTGGGCCAATATCGGAAAACGATATTGGTGTGATATCCTGCAGACACCACGCCGATATTAGAGCAATATTGGTTGCCAATATTGCGCCGATATTAGCCGATGTTGCAAAAACCGTGCTGGTCCGATATCGGCAACGGATATTCACCCAATATTTCATGCGATATTTCCCGACACTGGACCGATGCTCACCCGACATAACTGTGCTGCCTGGGTTTCTCTGTCATTCTACACATCCCATGCATACTGTGTCAACTAATGCACTTAGAACATTTATTCTGTGTCTGTGAAACTGCGAAGGGGTTTACGCCGAAACATTCAAAAATCCAGTCTTAAAAATACACCCGTGAAAAATCCGCGCCGCAAATAAACGCTGCGAAAATAAATCGTAGTTAGGCTTAAAGAGGGAATGTTCCGAATGCTAATTTAAAGCGATACATATGTTGTTTGCCATGCAACGCACAATTCGAACGTTTTTTAATGACATTTCTAGCGTTATTATTGCTGTGTCATCTAAGAGGAGCTTTAACTATACAGCTTCACATTGCAGAAGACGACGCGCGTATAAATACAGGAATAACAGTGAATTCGCAAGCATAAGCATAACGGCCACTAATATGTGACTTTCATTCGCTAAAAGGACATACATCTTATAGTGCACTGGAAATAAATATCTCGTTTTATGTAGGAAAATTCCAACAACATCTCATAGTGTTTGGACATCGTAGTTCACAGCAACACTTCTACGACAACACTGTCGCATTTTGTATTAAAACGGCGCAGATGGCAAACCAACTCAAATTTGTGAATATAGCCGCTAATGCCCGAAGACGCATGATATATTCCACTTATAACTTGCATCCGCCACATGGCGTCACTGAAGCACATCACTAAATCATAGTATTCTTGTGTGGTATTGACGCAAAGCTACAGAACAGCGCAAGCGGCCATCTTAGGGAATCACAAACAAGTTATACCATTAAAATGCAGTATACCTCCCTGGCGGAGCAGGTTGGCGACGAGGTCTCGCGGAATGCAGAGGTATAAAAAAATAACCCTGAAGGTATTAACGTGGAACATAATACTGCTTTTATACCTACTGACAGCGCGCAAGGTATATCGTTGCAACATGACACTTATTTATACCATTTGAAAGGTATTAATATAGCCCTTATGGTCTAAACCAGTGTTGCGGATTTGGCCGCTCAAATCGGATTTAAATCAAATCCGCATTTTTTCTGAAGGTAGTAAATCAAATCCAAATCAAGTCCGGATTTAATTTTGACACGTTAAATCAAATCATTTTAAATCCGGATTTGTTTTACCGGACCTAAATCAAATCCGCTTTTAAATCCGGATTTATCGAATCTTTTGACAGATCCGGGAGCCAAAATTCGTGCAGTAGCATTATTAGACCTATAACCGTGTCTACAAATTACTAATACTGCACGTATTCACTAAACAACGCTTAAATAACAGCGTGACGTGGCACAAAAAGCAATAAATTTCGTCTGATTGACGAGGATATGAAGGGCCAATCTATCAATCCGCTGGCCAAAATTTTATTCATATTTTAGGATTCAAATTTTTGAGTTTAGAAAGCCATTTTCGGTTATGCCTGCTCGGCGTGTACCAGACTATCAGTCACCACGTATCAGCCTGTGTCAGGGGCGGATCCAGACGCTCGGTTTGGGTGGAGGGGGGCGGGGCGGTTTCTTTGTGGGAGCGCGTAGTGGGGGAGAGGGAAATAAAATGTATAAACTGACGTTTTGGGGGGGGTGGGGCTATTGGGGGGAGCAATTTGGCGAGTTGCTTCTACAGCCGTCTGCTCGCCCTACCACAGGAGCTATATAAATGGTATCTATACCATTCGATAGAGAATGAGTTAGCGGTTCTAATGAATCTACCTTCAAGGGCATGCGTGTACCCGCTCATGAACAATAAAAGTTCGAAATCGTATATTTTTTGCCGGAAGTGCTGTGTTCGGAAATTTTTTCGTGGCGCCCCCTTAAAGTAGGAGTCACGGGACTTTTTCCGCGTGCTGTCTTGAACCCATAGTCTTTATCAGCCAAATTTGAAGGATGTGGTAAAACAAGAAGCGCGTTGCTATGAGGTCAAAGTTGGGAAAAAATTCGAACCAACATTTGCCGCCGCAACCTTCCGCCTCTCCATATCGGAAACGGTTCATCGGATGGAGCTCGAAATTGTTGCATTTGTCATCAATCGAGATGCTATCTAACATATATTTTTTTCATGGAAATTAAAAATTGTCAATTTCCCACCCTTGTCGATTTAAAATGGAACTACCCAAGAGTGGACAGAAGGCGACCTCACTTTGTCACCTCTAGCGGTCGCACGGCCCGTGCGGGCACCGGGCATGCCGAGCGTGCTCCCTCTTAAAGGTTGAACACGCGCAGCCATTTCGGATCGTTGGGATCGTTGAATGTGGATGTTGTATTTCACACGCGACCAGCCGCCGTACGATTAGCTGGAAGCTAACACCGGATGCGTTTTGGAGGGCATGAGTACTTCCCCCAGAGCTAGGCGGTCCCGAGCATTGCCCGAGCCCAGAGCTGCGTCAGTGTGATAGCATTAGGTTCCTCCTCACGAAAAAAGACTCGTCCTCCGTCATTTAATTCCCCGTTGGCTCAGACAGCTCTTCTCGCCGGCGCGTAGCCGACAGCTGGCCACTCCGCCGCGCGGAATTGCGCAGTGCCAGTGGAAGAGGGGCGCAAAGAGAAGCTCAACGAAAATACATGTAGTGAATGAATGATCGGAGTTGAGTTGAAGGCATCCAGAAAGAAAATATTAAAACTTTATCGAAAATCAGCCGCACTTTCTGTTGCATTGCCAACACGTAACTCGTTAAGTGCCCTTAAATATTTGTGTTACACCAAAATAGAAAAAGTGATACTGATAAAAGTGTATTGAATCGTAGATGACTGGCTCACTCCGGGAGGGGCGGTGCACAACCCCCATCTCCATCATCACGTATCGTGTTGGTGTTGACTCGGGCTTCACGGGGCACGGACAGTGTGGAGTTGGTAGGTATGGTACACCTTCACAAAAGCGGATTTTGGGTCAGGAACCTCCTCGTCATTTAGCACCGGGCGAACACCTGAGTGAAGGAATTCTTATCGCGGGCCTAGGCTCAGCTACGCCCAAAAACACACGCCTGCGTCGATTTCTACCATCAGTACTCAAAAGACCACAGGTCGTTGGTTACTATACCCTGGGGGTCACAATTAAATGGATCGTTAATAAATCGTGGGACATGTTACGAATACTTATACTAAACATGTAGCCCATGGGTCTATTTTAATGCTGACGTTTCGGGGCTTTGTAAAAATTTTCCTCGCGCAGTACAGACTGTTGTAATCAAAGAAAAAAAAAAGAGGTATGCGAGGAAGAGTGGCACATCTTGCCATGATTGTCCGTGGGAGTAGGAAAGGCTTGCCTTCCCGAAATCGCGAGATGATAGGATGTGATATATTTATTGTTCGTTTTTACTTTGTTTTGACGTGAATGCGTGTATCTATATGCGTTCAATATGATGGCGAAGACCAAGAATTTCGCGACATGATATTTGGCAAGCTTGAAACGGGTCGTGCTTGAAGACTCAGCTAGAGGTCCACGGGAAAGGTGCCGTCCAATCGACAGAATAACGTTAATTGTGTTCAAAGAACTGCACCTGGTGTTCCCTCGGTGCGTTGAGGGGAAGTGATTGGAACAAAACGGCTACTCCTGTCGCTCTGGAGAGAGGACGCCGCTAGTGCGGGTGCAGATTTCAGACAAGGTCACATCAATTTGCGTAGAATGCGAAACGGCGCTTCGTTCAATTTCAAATCCATGCATCTTGTGAGGGAGCTTGGCGAAATCCACGCGCAAATGCGCTGAAAAATGGGCGATTCAATCCAAATTGAAATCATTCGTGGAAAATGCGATTGAATCCAAATCCAAGTCATATCTGGAATATGGGATTGGATCCAAATCCAAATCATTAGTGGAAAATGCGATTCAGTCCAAATCCAAATCCTGCCGATATTTTTTTTTTTTTTTGCGCAAATCAAATCGCAAATCAAATCCGCCAGCCCTCCGGTGGATTTAAATCCTGATTTAAATCAAAACCGTGGATTCAAATCCGCAGCACTGGTCGAAACGACGTGACAAGACCCTCCTTTGCACCCCGTTTATCCCTTTTTAGCACCATTTTGGCTGACAGTGTGGGTAGCCCCCATGAGGAAACCTGTATTGATACCACTTTTGCCTTAAAAACTGCTACAAATAACACGACACGCTACAAATTATTATTATCACAACAAGCTGACAACATAGCTCAGACACAAAGGCGGTATCCAAGTCACACCACACCACCGTTACGTAGGATTCTTTGTCACAAATCAAACCAAGGCACCAAACAATACCAATACATGAAAAAGGGTGACTATCTTGGTCTCATTACGACGTAACGCTGAACTTGTGCGCGAAGGTGATTCAAAGAAGTGACTGTGCACTTGCTTCGGTAGAGAACACCGTGTACCGTGCTAGCAATGCATGAAGAAAAGCGCTCGAGTGCGTGCACATATACTGATGACAATTACACTACCAGTGTAGTGTAACATGTTCTCTCTAGCATATTATGCACTCAAACTGTATTTGCCGCTGGGTAAAATGCAAGTGTGTTCGATTGTACCTCGGAAGAGCGATCAAACAACTTGCATCCGGTGCTGGTTTTGGGCAAAATAAACACTTGATAAGTCTCAAATAAATGTATAGAATGGACGCCTATTTATTCCTTGATAAAGAATGACTCACCTGTAGAGATTTAGGCCCTGTATCCTTTCCGGTACGGTTGGTACGACCGTAATTGCAAGAAGCTGACCATGATCGCCATGAAGAACCATGATCGCTGCGGCAACTGCTTTGGGTATAGTAAGATGGCGGCCGGTTCCCACACTCCCGCGCTCCCTATCCGCGATCCAGCCTTTTTTCAATCGAGATCAGTGGGTTGGACATGTCTCCTCTGTCGTTTTCTTGTTTTTCGTTCTCCTCCGTTCGACCGACCGTCCGGATCCTCGCTCCTCTATCAAATGACTCTCGCCCAATCAGCGCGAAGGGAGACTGGCGACAGCTCTCAGAGACCAATGAGCATCCAAATATTTACACATATATTACGCAGCCAATAAACCTCTACCTGTTTGTAAACAAATGACGTCATAATGTCCGAGAGCGCCACGATTTTGGTAGAGTTGAACTACGTGCAAAGCTAGTGGCGAGCAAGGTCGCGCCCGAAAGCCACGGTCTTGAGGGGATTACGATGGTCTCTGAAAGGGACGCGACCTTCGCTCCGACTTTTCTTTCAATAGGCGGCAGCGAACAATTGCCCATTCGTGGAACCCAGCTCTCCCCTTCCGATCTGTTTTGGTTTCGGTCTGTCTACCAACGTCATGATGACGTTTGTCGGGTAGAGGTTTATTAGGGATATTTAGAGCAGCTGCGCCAGTAGCGACAATGTTTTCGGAGCGGTGCGTTTCGCTTTAGAGCCGGCGCCTGGTCATGCGCTCCGGGGGCGCGCGGTTTTGGTTTCGGCTCACTTGCATAGCAAAATTCGGCTATGGACGGCACGCACTCATTTCAGGATTTTTAAAAGATACATCGACTTTGAACGAGAATTTACTTCCATTCTGCTATTTCGCTTTTGGCGGAAGTACCTTAATTAAAAAGTTCATTAATGAATTTTAGTTAATTCGTCATCTTGTGGTTACATACTCTCTTCGAAAGGATGTCGGCCTGGCTGCATAACTGAACTTAAAAAACGACATCTATGCTGCACTCATATCCCTGCACATCCAAAATCGCACAAAAACCCGTATGCCACAAAATTGGCACAGAAATGATATCGTTCTTGTCAAAACAGGAAAAAGCACGTAGTTTGCCACCACTGTCTTTACTTGGCTGTTAACAGGGTGAAGTATAATAATTATGCCCAAGAAGCCAGTTTGGAGAATAACAAACCGTAAACTGGAAACTAAGACCAGTGATACTAGTCAGAGCTGACACGCAACTATGTGTCAGTGAAGCGGAGTATACGCATTCGAGGAGCAGTCAAACAAAAAAAAAAAAAATGAAAAAGAAAGAAAGAAAGGTATAAGTGCTCCAAGCCCCGCGTAATTAATCGGACAGACTGTCAGAGTCGATCGTGCAAGATCCTTTCGCAAAACGCCGTCTTATTACTGCGCAGTTCAATTTACAAAAATGACAGGATCCTGCAGGACGGTTAAGTAACCTGGGGCATATCTGTATTTGTAGATTATACTGATGTCTTGGATATATGAGGAGCAAATAAGATAATTTTCATCAGTGTAGTTCAGCTGAACTGTGTTCATTTTATATACTTGTTATTGACCAGGTTTCCAAATGTTAATGTTTGAACCGAGATTGGGATTTAACACTCAATTAACTCTGTTTTGTTAAAAGGAGTACTTGTAACTGATTCATTATCATGTCACCAACCAACATTTGTAAAGAAAGACTTGAGGGCTGACTTCAAGTATTAGCAACCCTTGATCTCGGTTCAGAGTTAACCATGCAGAATTGGTGTGGGCAATAGTACTCAAAAGTGACTAAATAATTTATTGCACAAGTTATCTGTGTACTTGTGTAGATGTAATTTTTTAAAGTAATTTTGACAGACCTGCAAATTCAAACTGGCTTCAGTGTGCACAACAGATGCATCGTCACATTTAATTGAAATATAATATAAGAGAAGAAGTAAAATTTTGTCACGACTCAAACTATATTTTTCTTTTTTATTGTCCCGGGATTTAGGCGACAGAGTAGGACTTTCCGGCCTCTGATGTTTTGACGTACTTGATAGAGTTGTAAAACCTGAAACAAAATAACAAGAGAAGTATAAACAGTTTTGTCTTTCCCATTTTTTTGTTTGTTTGTTTGTTTGTTTATTACAAATACGAGGTACAATGACAGCAACGGGGGTCCCGTAGCAGAGCTAGAGGAGGGGCCACCCAGGATTAAATACACATGAAAAATATATACAATAAATAGATCAAGTAAGTAAGATAAATACGCAAGAAAAAAAAAAGGAATTTTTGAAGGAATTTGAATTTAACAAGCAAGTTATATTTTACCATTTGTGTGCTTTTGTATTCTCTGTTGATGAAAAGAGTACAGGAATAATAATGCAGCACACAGATACAACAATGACCTGTCATCTGAGAACCTTTCTTCAAGTGCGCTAATTGTGACAAAAGAAATGTACAATGAAGGTTGTACAAAAACAGCAAATCTCCGTCAACTAAAAATTTAGGTATGTGGATGTTACCACATCGTGTAGTCTTCGTCCAGAAGTAGGACTACCCGACACTTTTCACTCGTTGCAGGGTGCAGAGGAAAACTCTTTGAAGTTATTATCTGTGGCAACAAAAAGATTTGGCATGTTGACAAGGACGGTGTAGCACATCAACATAGATGATGGACAAACACAGTAGACAGCAAACTCACAATTGAAGATTTATTCAACAGAACAAGAAACGGAAAGCATGAGTAGAAAAAGGCAGTTCCCATGCAATGCATGGAGAACCACATTAATATCTGAGAAGGTAGGATCGGGCGAGCAAAAAAGACAAATAACTGTTGTGTACGAAATAGGGGAACTCTCCAAATTTAGGACCAATATGATGTGGTAACCTTGCATGGCTCACTGTAGCTGCGACACACTTTGAACAATTCCAGTAGTGGGGTTTCAAAGACAATGACCTTTCGCTGTTTCACTGTGCATTGAGGCGTAGAGGATGCATCTCTAGAAAATTAATTGGCGTTCCTTAGTCATAACTATACCTCAACAGGAACTTTTCCTGTACCCTTCAAAGGAGCTAGTAGTTCTCATCGGTTTCTTCTCCTACTGTTGACGTCATACTAACGTTCTACACTTGTCCAAAGATTCCAAAAATGTCACAAGGTCTACAACACGTAACCAATCTAGTGCTTCCACCTATGAACTTTGCATACCTGCTTTCAGCTATTTCTGTCATGTCAACTTGAGTTTTGATCACAACTTGATCACACACACAAAGAATAATGAGGAATGCAGAGCATGTTGAGCATTAATCCCCTATACATTTATTCTTACACGCAGATTTCGTAGTGGTCGTAGAGACAGTGCTGCAGTCTGCATGGTCGAGCTCGAGTACAGTTGTTGTTTCCTGCAAAATAGGGAAGTTTATGATTACAAAATATTTCTGGTTCTCAATTCTTGGGGTGCAGATCTAGACAATAGTCATTTTACTGCGTATTTCACAAACAGTGTCCGTCGATGTGGACAATGTGCCGGCAGCATTAGCGTTATCCGATACAGTGACTTCTATGCAGAAGTCTATGAAATCATTACAGTCGACTTGAAACAGTTTTAAAACTATTTCTAAAGAGAAATTTTCAAAAGATGTTCAAATGATGAGATCTCTACATGCTACGAAGCAGTCTGGCTCCACCTGAACACTGGAAGGTCCCTAAAATTAAATTTGTTCATGTTGGCAATGTTCAGTACGGGACAAGTAGGATAACATAAGTTAAATGGAATACGTCATCACTATATTATAATTTATACATGTGTGACACCTGTACATACCTGAGACGTTGTGTTGAGCTCGTCACCTCAGTGAACCCGAATAACTGGCTACTGAACGGCAGTTTGCTTCGGACGTTTTCGTAATTCGCCTGCTGCGGCATTTTCGTAGTCATCGGCAGCAAAATGAGCTCAGAACACACGACAGGACTGCGTATCAAATAGCCGATGCTTCGAACCACATTCGTTTTCGCACACTCTCCTGTGGAATCTCGTGGTAGAAAATGCCAGTCGTCGAAGATGAACAACTTTTGTATACCTGGACATCACAGCGTACACCAGGCATAGGTATTTCGAATACGTGACACAGCAGCGACAGACAAGTCACAGACTTTCACTTCCTGCTTCGCGCGACCAAAATGACCACCCACGGCTTAAGCAATAAACGCGATAACACAGACGGCCATGCAGACGACGCGGCGGATAGCAGCTCGTAGCGGCAAAGTAGCTGAATGCTTTATTAATGTCGAAACTATAGAAGTGAACGTCATTTTTAAAATGACGTTTAGCTGTAACGTAAATGTGCGTCAACTTTGTTCTCTACAAAACTAACTCTCACGTGGTACGGGTTGACCAATCCCTGGGAGCCCTGGACCCGAAACCCAGGTTGCTCTTTCTTGCCTTTCGTTGGCAGCAGCGTCCATGCTCCGGCAATCTTCAAAATATTTATACGTAAAAAATATGCCGAATTGAGAGGTAATGCTTTCTGTGTGTTATCGAGCAATGATGTGCACGATAGTGGGCAAAAATTGTTGTGTTAAAAAGTGTTAAAAAAAGCGTTATTTTTCACTTTACAGTCCCTTTAAGAGCTCTACCGTCTCAGAATATGTTGAAGGCCCTATTCAGTGCTTTAACCGTCAAAAATTTGGGAAACTATCGCGCACTTGCAGCGGATCAAAAACGGGTGCAGGATTTGTGTTGGTCTGCACCGGTTATCTGAATGCACTGCTCGGAGGCAGCCCAAATGTGCAAACTGCGGTGGTGCTCATGCCGCTTCTCTGTCCCAAGAAGACGCTCGCTACACGTTCGTATCAGGCTGAAGTCTTGTGCACTGTTGACAAGTTGCATTCAGATGGCCATACACGCCGTGCTCATATGGCTTTACCTACGTCGCGTCCCAGTCCGCAGTCAGCGGCGGAGCAATCGCAATCGCCTGCCCAGACCTGTCCTGTCCGGGTGAAGTCCAATAAGGCCTGCAAGCCGCTCAGGAACGCCGACACTTGCGCCCATGACGTCAGGACATCCGCTAATGGGTATGACAGGCAGACACGCGGTCTAGCTCAAGCGAACATGCGGAGTGCAACATCGTCAACCCCAGTTATGCTGATATTGCAAAGGAAAATGTGAGAGCACCACCCAGAAGAAGGAAGAAGAAGAAGAAGCTCGAACGGTTTTGACGTGTATCTTTCGTCTCCGACATATACCAGCTGTTTGTACATTTCATTATGCTCGCGCAGTTTTCCTCGTCCAATATCCTGGATGGTGAGCTATGATGCTATGGGAAGTGACCATGTCCCTGTGCAAATTTCTCTCCCTAAGGGACAAATGCTAGCGCGCTAGGTTAACGTTACTGATTGGTGTCAGTTCAAAAATGGGATGGAGGCAAAGGTGCACAGGGTCACCTCATTTGACGAGCTCAGCACTACAATAGCCAAATGCAAAGACCATGTCACGAAGTCAATCACTGCACCTTCGCGATATAGTGCTGTGGACATTGAATTCGAGAGACTTCGCTCCATCCGTCGGCGAGCAGAAAGAATGTTCCGCAGAAGAGGGGAGTACGTCCACTACAAAGAAGCCTGCAGACTTCGTGGGATCATCCGACGTCACCTAGCGCGGCTGGCTCGTCAATCGTGGAGGAGCTTATGTGCGTCACTAACTCCCTCCACACCGGCTACACGGATTTGGCAGATTGCCAAGAGTCTGGGCACCCCTGTTACCCAAGTGAACCCTTTTCAGGCTCTCGCCCTGCACAGCGGATTGCATGAACGATCTCTAGCGGATCTAGTTCTGTCAGTTAGTTCTCAGCCCATCTGCCGCATCGTGTAGCAATGTCTGCGTGGGATCAGTGGTCAAGGCACGTCAAGAGTTAAGTGCTGCAGTTCATGGAAGCAGCAATGGTCCAGTGGACACAGACTTTACGCTATGGGAGTTGGAAGCAGGAATCCGTCCGTGTGGGAAACGCTCTGCACCGGGCCCGGATGGGATTACCTACAAGACGATTGCGAGCTTTGGCCCTCTGGCGTTGAAATTGCTGTTAGAATTGATCAACAAGAGCTGGCGTGAAGGTGTCCTGCCCGAATCCTGGAAGACGTCGCAGATCATTCCAGTCTTAAAACCAGGCAAGTCTCCACGAGAGTTGGGTTCCTTCCGCCCGGTCAGTCTGACAAGCTGCCTGTGCAAGATAATGGAGCGTTTAATTCTCAACAGAGTCGAATGGTACCTGGAGTTAAACAGGTTCCTTCCGGACTGCATGGCAGGGTTCCGGAAGTCCCGCTGCGCAATGGACTGCATACTCGACCTAGTTACAAGTATTGAAGAAGAACGGGCTAACGGACGCCTAACGGCCGCCGTTTTCCTTGATATTAAGAGTGCCTATGACTTTGTCATACACGTGCATGTGCTACACTCGTTCTATAAGTTGGGTTTAACTGGTCGTTCATTTCGTTGGATTGCGGCATATCTGCAGGATCGCAAGGTGTCCATGCGCACAGGTAACGGGGACAGCCACTATCACGCACAGGAAACGGGAGTGCCTCAAGGTAGTGTTCTTAGCCCGTTGCTCTTCAATGTAGTACTCTCGTTTCTGCCACAGTTGCTGCCACGGGGAGTAAAAATCAGTTTCTATGCGGATGATATCTGCCTTTGGACTTCAGGGAAGCAATGGCCGGCACTGCAGACCCGGCTGCAGGGCTCACTTGGCCTGGTGATGAGGTTCCTCACAGAGCGGGGGATGAACGTCTCTCCGGTAAAGACAGTCTTCCTTCCGTTCACGCGGAAACGGTTGCCGAGGTTACAGCTGGAGGTAAATGGACATGCTATGTCACGAGTTACGCATCACCGGTTCCTTGGAGTCATCGTGGATCGTTCGCTCTCATGGAGACCTGAAGTCCTAAGCCTCAAGACCAAGTTGCATGCTCGTACCAATATCCTCCGATTTTTGGCAGGTTGTCGATGGGGATCATCATGTACATCAATGCTTACCCTACATACTGCGTTGGTACGGTCTCCCCTCACGTTCCACCTCCCAGTTCGTCATGATCTAGCGCCGTCGTCGGAAATTATTCTAGAACGTGCGTTGGCAAAGCGCATCAAGATCTGCCTTGGAGTTCCCAGAGCAGCGTCCAATGCGGCTGTTGTAGCCGATGCGAGACAGCCCCCACTTCCTGTGCTGCGGATGGTAGAATCGCTTCGCCATTACGTTCGACTAACAACGACATTTCGCCGGCACCCGCTCCCAAGAGCTATTTCGACACGAAGTTTTTCGAGGTTCCATCAAGCTGTTATGCCGTGGCGCACTTATGTCCCCCGGCATAAACCTTTGCCATTGCCCTCCAGCCCTCCCTGGACTTTGCTACAGCCTCGGGTCTCGCGGGAAGAAAGTTCGTGCCGTCAAGTGATGTGCGTCAGCAAACTCTTCAGGTAATGCACAGTCAAAGGGACAGAGTGTGCATTTTCACGGATGCGTCTACAAATGAGTCAGGATCCACGTGTGCATATGTCATCCCTCAGCTCTGTATTGAGGGCTGCGCACGATTGTCTCATCGCACTTCGTTCACGGCCGCAGAGCTCCATGGGATGATCATGGCGATGCAATTTATAGAAGCACATGAAGACCCCAAATCATGGGTTGTTTACAGTGATTCAAAAACCGGATTGCGAGCATTACAATCACCGGGCGGATCAGCAGGTCTTGCTTCAATCGTACACGACGCCATTAAGACTTACAACGCGTGTGTAGTACAAGGACACGACATCACCCTTCAGTGGATCCCTGGCCATTCCTGCATACCTGGGAATGACGCGGCGGATGCAGCGGCTTCCCGGGCACATCAGTCCGGTCTGGTTCGTAAGGTGTATTTTACTCCCTCTGCCACCCGCTTAATGTTGTCTGCTTTGACGAAGAGACTAAGCAGGGACCTGTGGCACAGTAATTCTGGAAGGCCGCCACTGACCAACATAGACCCAGACTTTTCGTTCGTGGTCCCACCCTCGCTTCCTCGGTTCATGGAGACCCTAATCCACCGGTTTCGTCTGAAAGTCCCATACAGCCGTAGCTTTCTACACATGATCGAAAAAGCAGCCTCCCCAAACTGCTCCATGTGCGGTGTTGTGGAAGATGTAGAGCACATTTTGATGTCCTGCGTACGATACACTGAAGCTCGTCGTCTTCTACAGTCCGAGCTGGCAGCAGTGGACGGCCGTCCGCTCAGCGTTTCAAAAGTACTTGGGCCCTGGAATCACAGTGTCAGACACAGGGCGTTCTCCGCCATAGTGAAATTTTTGCGGGACATTGATGCAGACAACAAGTTTTGAGCCTATGTGTGTTTTGTGTGTTTTGTGGGTTTTGCTGTTCGACTGTTTGCGTGTTGCGTGTTTGCGCGTTCTATGACATCTCAGTGTGTGTGAACTTTCTTTCTGTCGCAATCACCCCCACCCTCACCACTAATCATCATCATCATCATCATCATCATCATCGCCATCTTCCTGCTCACCTTCATTGGCATCGTCATTCAAGGAGTTTTCCACCAAAGTAACTGGTGCAAGTGATGTGGAGTTGCGGGCCTCACATTAGTGAAGCCAAAATCTACATTTTATTGTTTCTTTAAAACCAAACCAAACCAAACCAACCAAGATCATCTCTGCCGCATCGGTCGCAGCCAGAGTCTCACATTCCCACAAGTGACCTTGCCTCTCTTGTGCCCACTGGTTTTCGCAGCGCTCAAAGCCATTGTGCAATCCTTCCCTGGTGCATCAGGCATTCCAGCAGTCAAGTAACTCCTTGCAACAGAGCAGTTGATAGCATTTGCTCATGGATCGTTGGTATAAAAACGCCACTTCGCTGCACTGGAATGCGCGTGGTCTACGGAATAAGCTTCCCGACCTCAAATTGTTCTTGCTTAAGTACCAGATCCCTATATTGGCCATCTGTGAAGCCTATGTCAAAGATGATTTTCGGCTCAGTGGATATCACATTATCAGATCTGGCGGTGTTAATTCTTCCCGAACAATACTGTGTTTGCGCAGTGACCTAACGTACGCTGTGCAGCGCGGACCGGCTGGCATTGGTGTTGACTATGTTATGTGTAAGGCGCAGTTTCCTAATACGCTGCTCTCCGTAGTAAGTTTTATGGTGTTGCTAACAAAGAGAGAGGTTAAGCTGCTTTTAGGCGACTTGCCCCCTCCGTTCATCTTTGTGGGGGACATCAATGCTCACCACTTCCTGTGAAGAAGCATGAGCACTGACGCCAAAGGTAGAATATGGTTCGACACCTTGGACAAACTCGATGTACGTCTTCTCAATGATGGGTCCCCACATTTTTACGCAGAGATTTCAGCACGGATGTCATTGGCATCTGTATTTGTTCCAAAGAAATCTTCAGTCAGCTGTCATGGGCTACGGATGTTGATGGAAGAGGGAGTGATCACCTTCCAGTATTTGTGTCTTATCGTCGACATGCCCCTCAACGTAACAGAAGATTCGTCAAATTAACTAACTGGTGTGCATTTCGTGACCACTGCAAGTTAACTTCGCACGCGGAAATGCCCGCAGTGCAGTTCGTGAAGGTCATGGCAACTTCTCTTCGTAATTCGTCTAAAACTGTCAAGGTCGTGCCGGGACATGCTGGCTCAAGCCTTAAAGTTGGGACAGCTTCGCGCATGCCGAAGAAGAGCTGTGCGCAAGGCACGACGCACGGGTCTACTCACCGATATCGCTGCAGCACGACGCTCGGCTAACCTCGTGCAGAAGCAACTTAAAGCATTGTATCGTCAGCGCTGGCAACAGTTTCGCGCAACCCTGTCGCCCTTCAGTAAACCGGCCAGGGTTTGGAGAGTGGCACGTAGCCTAGGGGACGGTCTTCCGCCCACCAACCCACTGGGATCGCTCGCTTTGACCCTTCGCAAGTCTGAGGTGGAGGCAGGCATAGATTTCCGTGGAACTGTGGTGCTGCATCTGCAGCTGCGGGATCCCCAACTTGGGGACCCTGCAACTGCGGGGTCCAGGCGTCCATCCCTAAACTTAGAGAAGACATTGAACAGATAGTTCCGGTGTTAAACGCAGAACTCGATAAGGATTTTTCCTTGGCAGAGCTTAAAACTTCGCTTCGTTTCTCGCGTGCGAAGTCGTCCCCTAGCGCGGATGCTACCACGTATACAACACTTCGCAACCAACGAAAGTCTTCATACCTTGTTGCATATATATATAACAAGTCATGGGAAACAGGCCAGGTACCAGCCAGCTGGAAGGAAGCTGAAGTGGTCCCGTTGTTAAAGCCCGGGAAGCGTCCGTCGCATCCTTCTTCATTTCGGCCTGTTAGCCTAAGAAGATGCCTAGGTAAAGTTCTGGAGCGGACAGGCTGGAGTGGTGGCTCGAGAGTCACCATGTTTTCCCTGGAAGAAATGGCGGCTTTTCGTCGGTACCGTAGCTTCATAGACTCCATCATGGACCTTGTGACTGCCGTTGAAGAAGCAAGAAGAAAGCAGATAATCGAAGCTGTGTTCCTTGATGTTAAACGAGCTTATGATACGGTCAGCCATGTCTATGTGTTTCAGACATTGCTTTGTGCATCGGTATCCCGAAGAGCCTTTATACGGTTGTCTGATTTCCTGCGCCATAGCCTTTGTCCGCACTCAGGATGGCGACACACACAGAACCATGCTTAACCAGGGCGTTGCGCAAGGAAGCGTTTTAAGTGCGATCATATTCAACCTGGTTATGGCGGGCCTCAAGCGTTGTGTTCATCGCAAGGTAGGGATCTCCATCTATGCTGACGAGGTATACGTATGGGCCACTGGGAAATCCAGGCCCACCATTCAGCAGCGTCTCCAACAGTCGTTCGATGAGATCAGCAGGTACTTCTTGAATGCTGGAATGGACATCTCGGCTGAAAAGTCTGTAGTGCTCCCATTCACTCGGAAGCGTATGCGCACTTTCCCACTGTCAGTTGGCAATATCACTTTACGACAAGTCAGGTGTCATAGATTCCTTCTCATGGGCAGCCCATATCAGATATCTAGAGACGAAGGCGCAGCGCTGATTGAACGTCTTCCGGCACTTCGCTGGGGCTACACGGGGAATTGACCAGAGGGCTCTCCTAACCATCCATTCTGCATTGGTCCGTGGAACCCTCCTGTACAGTTTACAGGTGCTACACGGGATCTCACGAACATCTGAGCAGCGAATCTGTGCCCTGTTAGCCAGAAGCCTGCGTATCTGCCTTGAAGTCCAGCGCGCGGCGGAAACCCGAATGGTATTCGCGGAGGCCCATGAGACTCCAGAGGTTTTACGGCTCAAAGAAACTGTATGTCACTACTTACGCTTGGTTGCTCACCATCATCGTCACCCCTCGAAGGTCCGTCGACGGAAGCGGAGCAACATCTCTAAGTGCATGGATAGACTGACGCCCTCGCTTCCTACCTTTGTTCCCAGCCGCATCGTGCCTGAGACACCTCAGTAGACGTTCCGCACCCCTGCGTCTCTTTTTCCATTCCTGGGCTGAAAGGCCGGAACAATTAGACAGCAACTCCAGTTTTGAAACAATTAACGATGTGCATGATGCAGACCAGATATCCTGAACACACGGCTGTGTTCACGGATGGATCTGCCAGATCGCAATGCTCGACAGCTGCTTTTACCATTCCGGATGACTCGGCGACTCGTGGGTACCGATTATCGCATCGCACATCCTCCACGTCTGCAGAACTACATGTCATCTTACTATTCCTCAGAAATGTCCCACCCACTCATAGCCGTAAGTGGGTGGTATACTGTGATTCCAAAGCTGCCCTGCAATGTATTGCCCATATGGGGTTTCGTGGGTGCTTGGCTCCGGTTGTTACATCCATCCTCCAGGAAATGAGCCGTCTACAGACGAATAGTGGTAACAAAGTATCCCTGCACTGGATTCCGGGACATTATGGCATCTACTGGAATGAAGAACAGGACAGGGCTGCCGCAGCGGCGTATGGGTCCCTATCAACGATACCTATTATCCTCTCCAAATGGGATAGAAAAAGCTACCTTGCCGATATGGTAAAGCCTCTGTCCCATCTACAATGATGTCAAGATGTCCCATCAAGGACCACCATGAGAGAATGGGTCCCGATTTATCCCTGAACTTGCCCAATCCGCTGCCTCGCAACTTTTCGTCCATTATACACAAGCTCCGCCTCGGTGTCGCCTTCACCCCACCCTTTAAATACAGGCTTGGTCATTCTGACACCATGTTATGTGACACCAGGTACGCCGTGCTATCAGATGTCCAGCACGTGATCGTAGACTGTGTCGTGATCGTGGACTGTGTCCTCAGGGTTCAACGAAGGGTTGCGAAACCGACTGAAGCCACACTGCCGCTCCGTTCACTTTGGCGACAGTCCTTGGGCCCTGGACCGACATCCTGCAACACCGTCGTGCCCTGCAGATTTTCCTGGATTTTCTCCAAGGCTCCGGTCTCCTATATGTTCTTTATTGTCCTTATGTGCGGCCTTGCTACCCTCTCTCCCCCTCGTCTCCTCATTGTCATTTTACATCTCATGCAGTCCCGTCAGGATTGGGGTAGTGGGCAACAACCCAGGTGTCGATTTTCCCCATTTATCATCATCACTGTATTTGTTGTTATTCTTAAAATTAGCTTTTGCAGTCTCATACGCGAGTTTATTTCATGCCGGTAGCCATCGACGAGAGCGTATCCTTTGAAGACGTCTCTTAGACTGTATAATCTCCCGTGTTCTCCAAGGGTTTGTAATGTTCACCTTTCTAAACTTGATTGGGACAAACCTCGTCCCAACCTGGGCTACTTTCATGAGCAAGTGTTTTAAAACGAAGTCACAGGTCATCAACACAACTTGACTCACGCAACGCACATCTTTCAAAGTTGTCGTATCTATCTTCCAGGAAATCGAGGACACTCGTGTCGTCAGCGGTATCGAAGTTGTACACTTTTCTTATCTGATACTTTGAGGGATGAACTTTATCTGAACTTTCATCGGAATTGTCACAACAACAGCGAAATGGTCTGACAAACCATCGACAACGTCACATTCACAATCGTTTATCATTTTTAAAAAACACTACGCCTAATATAGAGGTGCTGTCCCCTTGAACACGCGTTAGTAACAACAACCTGTCTCAGGTTACACTCAAACGACATATCAATCAATAATTCACAGTATTAATCACTTATTTCTGCACTCAGTGCGTCCCAATTGATTCCCGGGAAATTAAAGTCGCCTGCTATGTGCAAGCAGTCGCCTGCTGCGACTTTGGTTTCTTAAACATTGATATGTGTGACCTAAGATCCTCGAAAAAATCTTTTGAGGAATTTGGGGGGCGATAGATGACACACAGGATATATATCTCGTCATCGGTTCTACTTTTACAAGTTAAAATTGCACTCTTTTTACACCAACGTGAGGGGTACTTCATTGCCACTGACTATCGCTACACCACCGCCTTTTGGACCGCGGTCTCTATGTTGAATAATATAACCAGGAGGAATGACCTCTAAATGACAGATTTCGGTATGCAATCATGTCTCGGTAACAAAACCCACATGTGGCGAGTGCGTAATCAGAAAGGTATGAAATTCTGTGAATTTATTAGCCAAACTCCTTGCATTTATATTAGCATTGTTTTCCTATACCGCTGCCAAAAAGCCTACATAACAACAATTATACATATTTATTTATGACAACATGACATATCATATACTCTGACGATTATACAATTAACGAATTACGAATTATACATATACTCGCTGACGATGAAGTGGGGAGGTTTTCCACTCTAGGAGTGGAACGCTACACCATAGCTAGGGGATCTAATATAGGGATCTAATATATACTATAAGGACAGAACAGGAGGGGTGCATTTCATGTGTATCCTGACAGCGTGCCTATAACTTATTACTAGCAAACCCCACCTGATACACCAAGATAATAAGTAAGGTGCCTCCCCAAGTTGAGCATCAGAAAATGAAAAGTTGGAGAAAAATGCGCACTTCTTCACAGATCGACGATGATGAATATATTCAGGAGCACTGAAATTACCCCCTATTTACGCATTCGTTTGTAGCCATTGCTTAGAGCTCCAACTTGAAAAAAGAAATATGTATAAAGAGCACAGGGAGAATAGCAAGCTAATGTTTATCACACTAGATGCTTCATGTTTGCTACATTAATATGACATTTTGACACTTCAAAAGTTAAAATACCTTCTACGTAACTATATAGGGAAGAATAGTAGCCTAAGCTCTTTGAGTGCACCAAGAATATGTACAAGTACTCAAACGTCGTCATACCAGCACTGGACAGCGGTTTCGGCCTTATTGGGACGTCATCAGCAGTGCACAGGTAGGCAGCGTATGAGTGGGTGGCGTCAGAAGGCCACGTAGAGTGTGATGTCCTCCGGTCAGGTCTAGAGATGCAAAATTTCCGGAAATTTTGGATCGCTCGAAAAAAAAAAAAAAACGTTATTTTCGGGGTTTTTTTCCGAAAAATCGGAAAAAATGAAACAAACGCGGTTACTGCTGAGTCGAAGCATTGCCAGCTAAGTCACAGCATACAATTAGCTGGGCCATTCCAGCCGAAACCAGCCAGAGGTATAGCTCGATCCTCTTAGATTTCGCTGAAAAAAATTGTATGCGTTCCTTTATGGGTGTGTATGTAGGTCATAAACTTATTTTCTCGAGATTTTGCTTTCTTGAGCATTGGGGACGCCTCGAACTTGGCCCAAACATGAAAAAATGTTGTCCGTTCCGCGCATCCTTCTGACAAATACAGACGACATTTCTGCGCTTTCTTTGTCTGGTGCTAGAGGGGAAGGGCCCATCTAGCTTCCCAAAGAGCATATGGAACGAGAATAAATCCGGTGACGTCGTAAGAGCTCAAGAACGAAGCGCGTTTATGGCCAAGTTTACGATAAATTTTTGGCAAGTTACGATTTTCTCAGGAGCCCGAGATTATTTATGTTCATAAACTACTGTATGGAGATTCGCTTCACATGAAAATTTGAAGCTGACCTGTGTTCATTGCTTAACTAAGCAATCGAGAATATCGAGCATTCGTAAAAAATGAGACTTTTCAGACAATATTTTCACATACCTGAGGTCGTCTAGGAAGTGAAACAAATCGTGCCATTTGTAGAACAAGTCGTCTCCTGTAACATATTGAAAATCTACAGGTGTATTTTTCCTTAAACGAGAAAAAAGTTTTTTTTCCCTCACCATACTCCGCTGCAGCTTATTTGTTAGTTGAGGTCTTCTAGGAAGTCAAATAAATGTGCCTTTGTGGAAAACACCCTCTCTCATAACATTTTGAAAGTCTACATGTGTATTTTTTCATAAGCGAGAAAAAAAAAAGTCGTCAGCGCATTCATATCCCATCTGTAAGGTACCATTATCACCCTTTGAAGGGAATTCGTGTTCTACTGTTAGTTCTACCGCGAGTGCTCACAGCCGCCTCTTCGTAGCAGCTTCGTCGTCGTTTCTGGTTGTCTGACTCATGATTCATGACAATGTTACGGTACACACCATTCGCCACTTGTTTACTGAACAATGCACGAGAAATGTACTACTTCCCTGATGGCACATCGCAATAGAAAAAAAGAAATTACAATTGCTGCTGTTCCTGCACACCTCTTCCTCTGGGTGAAAAAAAGCATGCATTGTGACTCAACGCCGAGGCCGTACGGTTGGAGAAGAAATTGCTGAACGTTGAGCACAATGAGGCATCCATGCTCCATCCATGACACCAGGAGGTACTGTTACTTAGAGCCTATATCTTCTGTTCAGGCATATGCAGCAAAAACGTCTACTTCCAGTGAAACAAAGACATTCCACGTACAGATAATTTTTCTTCTTCCTTCTTTTACTTTCTGTTGTGAGAGAAGTGCGCGCGAGACCACAACAAATGGTTTCCAAAGACTGTTACGTCGCGTTCTGACGTGCTGTGAGTCAATAGCTATGGTCAGCTGGCGCAGTAAGATCCACAGCAAACAGTGGAAGAAAAATGATGATAATGGGACCTCACAGAGCGGATGCAAATGCGTTGACGAAGTTTTTTCCCATTTAAGAATAAATAAGCCAGCAGATTTTTAATGTGTTATAGGCAGACATGTGGCCGTTACTCGAAAAAAGTAATTGATTACCGTCACCGTTACTTCCACGGAAAAAGTAATCCATTACCGTTACCAATTGCTCGACTCCAAATGTAATTGAGTAACGAGTAGAAAAGTAACGCGTTACTCCGGTCGTTACTCTGCATTCAGGCAAATTATGCCCGTCTTTGTGTGCCTCGGAAAAAAAAAGAGAAAGAAATTCAACAGCGTAACAGCTGAAATAACACGAAACACAAAAACGTGTAGGACAAGTAGATCTGTACGTCCATCGCCCGTGAAGACTTTGACCCGATTGTGGAAGAGCATTGCGTGGAACTTCCCCATGACTCACTAAACCTCCAAAGCTTCAGGTACCACCACACTGGTGTAGGAAGCGAATAGGGACAGCGACCCTGAAATTCCAGAACGTTAACACAATGATCTCCGCTTGCTATAATACAACGGCCCAACAAAGGCTGACGGCATGAGGGGCTTGACTTGAGGCGGAGCATCTGAAAGATAGGTTAATCTCTGCCGGAAAACTAATCAATTACTGAGTAATCGATTACTCATAACAGTAACTGATTACTCGAAAAATTACTCAAAAGAGTAATTGATTACAAGTAACGCAATTACTAGTAACGCGTTACGCACAAGTCTGGTTATAGGAGATGGTCTGTTCTTGAAATGGTGTGATTTTTTCACTTCCCAGACGACTTCAGGTATGTGAAAACAATCATAAATGACGACGAATCTGTTACGAAGCAGCGACTGTGAGTGTTAAGTTGGTAGAACTTGGCAGAACAGCAGAAGGCGAAATTCGTCCGAAGGGTGATAATGGTACCTTACAGACGTGATGCAAGTGCGCTGACGAACCTCGTCTTCTCGAGTAAGAAGAAATACATCTGTAGGTTTTCAAAATGATAAAGGAGTGGGTCCCTTTTCACAAAAGAGGGTCACAAAGTTATCACTTTTTACTTCCTAGACGACCTCAACTAACGAATGAGCTGCAGCGGAGTATGGGGAGGGAAAAAAATGTTTTTTCTCGTTTTAGGAAAATACACCCGTAAATTTTGAATATGTTACAGGAGACGATTTGTTCTACAAATGGCACGATTTGATTCACTTCCTAGACGACCTCAGGTATGTGAAAATACTATCTGAAACGTGTCATTTTTTTGCGAATTGTGGATATTCACGGTCGCTTAGTTAAACAATGAATATAGATCAGCGTCATATTTTTACGTGAAGCTAATCTCCATACAGTAGTTAATGAGCATAAATAATCTCGGGATCCTGCGAAATTGCTAACTTGCTAAAAATTAATCCTAAACTTGGCCCCAAACGCGCTCCGTTCTTAAACTCTCACCACGTCACCAGATTCCTTCTCGTTCCATATGGACTTCGGTAAGGTAGATCGACCCCTCTCCTTTAAAGGTACTGTAAAGCAGTAGACAAGAATGATATGCCGGTGATGTGACTAGAGCCTTCGTTCCTTCTACATACTATATGCGGAACCACACGACCGACAACGCGCTATAAATATTTTTAATTTGCCATGAAAGATGCGGCGTAGTGGAGCGGTGCGACGCCTGGTGTCAAACAACCCCCTGTACAGCGGGCAACATTGAAAATTGGTATTACACACTATGACATCGGAATTTCGATATTTTAGTAACCATATTATTAGTTTTCCTGTTTACCTATGCATTCAGAAACCCCTGTTAACAGTTTAACCTGTTAACCCCTGTTTTTGGGAAGTAACCCAGTGCTGGCCGCTGTTCGATGGGGGCTCTCCCTATACTTCTCTGCTGCGCCTGCGCGCTCCTTTTGTTCGCGGCCTCTTTCGAACGAACAAACTCTCTCTGTGAACCTCTGTGAACAAACAAGTCCCGACGCTGTCTGGCTTCTTGAACGTCTGACACATTTCTTTCAACGGCTCAGCATTTCATTTCAGTTCGCTTATCCGTTTTTCCTCAGATGTGGATCGTTGTGTGGATTGCAGGGGCGGATTTTATGGTGGATTGTGGTGGATTGTTATGTCGGGCCCAGTGTTATACGCATGCAATGTGGTTGCCGCCGTATGTGTCAGAAGTACGGATTCATTTCGAATACCTAGTACAGTGTTGCCCGTAATCTTTAATTGTAATTTTCTAATTAACTGCGCCGTTGATTGGAATGAAACTTGCACAGTTTTTGTCCTGGTGGCTTGGACTATCGAATAGCCACACTAAATGACATTTGATCGGTGCTGCTTTACAGTACCTTTCACACCAGGCAAAGAAAGCGCATAAATGTCGTCTGTATGTGTCAGAAGGACGCGTGGAACGGACAACACTTTTTCATGTTTTGGCCAAGTTCGAGGCGCCCTCAATGCTCAAGAAAACAAAATCTTGAGAAAAAAAGTTTATATCCTACTCTAAAAAAAAGGAGTAAAACTGGGAGTAATTGTACTCCCCTAGTCTGCAATTGCTCCCCATTTTAGTCCCCTAACCCAACATTTAGTCCCGACATTTACTCCCCGGGACTGCAAATTGTCTCTAACTTCGCGAATGGTCTCCTGAATGCAACAATCTACGTAAATATGTGCCCAGGGTCAAGTTGAACGACATAAGGCTGTATAACTCAGACAACGTAGCAATTTTCCAACCACACAGATTAAGAAACAGTTAGCGCATTTTTCTTCGCAAATTGTGCCCTAGTATGGCGCAAGATTTTATATCACTCGATATATCACGGTTGACGGTTTGCTTCAAAGTATTTTCATGCATGCGCACCAATTATGTACCTGGGACTCTTACAACAGCGCGTGAAATGCGGTCTTCACTCTGCGACATTCATTTACTCCCGTGCATTTACTCCCGAAAGGGACTATTTTTTGTGGCAATGCAATTACTCTCCAAAAGGAGTAAAAGTACTCATTTTTTTCTTAGAATGTACATACACACCCCTAAAGGAATGCATACAATTTTTTTCAGCAAAATCGAAGCGGGTCGAGTTACACCTCACACTGGTTTTGGCTGGAATGGCCCAGCTAGAAACTTTAGTAGTGCTCACCCTCTAGGCATAAATGCAGAACAGAGCATCCCATGAGACTGCTGTCTACTCAGCGATAGGTAATTGGAACAACCCGTCCACTCCGACCAGAACTCCGACATTATGTGAACGCGATGGCGATCGCTTGGAGCAGCCAGACTGCCCTCTAAGTTGGTGGTTGTTGGCGGATTAGAGGCACCTAAGGCACTGTTGGCGGGTTGGAACGCATCGAAGGCACGAAAATTAACATTTTTAAATTTTGTCGCCTGGAAATTTTGGGCAATTTTTCCTGAGACGAGGAAAAAAACCCGAAAAAAACTTTTTTTCCCAATATCTCCTGTTTTTTTTTTTTTCGGGCCTTCGCATCTCTAGTCAGGTCGAGATATTCGCCACTGAAAGCCCTGTGCAAAGCCCGTGAAGTATTTAGAGAGAGAGAAAAAAAATGAAACACATCATTGTTTCTTTAATTTCGCGGCCGGATCTTCAATAAGCTTGTAAGCGCCGGCCTATATTTACCAACATGGTCATTCGTAGTTGCTGTTCAAAATCAGAATGCTGTGACCGTTGAGGTTCATGAGCGGAAAGTATTCATATATACGTACGACCTGCATAACATGGACAGGAACAGCGTTATGTCGGGCGAGGGTGGAAACAGTACCTGAAAATCCCATTTCATTCCTAATTCTTGGTTAATTTATTCGAGGTTCTGTTTGGGGGTCAAAGAGCCTCGGACCGCGGAATAATTGATTGCGGGCCACGTGTTTGTGACCCTGCTGTACAAGAATGCTCGTTTTTTTACAGCGGCAGCTGGTAATGCCACACTTCGCCTTCACGCGTCCGCATCAGCGTTGACACAAAACCCTCCTCCTCTCCCGCCCCCGAACTCTCTGCGCCCGCGAACTCTCTGCTCTCCACTTTGTTGTGTGGTCTCTCTCTCTTCTTCTATTTGTGGTGTTGTCTAGGCGCCGAAATTATCTAGCCAGGATTGGACGTCCTAAGACGTCGTCTGCACAACAAACTGCCTCCAAAGAACAGGATCTGAATTTCATAATTTTCGCACTCACAGTACGTCGACACAAATCAATTATTCTGCTGGGTGATTTCAATGTGGATGCTAATAAGACCACCTTCCCAACCGAGCTCGCAAACCAGATGGCACTGTATCTGCGCAACAAACTGACAGAACCCACCATCAACTACAATTCGTGCATCGACCTGGTCTTCGAGAATCTAACATTGGTGCAAGAAGTGTCAACTCTCACGACGCATTTCACATATCACAAAACTCTCATTGTCACGCTACGTGAGGGACAATAAAATAAAATACACTCGGTGGACACTCTGCTCTAAATTCTTTAATCACCATCTGTCAACAGTGCAGCGACATTTATGATATATCTAAGCGTATCTAAGTGTTATTTGTGCATTCCGCTGAAGCAAGAAGCCTAACATCAGTTGAGGGGGTCTTTTACTGCACCTTTCAAGGATAAAAGTGTGCTTCATGCCCTCGATGCATTTACAGGAGCAAGGCGTCGTAATTGACAGAACCCTTGTATTTTCATTTGTCTAGAGACCCAGACTGGTGGTTCGCGAAGCACCTGACGACTCAAGAAACGGGCCATGTTCCAAGCAACTACGTGGCTTATGAAAAGACTATACAAAGCCAAGAGTAAGTGGTCGCACACACGCTTTATGACATGACGGTGTCGTAGTGGAACTCTGCTCATGGTCATCTCAGAGGTCACACTTGTGGATTATTAAAGGATGATGAAAATGGGTTTCCACTCTCTATACAATTCCAATGAACAATCTATCTCCTCTATCCAGTTCCAATACCCTAGATAGAAAGCTCATTGAGAGTGGACAGGTACTTTATCTATCATATTCTATAGATTTTCTATACAAAAATCGCGAACGTAATTCTTTCCATTCTCAATCTGTTCTGTATACATATAAGCAAGTTCATCAATAAGTCTTCGTTTTGGGCCAGGGTCCAATATGACTTCATGCATGTGACGTAATATTGGTAATTACTTAACTAATAATTAAATAGAATAATTATTAATTGTAATGAGCAGAATTATACATTTATTAATCATTATTAGGAATATATCATAATATCAATTGAATATCAGAATTATTAATTGCAATTAACTGATATTATTAGTTACTATTGTTTATGGAATAAAAGTGATGATATTAACTTTATGCATATGTATTCCATATATATGAGAGATCACGGTTTCACTCAAACGTGCCTGCCGTACAGTGCTGATGAGAGCCATGCAAGCAGCTGTCCGGTGCTGGCATGGCGCGTTTGGGCTATCAACTTAAATGATATAGTAAGATTAGCAGGCACCTCATCGAAAGAAAAAAAAAAGTGGCGCTTTAGCGGTAAATGCGAGAGAAATGCTTTGGCGTTAAGCGCCTCTTCCGGTCCATACTTGACTTCCGGGTATCCACTTTCGGTCTAAACCAAACTTCCGATTGTCCATTTCTTGTCGAAACCCGGCTTCCGGTTGTCCACGTTCCGTCTATACATGACTTCCAGTATCCACTTCCGGTCCAGCTCGACTTCCGGTTCTCCATTTCCTGTCTAACCGTTCCATATCGTAATTGAAAATGTCGAACCTGAAGCCAATTGGCTTCAGGTTTGACATTTTCAATTACGATATATAAGTTAATTTGATTAACATTTACTTAGCCTCAGTTACCTTCAATTACCCTGGGTGCCATTACCGAAGGTAACAGCACGTTACCTGAAGTAATCTTGAATATCATATAATTCTGTTGAATTGCGTTTATTTGCTTTAATTACTCTCAATTCCCCTTTGATGGATGTTAAATACCTTTAATTACATTTAATTACCTCCTGAGAACATCATTGCACATTTGAGTGCATGACTCTTTTGCACAAAATGTTTATTTAAAAAGTACACAGACAGGTATATGTCACGTCAGTCTGTGTACTTCTTAAATATTTTGTGGAAAGAAATCATGTCCTCAAATGTGCCGTAATGTCCTCATTGTCACAAATATGCAGTTTTCACCCTTTGTAGAGCGCATTAGTACTGAGTAGGCACCGAGTAGCGCGTATAAAGGAAGGAAAGTGTATATACACTGATGAGATTGATTTTCTAATTTATATACAGGACCTATAGATAATCTATCTATTGTGTCTAGTGTCAATCTTGTGCATAGGAAATAAATAGAAGCTATATAGGGTTTTTAACTGGTAAACCCTACACACTCTCTATACAGGATTCAGGAACTAGAGTGTATAGACTTTCTATACAGTCTGTATAGCGAGGCACGGAAGTTCCTATTTATGGTCATGTGGTACTTTTTTTGTGTGCACATTTGAAGAACAAGTTATACATATTATTTGTGCATGTATGAACATGGATAGAAATGTTAATAGCAATATTGTGGCTTATCACTTCAGGCAACGCGAACATTTATTGTTTACTTTTTAATATTCCACTTGACACGCTGCTGCTTCTACACTGTCAGAGGAAGTATATGTATAAAAATAGGTAAACCAGGTCTGAAGTACCATTTTTGTACCTATTTCAGCTGTATATACCCCGTTTAAACAATGTGTAAGGCAGGGTGTCGAACCGCAAAAAATACGGGTTCGGTTCGGGTTCGGGTTCGCGTTGTTTTGATTTCGTTCCGGTTCAGTTCCGGTTCGGCCACGCCAAAAACCGAACCGGTTCCCAGCCCCGAACCGGTTCGCGAACCGGTTCAACGCTTCCGTTTTCTATGTTCCATAAAACTGCTTTTATCAGGAAATGCGTGACTAATAGCTTACTGCTGTTGTCTGCATTGACGTCTTTAGCGGTGAGGTAGCTCTTTAGCGAGAGAAATAAGAAATGGATGAACACTTATTGCAAATAGAGTCCACGCTGATGAAGCGGTGTTGTCCCGCTACTTTCTGTTCCCAAAATCTCTTTTTCACACGCACAGTGCCAGCAAGATAAACTTAAAGGAAGGCTAATAAGATGGACAGCGTAAGATAGACGACAGTACTTGCCGACACACTGCCTTCGTAGCGTGAATCGATCTGAAACCGTACTGAAGCATGTCGCAAATAAGCCTGCCAGCCTTACTCTGTCCGAGCTCACAGCAGTGTACTAGTTAATCCACCTCACCAAGGCAATGTATCACGACACAACTGCACTACCAATAAGCAGAACCACATTTACTTTTCAAACCACGACCAATCAAACAGGCACCGTTCTGCGTACGCTCCTTTTCCACTTCTCATGTTTCTGACTTGTTTAATTTTTACTGCTCACGTGTAAAAAGAAATCTTGGGCGCTTATTTGATCACATATTCGTCGTGTAGAGCTACATAACTGGCCTACTCCATTCCTGTTGCATTCGTCCGCGTGGCACCTCGTCTCTGAAGAGTAGACGCCGCATCACCGCGTTCGTGGGGCGCCAGCCTGGGCGCTCACAAGGACACCTGAGCTTCAACATGTTAAAAAGATGCTGAAAGTATACTTACTATACGTCGTCGTCTGACTGCTATGTGAAAATTTCTGAAATTCATGATATAGGCGCGTGACGATGATACCATTGTGTCTTCGTTCGGGGATAGAGAGGAACTCTTGTGCTGACTTCTATGTCCGAACCGTTTTGTTGCGAACCGGTTACCGCTATTATTTTTTATGGTTCTGCTCCGGTTCGGGTTCAGCAGTGTTCCGAAAATTTCGGTTCGGGTTAGGGTTCGGTTCCGGCAAAAATAACGGTTCGGGTACGGTTTTCGGTTCGGGTTCGGGTTCGGTTCGACACCCTGGTGTAAGGCACAGATCGTGGCATCTAATTGTAGAATACGGGGCTCCATACATGCGCAACGTGCAGCACCACATTAATTTGGTGTGAAGATTGTGTTGGTATAGTTCCAGATTTATTTAAGTAACAAACACAGTCCTCAATGCAGTAATATATTAACCAGTTGGAGGAAATATTTTTGGTGGCTCCCGAAATAACAATCTATGCGTGCTGTCCTCACCCGTGCGGTCGCATCTCAAGCGAAGACGGCTCCACATATGGCCAAGCTATTTCGTTGGGTGCTGTACTAGTATCTGTTCCTCTGCAAACACGTCTACATGTTTGTGCGTGTGCAAATATTTCTCTCCTATTTGTGTGTATTTTTTTTTTTTGCGATTTGGAGTGGGAAAGCACTTTTCTGATGTTGCGGGGAAATAAATAGAATATTCCTGGTATTTCAAGTATAAAATAAAATTATCGAGCTATTGCATCAGCTAGGTTGCAAACCATGCGTAGCCAACGAGTTATCGAAGCTCTAAGCTGTATCGAAAATGAAATGAGACTCTATTCATATTGTTTACGACGTGTATCTATTTTCCTGTATACAGTTTCTAAAGAAACTGGTCTCCAAATATTCATTAGAAATGGATTAGGATTAGATAAACGCTGTATAGAATTCCTGTAGCTTTTGTGTCTGCCCTGTTTACAATCTCTGTCAATTTTTCTCTATCCACTTTCTATACGAAGAAGTGCCCAATTATTGAAAGGAACTACATTAAAAGTAGATAAAAGTTGTATACATCTGAAATGACGAGATTTTTAAACTACCTTGTCCGCAGTTTTATATATAATTTCTACAGAACCTAGCTTTTATTTTTTATAAGGGTAATACAGGTCGTATAATCGTAACCGTAAGGGCAGATGTTTAAATGCCTTTCTCAGATTCCGGGGGTAAAAATCGGGCGCTATTTTTAAATATGTAATTCTGGGAGAAATCGCGCGATAATTGTGCCTTTGGGTGTTATCGGGTGTTTTTGTTTCCCTTCTTGCCTATTAAGTCCTTTCCTAATATCTCTTTTCTGTTTTTTCTTCTTTTTTTTTTTTGCGGAATCGTAACCTTCCAGCAGTAATCCTCGAAGGTGTAGACAGTGTTGACACATATGGGTGTATTGCTGGGAACGTAAGTGACCCATTCTTACATGTGTTACACGTGGCGACCTTTGTTCGTCTTCAGTAGAAACGTCACTTGAGGATTTCATAGTGACTGGAATTCGGGGAGAAATCGGGTTTAACCCGGAAAAGTTACTCCCTAACTATATCTAGGGAGATGTTGTTCCTTCATCCTTCCGCACCGCATCCTTCCATCCTTCCGGACCGTGATCTCTAGATACGTGTCGTGATACGTATCACGACACGATTAATGATACGCGTTAAAATATCTGCACAATTCACAATATGGTCCTGTCATTCTATTTGGATCAAAAGAGGAGAGCGTAACAAGACCAGAGAACTAGTTTCAAGTGAGAAGTTGCGCCCACGAACTTTATTACAATAGTCAGCGAGCGCTCACATCCGACCCACATTAGCACTAGATTGGGCTACACGAATAACCGCCGATTCTTTCTTGAGTAGTATATAGAGCTGACGATAACGGATGCAAAAATAATAGATGTGTAGGGGTTACACTCTAAGAAAAAAACGAGAGTAATTTTAGTCATTGTGGGGACTAATGCTCTGCTACAAAAATAAGTCCATTTCGGGAGTAACTGCGTGAGACTAAATGAATATAACACAGTGGGGACTACATCTCAGCCTCTGTTCGAACACTACCAGGTACATAGTTCGTGGGCATGAATGAAAATACTTCGAATTAAACCGTCAACCGTGATATATCGAGTGATATAAAATCTTGCGGCATGCATAGGACGCAATATGTGCCAAGAAAGAGCCGCTCACTATTTTTTTCCTCTGTGTGGGTAGAAAATTGCTAAGTTAGCTGTACGTTATATAGTGTTATTCCATCACATTCACAAAAAGCACGTTTTTACGAGAATGTTGCATTCAGGGGACCATTTGCGAAGTTCAGTGACTACTTGAAGTCCTGGGGAGTAAATGTTTGGCTAAGGGGACTAAAATGGGGAGTAGTTGCGGTCTAGGGGGTAGACGCTGCAATTACGCCCCATTTTACCCCTGTCTTCTAAGAGTGTATGTACATGAGCTTACGTTATTCATTGACGACTTTTTCTCGTTTGCCCTCTTTGCGATATTTTAATTTCCTCCAGAACATAAAGAGCCGTCCTGGGGAACGATGAACGTGAAGCCACCCTTCAGAAGGCACTGTCCAGAAAAGATATTGCACAACAATAGCAGGAAAATCTATTAGGTGTAAAATTTACATATGCGGTGTTCATATTTTGATACGCGCAAATAACGCGTAATTTGTTTTGTTGCACAAATGTTTCGCATTTCAAAGTTCTTCAGGAAAGTTCCAAGTAAAAGAATTCACTCTCTGAACGGCAACTGTGACCGGCAATCAAAAGGTGTGGGTTCGAATCCCACTGATGGTGGTGCCTTTTCTGCCATCATTCAATTGTACGCGTACCCGTTTCAGAAAAACGACCAAACGAAAGCGATTACAAGTGAGAGGCAGGTTAGGACGATGCAGTTTGATCAGAACCAACAACAATAATAAATGATGACGATGAGATGGGGTGTTTCACCGCAGTGGTGCGGTGCCCTACCCCATTGCACTTGGAACATTATGTGAAGATGATGAAGGAAGGATGAAAATACAAGAAAGAACTAAAGCGTATGGAGCAATCCAGTGGACGACAGGAAGTCCATGAACAGGTGAAAAACTCGACGATGGAGCACAGGATCTTCATAGGGGCCAATGACTGCAACTAAATTGAGCAGTCTCTTGCTGATATGGGCATGTTCATCACACAGTATCCGCACTTGCGGGCAGTAGAGTGCACATTCCATAAGAATGTGCTGGGTGCATGGTCGCCACGACACCGCCGGTGGAACAGAAGCTTGTGTCACAGCATTTGATCATGCACTTGAACTGCGGGGTGAAAGCCACATTGAGATGGAGTCTACACATGAGGAAGGTAAAATGGCGTAATAGACCGGCAGGGAAAGAAAACGACAAATTTGGGTCTACCGAATACATGAGAGATTGAACCGCGACGTCCCGGCGCCATTGCTGCAGAGCAAAGGGTTGAAACCACGCAGTTAGTAGGGTCCTTCTGTCACCTCTCGACAGCACAATGCGCACGGATGTCGGAGACCCACGGGCAGCCGCCGCCACTCTGTCAGCCTCCTCATTGCTTCTTAGACTGCAGTGACCAGGAATCCACTGCAGGGATATATGATGACCTTCATCATGTAGACGCTGAACTTGGTGGAGAATGTCTACTATGACGGAGGCTAGCGACCCACGAAGCCCCATGGTTGCCACACATTGCAGATCCAAAAGAACCACCACCAACACCAAATAAATCATGACTATGACCTGTGCTGATTCACTACTGGAGAGCAATACACTACCCCATTACACGCGAAACATTAGATGTGAGATATGAAAATGAAGTTAAAGTTATGTGCAAGTACAACAATTGAGCTCTCCTCCACTGGCTGCGCTGCGCTGCGCTACGCCACAAGAAGGAAGGTGAAGGAAAAAAAAACACACAGATGAAAGAAGCACCAAAAGAACAACAACAAAAAAAAAAAGAAAAAAAAAAGAAACGCAAAAGATGGAGACACCTATGGTATTTTGAGAAATCATATGTGGTATTGGATTACAAGCCACAATCCATATGTCCATGCCTTGTTTTGAATATTTTATTGAGGTAATTACACTCCAGCAGAACCGTAGCAATGGGGGGTGAGAGGGGCAGCCGCACCAGGCGCACTCCCCAGAGATGGCATCGTACGGCAGGCACTGGGAGGTCGGTTGGGCAGTATAAAGCGGGAACTAAGAGAATTTGAATTTACGATCTCGGCAGTGCCAATAAGCGCTTTCTTGTTTACAGAGCTTCTGACGGGAGTGAGGGAGGGGGGGGGGGGGGCGCTTCACGTTTACCCTGCCCTGGGCGCAAACTCGCCTCGCTCTCTGCTCTCCAGCATAGTAAATTGACCTCATTCCAGGTCTTTGTTCCTGTGCAAGGTCCTTACTCCCATACCGTCTGTACAATGTGACTCGCTTGTATTACTGAAGAGGTCTCTCCGTGTAGGATTCAATTACCCAATACTTGTTTATCTGTGCCGCTTTCAGCAGCATCTGTAGCGAGGCAGAATCCTGTCGACAAGGGAAAAACATGCTAGACCATGCAACGAGTGTTCCGTACTTCAATCCAACTCATTGAATTATCTGTGTAAGTGGTACTTGAGTGAAATTCCACATGTTCTGGACAAATTGTTTTTTTTTCTCGCCTGGGTGAGCTCGAAACTATCTAGATGTATGGTAATTTTACTGTAGTTGGCAACACTGCACTGTGCCTGAGCCAAGCAGCGAGCGCGCCCGCCGGTTTCTTCTCAGACCAGGTGGAGCGATGTACAGGGGAAGAGTATGCGCTCGAAAGTGAAAATGCCCCTCTCCAATGCCCCTCTCTCTCAAACTGACGCGACGTGGCTTCATCGAGGATTCAGAAGCGCGTTACAGAAATGCTATCGCATTTAAAAGAAGTGAAATTGTGACAAGTAAACAAGAAAAGTTGTATAAAATGCAAATTCTATCGCTTTATTGCCCAACCTTATCGTCTCTGGGGACCTGCTGTCAGGTGTCCCCTCTCCGCCTCGGAACAGCTCCGAGTACCTCAACGTCCGTGAGATGAGGGTGAGGACGGCTTTACTCTCGTTTGCCCTTGTGAAGATGCGCACGTGTTCCAGTGCGTACCACCATCCATTTACAAAAGCGTAATGTATCCTCTTCAAATCACAATTCTGTCGAGCGTCGAGAAGTTTCCTTTTCCAAGAGGAAAACGAACTTTCGTCCGTTGCTTTCGAAAGCAAACGTCTTACCATCGATCTAAGAAAGTGGTGCCTTCACATGATAATGTTAATAATATTTTGCGAGACTTGAGTTGCGTGAGAAATGTTTTCTATGGTTGAACAGATAAACCCTTCCATTATGAGCATGACAATGAGCTTCGGTCGTGCGTCGGAGAGCTGGAAATGAAACGTAGAATGCCGAAATGAGTGTAGAATGAGTTGTGAGAGTTGCCAAGTGTGTAAAACTAATGACAAGACAACAATATACCCCACTCAGTTTTCTGACATCCGTTCTTTGCAACGCATACGTGAATCCTTTATTCCATCTAGAACAGATGAGGAGTTGGGGAAAAAAGGCTCCCAGCCCCTCAGCCCTAGCCCCTCACGTATACAGTACATTGAACAGATATATAATACAAATACTAACAATACATTGAACAAATATATAAAATGAATACTAACAGGCAAGAGGAGTGTGCAAACTGAAAAATTGTTTTGGATTGATTTCAACCTGATTTTCGAGACAGCGATTTAAAATGATTGGCACATTATGTGACAGAGACTGCTGCCTATAATTCGTTCTTACGAGAGGGACATCCCAAAGTTTTGTTTTACGAAAGTTATGGGTAATTTCTTTTAATTGTAACGTAATAAGAATTGGACATTAGACATTCTTCTATTGAAACAGACTAGCCAGTATTCATACAAATTGAGCACGTTTAAAATGTTAAACATCTTAAAGTACTTTTCAGTAGAGTCACGGTAACCAATATTAGCTATAATTCGAGTGATTTTTTTTTCTGCAATACTACAAGTCTGTTTAAATTTTCCTTTGAAGTAGTTCCTCAAATTAAATGGCAATACTGTCAGCGAGGCATAAAAAGAGGGTTATACAACAATAAACTTAATTTTAAAGGGAAACACATATCTGCACCTAGCAGTCATGCCTACAGCTTTGCAGAGTTTATTTTCAATACAATCAGCATGCTCATCCCAAAGTAATTGTTTATGAAAAATAATATGAAAAAGGCACTTTACGGATAGAATAGTTGGATTACAATAAGCTCGTATTTACGTTCACCAGTTAACTTTTTGGGCGAAAGATGACTTCCTTTGTTTTACTTGCGTAAACAAATGTGATGAATCCATCTGTCCAGCTTGCAGAGCACTCCGTTTGCAACATCCAAAACTGCATCTATATAAGAACTGTTTCTTGTTCACATGTTATCGTCATCGCAAGATTTCGCAGGATTTTAATTTCGAGAAAGAAATGATGATCGCAAAATTCGCGAGAACTACATCCTCGCAATGAACAGAAATATGTCTGTGTTAAAAAAACTTTGTACAGAACTAATGAACAGCAGACTTAGACTGTGACTTGGAATCACCCAAAGCAACTGAGTGTCTTACACACAGTTAAACCACAATGCAAAAACTAAACAAGAACAATGCAAAAATATCAGTCACCTGTGCCGAGCGTGGTTTTAACCAGTGACCTTTTGGGGTGAAATGAGCAATAAAATCTCCTGAACGTAGTCTATCTGCGATGCAGTTTGAGGATTCCAAATACTGGGAAGGGAGCCGCAAGGAGATTTCCGATGCGTTTCCCATCGACGGTCAAGCTGAAGCGTACGGCGCCTCCGGCTGGTATCACCCCAAGTGGTAATTGCCGACTGCCGACCATCGGCCAGTGGTCGGTTTTTGGTCGGCAAGCGACTAAGTCGGCCACTGCACCTTGGACCAATGTCGGTCTGATGTCGCTCACTGTGGTGGTTGGTGAACGACGTTGGGCCGAGAACGTTGTGCGACGTGTTGCGCGCGTGCTATCGAGAGTTCGGCATAATAACGACGGGCCAATGTCGGCCCTACGCTGGGCAAACAAACCCGAAAACAATGCAGCTACTACTCGAAACCCGTACCCGTACTTAAAGGGACTCTGACCAGAAACGGTGGGAGCTCTTTCGTACTTGCTGTCGATAAAGCGCCCAACAAGGACTCTCCATGCGAAAATTCATGCATTAAAACCCCACGGTTTCTCTAAACTCGAATTTTAAACATTCGACTTCATCCGAGTGCAGCACGCCTAGCGTCAAACCGGGAAAACATACGTTTATATGGAATATCCACCCCGGCCCACCATCAAAATGACGTCAACACGAGGGCCACTGGCAACACCCATAATTGGCTCAAACGCGTCACGTGGTCACGCAATACCTGTCAGTTTCCTTCATGCAGTGGAATTTATATGTTAATGTTTTTGATACAGAGCCTCAAAAAGAAAAATATACCCTACATTTATCACTTACAATAGGTTCTACGATTTTCTTTTCAATCTGTGCACGGCGTTCCATATCACAGGTGTGACATCCAATGTATTGCTCCGTAGACGAAAGCGTGCTGGGCGAACGCAATGCATCCTGGACAGGTCCTGGTCGCACGTCACAGCAAACGTCAAGGCACACGTGACCTTAAAGATGGCGGCGCCCGCGATCGGCGGCCAAACCGTTTGTAAACAATGCGGTTGTTGTTTCTGGACGACGTTTTGGATGTTTTTCGATCACGGTAATTATTTTTATCCGATAACCTCGCAATAAAACGCGCAGTTTTACACATAAAGCCTCGTATTGTTGACAACTTCCAAAGATGTGATGCCGACCGTGCGTTAAGACTTACCGAGCCGATGCGATGTACTTAAACTAAGGTGAAATGGGCTACCATGTTGCGGAAGAAGCACCACATAGTTTACGCTGGCAAAATACGGTCATCTCTTGGTGTTATGTAAAATATGTCGGTAAGCGGCAAAACGACATGCAAACAAAGTCACATGACCTCAAAATGACGTTTTCTATGACGTGCGACCAGGACAAGATGGCAGTTTCTGCCAAAAGCACCCGCTTGAGGGTAGTTACAACAATGGCGGGTTTGTGTCACCCCTGTGTTTCATATGCTTCCGTATCCGGTCAGCTGTAATGGATGCCGTATGACACAAGACGCTAGATCCTGAGGGGTATCATTGCCGCGTCACTCACTCTTCCAGGTGCTTCCGCGCAAAAATGTAGCTCCTACTTCTCATTGAATGCTGTGTGGGACGCCTTGCATTCTAGTTGCCTCCGCGGGAAAAATGAAGCCATTATTTCAATTTCATCTTTTTTTGTTGTGCTGTTTATTAATAGGCCTGTTCTTTCACACGAATGTTGCACGGATGGTCTTTTTCACGTTGTTGAAATACTGGGAACTTTTTGCCTGCTTTGTAGTTTGTTGGGTTTGTGTGTTGAAGTAAAGGTTGAAGTCGTTGAAAGCGGTGGAAGCCGTCATAGCTATAGAAGCGCGCTCATATTCGAAACGTTGAAAGTGTATCTGAAGCATGCGAAGCACTTTGCAATTTGTCAGGGGTACTGCGTGCATCACCGTTATGTTTGTCATGGGTCATCATGAGGCACCTCACGCCAGTGATATGGATTTGGTGAAACAAATCGGATTCAGGTTAACTCTTTATTTTCGAGAAGCAAATGAAATCATTATGTATCGAGAATTATAGTTTTTTTTTTCTGCTATTACGCAACAACGCCTTACGACATTACTGTGGCGGGGATACATACCAATAAAAGTAAGCAATAAGTACAGCATACAAAAAGAAAAATTAAAAAGCACACATGTATAAAACAAAACGTACTCAGGTCCCGAAAAAATCAGCTCTATACATCCGTTGGGCTAAATTTTGCTGTGATGATCAATCTCGATTAGATGTACGATGCAGGTTCCAAGTAATTAGAGGAGGTTCCTTTGTCATATACTAATTTTATCATTAATAATCGTATCTAAAAATTGCAAACGTAACTGTTGTCTCCTTGTCGATAAACTATCCCAACCTAATCTTGACTTTATCTCGCTTATACTATCGTCCATGCAACTCATCTAGCCGCAATATTCTGAACCCTCTCTAGATCCTGAATTAAAAACAATTCGTGCGGATCCCATACTGTACATGCACAATCCAAAGTAGGGCGAATCATAGTAATGTATGCATCTGTTTTAACTCGAGTACTAGCCCGTTTAATATTATGGAAAAAAAAAGTGAAGCATCTTTCTTGCGTATTTGCCTTTTTAATGCCAAATCAAATCCCATTTTAAATCCGGGTTTGGCAAATCCTCTGCAAAATCTAGAAAATTGGGGAATTTGGTAGAAAACATGGCCAGGTGGTCAACTTGAGAGCGTCGTGATGCTATTCACTGAAAGTATATAGTGTCAGGTTAGCCGGAGATGAATAATAAAGCACACGAAGTTTCAAATTTACAAATGTAACCAAACTAAGGCAGACACTTGGGGTAGTTGGTACGGTGTAAAAACAGCACAAAGAAAGAGAGCGATTGAATAAAAGGACAAATATATATGTACAACAATTATTTCTTACGTAATGTCATTATCTGATTCTTCCCGCAATTACAGTTTTCTGGCATCTTCCACCAAACTGTACAATTTCCTAGCTCTTTTTTTGCTTTTCGTTTTCTTTATTTTTTTATTTTTTTGCGAATGTACAGGCAGGCAGCGCTTTGGAACCGGTCCTGCAGTAAAAAGTTAAAGGTATCAAGAAAATATGAGGAATACTTCAGATTTCGAAGAATACAAGTTGACACCTATGTGTGTGGAAACAGTCCGGGTGCAATATGTCACGAGGAGCTTTTACAATTTCGCTGCAATACCACACTACTATATTGAAAACAATGATCATGTATTAACAAGTTAATATAGTGCAAGAGAACTGATGTACTCTATAACATTTTTTTAGTTCGTATTTGAGTCCTGTATCGTCCTCGTCGTCTTCTGTGTTCTTCAAACTCAAGGGAATGTTACATCTTTCAATAGCCTTGTGTCCAGCTAGACAAAAAGTACAAGTGAAAATTGCCGAAAATCGTCCGGAGATCGGTATTTGGTTGGCATAAGTCGCTGCAACTTGGGCTGACGTCGTCATAATGTTACCTTCGAAGGCAGTTCGTAAACTGCGTTGGGCTCAAAGCAGTGGCCTAGCCCAAAAATATTTCTGGGGAAGTTCTATGGGAACTTTACATGGGTGAGGAGGATTTCATTATCATCTCCTCTTCCAAATGCACTAACCAAACTTACAATTTGGGGGGGGGGGGGTTAAACCCCTCAAACCCCGGCATATAAATGCGGGCCAATATTGGCCCAGCGTTGAGAGGAAACTCAACTCCAATACAGCAGCTGGTGCTCGAAACAAACAAAGCAACGATGCTAGTCTATGTAGTTCAATTCGATGTACACAAGTCCATTTCTACATTTTTTCTCCAGCTTGCAAAATTATTTTTAGACAAGGTGAAAACCAGCTTCATACATTGAGCCATAGTAACACGGACAGCATTATACTTAAATGAGTAGAATTTTCCATTACCTACTCGTTTGTAATGTGTATAACCTTTGACAATAACAGCTGTCGAGCAGGTTGGTACGTATACATATCTATTCCAGTAGCGGCAAAACGTTAGTAAGACAGGCCACACACGACCAGCAGCAGCACTTTCAAGCTTTGGATTTTATTTTTGCAATATACACACCTGCCAGATACAGTGGTAAGGCACACTGGTGTTATAGAATAGAACATCGCATAGTATCGTCCCGCTCTGGTTCATAAATTTGGTGCCCCGAGTGTATTTCTTTTCTTTAATTTTTTTTTATACAGACAGGCAAGCTTTGTGCTGATGGCATGTATAGTTTTCCCTCAGTTGACAATTGAACCCCTGTATGCAAGAAGGGGATAAGTCGAAAAATCCCAAACCGAGAAAACTTCAAGTGAGTATTTGGTAAAGTAATTGCAGCCGGGTTACCTCGACTAATGCAATGGAAAATGTGTAACATATGTGTTTGTGTTTTTTGGGTCTGTGACTTAGCAGAAATTGTCCGTGAGCATGTATATCATTTTTCAATGTAACACCGCATGCACACACGCAAATATCGCGCAAATCGCGCAAATACGCGCAGCTTTCACAAGTCGTACTTTGATTGCTGAAGAACCAGGTAGGGCGAAGTCACCTGTGCGGTTGCAGAGCTGTCTGGGTCGAGCGTATCGTGCTGCTAAACGAGCACAATCTTGAAAATAATGTCGTAGGTGACCAGCATAATATGACTTTGTACAGATCCATAACTTAAAAACTCGAGACTGGGGAACAAAAAAAGACAAACACAGCAAAGCTTATCTGTGTTTGTCGTTTTTTTTCCTCAGCCTCGGGTTTTTAAGTTATGGATCTATACCAGCAGCTCGCTTGCTACCTCTCTATCCTCTCGGTACTGTGTATATATTTTTGTCATTTGCTTTGGGGACTGTGTTGCATGATTTGCCTTAAACATACCCGATCATCGTGTTCATTTTGTGACCTTAGTATCAATAAAGTATCCTTGATCGAGGACAATTTGTCTCCTTTTCTTATGTTTTGTCTGCCTCTCTTTCTTTGTCCTTAATCTGCATATCCTTTGGTTATGGACACTTCGCTTTTTGTAACCATTTGGGAGGAGAAGTGGTCACGAGATGAGGGTATTTCGAGGCTGTCGGGATCCAGGGTCCAAGAGCAGTGGCAATCATAAGGCCGAAAATCATGAGACCGAACTATCAGAAAGCTGGAAAGTCCGAGGACAGAACTATCGAAAAACCGAACAAAGAGGAGCTCTAAGATATGAAAAGCATTAAAATTAACAATTACTACATGAAGTATACTTTAACTAAGTCGATGTTATATGTGAATTGCTGTATCAAATGAATCATCAAAAAAGGAACAGAAATCACGGGACCCGTGGTGTTGGATATACGTATATAGACTCAGTGAACTGCAAACAAAATTTTGAACATCTCTCAAAGAAATTCTAGAAAAATCATGGGGGCGACACATGATTCACATTTACGACCTGCACTTGTGTCTGTTTTCCCACGGTGGTGGATCCTCGGAAAAACCCGTTCATGTCTTTGGAAGACCTGCTTTGTACATGAGCTATGGTGCTTTTGTGCAGATATAGGACAGCGTTACGTTTCTGATCCTTGTTATTTAGTTTCGAAAGCGATTGCCCTATCCACAGGTGGTGGTGGTGGTGATAGGGCTTGCTGTTGTCGGCCTCACGTATGTGGGCAACGTCACGACTCACGCCCTGGGGGAATGTGCGTCCTGGGCCGACTTCTAAGGGAACTGTGCCGACGTATGTCTGAAAGCGTCTGAGGAAAACCCAGGAAAAACCCCAGACAGCACAGCCGGCGCCGGGATTCGAACCCGGGTACCTCCCAGTCTCGACGTGACATGGCCAGCACGCTAACCACTGAGCCACGCGAGCTGGTACGCTATCCACAGGGATCTCAAACACGCGGCCTCTTGGCCACCAAAGAAAACGAAGCTACCCTCTCGAAAATTTTAAAGACGAATTAGGAGAATGTACTGCTGCTGCGCTGTCTATGTTAGGTAGAATACACTGCATGCGAGCAGTTCTTGTGGCTCTTGAACTTCACAAAATTACGGATACGGCAACCTGATATTCGCGTGCGGTATGGTACACTAGCACACCGCAGCTAATGCGAGGATTGAGTCGATCTTCTGTTCATTCTAATTCTTACACTAGATCAAATAGTGACATTAAAACCCGGCTTTTGAAAGAACTCAGCCAAAAAGAAAAGCAAACTGCCGATCAGTTCGAAAGAGGTAGTCGAAGTGGCTGAAATAAGAAGTGGCTCTTCCAGTTGTATTACTGAAGCTTCTATTTGTCTGATGGATAAGGAACTTGAATTTTTATTCAAATCATAGGATTTTTTTTCACTTGTGTCACCCCTTATCACTACGGTGGTTTTGTTTGCACATGCCTGAAAATGTCATTTGGGGGTCTTGTCTGACATACTTGTACATACTTCTTGACTACGGAACTATGGCAGACAAGGACAGCAGGAAAAGATCACCACTAGGTGTAAAGTTCCTTTTTAATCCGGTCGTCTCAAAACCCCCAATCCCTACGTTCAACCTTCCTTTTCTCTTTTTCCAGAAATAAATCAGTTGATTGTGGAGTGGTGTGTTGTCCTTGTCTGCCGTAGCTCCATAGTCTAAGATGTCATACCAACTAGCCCACTCTACATTGTTAATCAGTTTTATACTTGTAAAGTGCTGGACAAAAGTTTACGGAACATGCTCCGGCGCACTCCTCCCCCGAGTGACAAGCTGGCAGCGAATGGTATCGTACGGACTTGCATACAGGTGGCTGGGCTACCTATACGCACATGTCTAAGTCTGTACGGTCCCATTCGCTGCCACTCTGAGGAAGGAATGCGCAGGAGCGTGTTCTCTAACATTTGTCTAGCACTGTACTCGTTGTTTTGACATGGTGAGATAGCAATGTACCTGCGCACATGACTGCGTCGGGTTTCCTATCATTATAGTTTAGTTGTAAGCAGCTCTGTCTCTCCGTTGTCCCGTCTGTATGCTCTTATTCCCTTTTACAGTTATGTACCAACTCGCCCAAATTTCTGCACTTCTCATTAAAAACAACATAACAAACCCGAAGCCATAACCCACTATGAATATGCCAGCTAGCTCTTTCTCTTTGAGCTCTCTCTGTGAGCTAAGGCAACAATACAGTAAGTAAATGGATAATTTGGAGTGCTCCTGAACATCCTCCTAAACCTTTGTGAAGGTCAAATAGTTTTTCATACTTTCAGCACTCTATTTGAAAGGCCGCCCATTTATTGGCGTTAGCCTAGTAAGCCCATTAATTTTTTGGTGTTTTTCAGTAATGAATTGTGCACACTATCCGGCTCCACAATAACTATGTCGGTCGTGTTTTTGTGTACAATGTTATGTATGATATACCAAAGTTTTATGGTAACTACAGTTGTTTCTTTTCCTTGTAGCCCTCCATGATGTAGTCTAAAGTCAATGTGCCCTGTGGCTCCAATGGAGTTCTTCGGACCCAAATATACTGTCTCGTAAAGTTTTGTACTCAGTGCCACGGGGGTTCAATGATATAGCCTGGCACACGATTATGTCAAGTACACTCAAATACCTTTTTTCAAATTCTCGTATTATTGGACTACACAAACTCAAAAAGTCACAAACTCAAACACAAACACACACAAAAAAAGAACTACCTTTACAGTATAGAGACAAAGGGGAAAAAAGGAGGCGTCCAGTACATTCCCCACGTCACTTTTGTCGAGAAACGGTGATAGCTTTTGCAAAAGACATAGAACAGGCATAGTACAGGTCTCTTGCAACAACCTCGACATTTTCGGCTTCATATTTGCTGTGCGAATGAATAACAGGAGTTATAGACTGTTCCATATACTGTTCACCTTAGCAATATGTTCTATGATGCATACTTTGACCATCCAAAAAGTGGCAGAACATGACTCCTTCAACTCTAAGTATTACTGTCATCAAAAATACAGTGCTTAGCGAGATGTATGGCATTTGCAACTGCAATGATTGCTTTCTATCAGCACTGTTGTAGCCATCGTGCTTGAGTTATGGTTAGTTCAGTCACCTATCACTATGAGGGTTTGTTCTATCAGCAGAACGCTAGCCATTGTGGCAGACATATGGTGGCCCTGACAAGGGCCGTTTTTACTTCGTCCAGGTCCGCTGTTTCTTCTCCAGTGCACCATGAAGCTACTGAAGAATTCCTTAGCATGTCCACAGTCCATCTTCTAGTGTCCATAGTTCCCTACGGGAGCACGCTGTTGGCATAAGACAATCTGTGGGGCATCGTCACGCAGCTGGTGCCCGTGGGATGCCCTGGACAGCATTCAGGCATGAATGCAAAAGGCCAATGCAATAATCCCATGGGAGTGGCGCACTTGGTTACAGTATGCCACCAGAGGCCTTCAGCTGGGTCAGCTCTGTTTGAAGAACTTGAACTGAAAGTAAAACATAATTGTGAGTAGTGTGAAATTACTGAGAATTATAAGTAAAGAGTGTCAGTAACAAATCCGTCAGCTGAGCACGAAAACAATTGGGTGCCTGCTTTGGTTGGCCTAGTGAGGACTAGCATAAGCAGGGGTGTGCAAATTCTGCAGTAGAATCCCAATACTTCTCTCTCTATCCCATACCCAATTCATATATGGCATCTGACAGACCTGGCCTTTCTGGTCAGCTACAGGTGTTCCACCTGGAAACAATAGAAAGAAATGCATTTAGGCAACAAAAAGCTTCAAGTTTGCAGCTTTTAGCATGCTGGATAGCATTTCACTCTCCGTAATCATCATTTGGAATCCTTAAATTTTGGCAGTGTCATTTATAAAATCCTGTACAATTTTTGAAAAGTAAACCATCTGATCACTCACTGTGGCATTTCTAAGCTATCAAAGGCCATGAGGGCAGGAAAACGTTGTTTTGGTTGTTCAAATCGGGTCGGAGCTTAAAACCTGAGTGGTATCATTCGATACCACTGCTTAATTACGGGTTTCTGAGCCTTAAATTCTGACTGTATCACATGTTACATCACTCACTGTGGCTTTTATAAGCTATCGAAGGCTATATGAGGACAGGAAAAGGGTGTCTGTTGTTGATATCGTATCAGAGCTTAAAACCTGAGGGGTATCATTCGTAACTGCTACTTGACCGCAGGGTTTTGAGCCCCAAAATTCTAACTGAACTATCTACGCTATCACTATCTAACTATCACACGCTGAATCATCCAGTGAGCCTTGTATAAGCTATCGAAAGCTGCACGAGAACAGGAAAACGTCGTTCGGTTGTTGTGACTTGGTCGGAGCTTAAAACCTGAGGGGTATCATTCGTAACTGCTGCTTGATTGCAGGGTTTTGAGCCCTAAATTCTAACTATCACATGTTAAATCACTCACTGAGGCTTGTATAAGCTATCGAAAGCTGCACGAGAACAGGAAAACGTCGTTTGGTTGTTGTGATTTGGTCGGAGTTTAAAACCTGAGGGGTATCATTCGTAACTGCTGCTTGACTGCAGGGTTTGGGGCCCTAAATCCTAACTGTATCACACATTAAATCACTCACTGAGGCTTGTATAAGCTATCGAAAGCTGCACAAGAACAGGAAAACGTCGTTTGGTTGTTGTGATTTGGTCGGAGCTTAAAACCTGAGGGGTATCATTCGTAACTGCTGCTTGATTGCAGGGTTTTGAGCCCTAAATTCTAACTATCACATGTTAAATCACTCACTGAGGCTTGTATAAGCTATCGAAAGCTGCACGAGAACAGGAAAACGTCGTTTGGTTGTTGTGATTTGGTCGGAGCTTAAAACCTGAGGGGTATCATTCGTACCTGCTGCTTGATTGCAGGGTTTTGAGCCCTAAATTCTAACTATCACATGTTAAATCACTCACTGAGGCTTGTATAAGCTATCGAAAGCTGCACAAGAACAGGAAAACGTCGTTTGGTTGTTGTGATTTGGTCGGAGTTTAAAACCTGAGGGGTATCATTCGTAACTGCTGCTTGACTGCAGGGTTTGGGGCCCTAAATCCTAACTGTATCACACGTTAAATCACTCACTGAGGCTTGTATAAGCTATCGAAAGCTGCACAAGAACAGGAAAACGTCGTTCGGTTGTTGCAATTTGGTCGGCGCTTAAAACCTGAGGGGTATCATTCGTAACTGCTGCTTCACTGCAGAGTTTTGAGCCCTAAGTTCTAACTGTATCACGCGTTAAATCACTCGCTGAGGCTATTTATAAGCTATCGAAGACTATACGAGAACAGATATACGTTTTTTGATTGTCCAATTTTGATCAGAGTATCACTCGGCACTGTTGCCGGTAAATCTTCCGAAATTGAACTTATTTAACCGATTTCACCACAGCTGAAACAGGGCGCGAATGTTTCACCAAAAATTCGGGAATACAAACATCAAGGAACTAAAATTACTTACCTCCATATGGTAATTAGCATGAAACAAGAAGCACAACAGACACACACGTCCAGCTACGACAGCGCGAAACCGACGACTGAGAACAATTGATGTCTTCATGCGCTGAGCAGGGCACTACTACATTCAAAGCCACCGCCGCTGAGGCGTACGAACACAACGAATGATACCCCTCAGGATCTAGTGCCTCCCCCGTATGACGACGAGCTTGCGAACTGCGAACTTGTGTGACTCCCGGCTCATCCTGCTTTTTTCGGGTCATTGGGTTGGTGTTGGAGTTGTTCGTCATAATCTGAACATTTCACCTATCATTGCGGTGTACTGTTCTTGATCTGCTGCGAAGCAACGAACCGCAACGGCAGTCACTCGCCTCAGCGAAATTCTGTCTGAGCTGCATCTCAGAGGAGCATCGGGACCTCATGATACCGTCACCTAAACCTTCATCTAAAGAAACCAAGTGTGCTCTCGTGTGGTCCTGACGGAAAAGTAGTTTCAACAAGGTTAGCACATTTATTTTTCAGTTCCAACTCTACGCACTGAAAACCATGCAAGTGCAGCCGATCAATCTCGTAGCTGTTGTGTAACGCGTATGCTTTCTTACGCATCCCACAGAACCCTCCGCTTTTTCAACCCAGTTATCCTTATGTGATCCTTCTGATGGCTTCTTACTAGGCTATGCCGCTCTGAAGCATTGAGATGACGAAGCGTCGTGGTGGCTGCACCTCTGCTTTCGAAAGATAAACAGTCATTCCACACTGCAGTGCTTACTGGCTTTGTATCGAGTCTGACAAATCCGACAGACTTGGACTGCCTTTTTCAAGAAAGTTTGAAATGTAAGTATATATATATTGGTTTCACGTATCCACCACACATTGAGTGTGTGTATCATTGTACTTTATATGCTACAGCATATTAGCGTACGTTATTATACAACACCTGGTGTGGCAAACTGGACATCAGCCACACAATGCCAACAATTGTTTCTGCCTTTTCTTCAACTGCTTATTTTTATCATATCATGTTTTTGTCTATATCTCAATTTACCAACCAACCAAGTATAATATTTTAGTATAATAGTCTGATTTTTAACTAGGCAGTTTTACCATGGTTTTGGCGCACTATAGCCCGAGTTGCTTATGCGCCGTTAAATTGAATCATCATCATCATCATCTTCAACTACCATTATTCAATTCAAGTGCCAGGTCTCAGTTGGATACAATGATATGGCGAGATATATTTTTTGCTTTCATTCTGGAATAGCTCATTTCAGAAGAATAGTCACTGTGTAGTTTGTTTTCGTTTTCGGAAACGTTAAGAGGACTTAAACGAAACACTTTTCTTTCAGAGCATCCCGTATGTACCCGCATTTCTATTCCAATCTGCAGTACAAGAATGACACACCACTCAACAGCGATGAACATTTGAAGGTGAAAGAGCAGGAACGAAGATGCGTTAATCTGTGTGAAAGGTGCTTTATATGTGTCTGAGTCGAGGACATAGGTCTCATGCTAACTCCTGTCTGCAGAAAAGGTGACAACTATGCTCCTTCTATCCAGAGCCATTTATAGGGAGAGTTTGGCCATTCTTTGATCTTTTGCCGCCTCATGGGAGGAGCTTATTTTGACGTCAGAGTCGTCGTTGCGCCGCCCAAAAAGCCTGAATCCGAGCGGAATCCGCTTATCAGCCATCTAGTCCGCGCCATATTGATGCTGTCCTCCAGCTGGTCGACACCTTCGTGGCCGTGTTGAATGTAATCTACAGGAATAACCGGCTTATGGCCCACTGGCGCAAGTGATAAGGGGGCTTTGTTGCCGAACAGAAAGAGTTCAAGGACGAAAGGCTTTCGAAGCAAGAAGCACGCACGTGTCTTCTCACCTTGGATTGTAAACAACGATCAGCATCAATATGGCGTCTGCGACCGGTTGACGACTGGACAACAATGGAGCACGACGAGGGAGGTCGTTCGGCCGTGACGTCGCATGACGCGCTTTAAGTTGGGCTCCTCCCAATGGCCAAACTCTCTCTATAAACGGCTCTGCTTCTATCTACCAACCAGCTCCACCTTTTAGGGGTCCCAGTAAACTAATGGAGCACATCATATACTAGCCAGTTGTCAACCATGTTGGATCTATCAATTTCTTTTTTTTTTTAAATTCTAGCATGGTTTTAGAAAAGGGTATTCAGGCAAAACTAACGTAGTGGAATTTGCTCACAGCATTTTAAACTGTCTTGATTTCTGGGTCCACGTAGATGCAGTATTTTTTATTTTGTAAGGGCTTTTGACACTGTGCTTTATGCTCGCGTGTTGGCCAAACTAGCCTAATTAAAATTTTGATCCTGCTGCCATTACTGGATATGCAGTTTCTCAACTAACCGCAACCATGGCAACAACTCGTGAGGAGAACCTATCATACCGCCACCATGCAGCATTTGTTATGTTACAATCGCTTCACATTTGAATCCAGTCAAAAGCAAGGCCTTTTGGTGATCGGTCTTGTATGATTACATGCCCCTCCGTTATGGAACACCACACTGGGTTCTTCAACCTATGAGAGATAAATAAATATATTGCCAAGTAAATTGCTTACAAGGCTCGTTATTTCATTTTGCCACGCTACCACAAGCAATTGCTAGAGTTGTGGCCGAGGGTATGAAGCTCGCCACCAATCATCATTCAAACAAAGTTCATAATGTAAAATCCTTTACTGAGAACACCACAATACAACAACTAAGAACAAAGAGAGTAAACGTTTCGTTGCCTATCCAGGTGGCATGATCCCTACAACAGAGAACAATAAAAAATAACATCAAAGGAGTCAAATCGGTGGTGCGCATTCCTTTCATCCAACGTGTTTCATACGCCATTTGGAGGGCACTGTGCCCATCAGGCATTTTGACAGTGCATATCAAGTTGAGTGCATAGAATGTGATGCAACCTACATTGGCGAGATAGACAAAAGACGTAGGACAAGACTAAAAGAGCACACAAGGGACGTTGCCAGGGCTACTAATGCTTAGCTTATCTAACGAGGACCGAATTAGTCTACCATTGCTGGCCTAAGGGACATATCTTTAATTTTGATGGTGCTGTAACCTTTGCACATGACTAGCGATGGGGCCCTAGAAAGTTCTTCGAGTCCTGCTTTATCAGGCGTGATGCTTCACCCTGTGATACAAACCGTGGCTCCCTAACCGTGACCTCTGTTTTACTGATGATGCCACCCGGATGCGGCAAAACGTTTACGCTCTGTTTTTAATGGTATTGTTGAGCGATGCTTGCAGTAAAGGGCGTTAGATTATGAGGTCGTCATCCGGCTTTTGGAACATATTCTCAAATAAAATTGTTGTTTTACAAAGCTTAATACATTGCAGAAATCATTCTTATTGCCTATTGTTTAGGGGATAGCATTCTTGCAGTCACATCAAGCACTGAAGGGCCAATTTAAAAAATAAGGGCAATCTGATTTATGTTCTTGCCGACATGGCACAGCGTATGCACAAGGCAGCTCCATTTTAGAAGCCTGAGAACAGTCGAAGCAATTAGTGTACTAGCATTACATATGGTGTACAGCATTACATATTTGCTTTTGCTAGGGCACCTAAGAAGGGTGGATAGAAAGGCAGTTACAACCTGTTTCCACAAAAGACACTCAGATTCATTAGCAATTTCCTGCAAGAGAGCTAAAGCTTTTCTAGATTACTTGAACATGGGTACCTGGTTATAAGCATAGATTGAGAAGTTACCCGTCAAAAAGAACTCGTTACAAGTTAAGTTACCGCGTGCTAAATGTAACTAAGTTAATAACGAAGTTCTTCAGCATGAAATCTAACTCGCAGTTACTGAGTTACTTAACAAAAAGAACGAGTTACTTCGCAGTTACTTCGGACACAAAATAGCATTACGCAGGTGCAGCGCGCGAGCAGTTGAGTTAGACCTTGAGTTGCCTGCAGAGGAGTGCAACACGCTTAGATCGTTTTCCTTTATGCCCAACAATAGACCTCTCCTGTTTGTAAATAAATGACGTCATAGTGTTTGACAGCGCCAAAATTTGGTAGAACTGAACTACGCTCGAAGCTAGAGGTGAACAAGGTCGCGCCCGAAAGCCACAGTCTTGAGGGGATTACGACATGATCCCTTGAATGAACGAGACCCTCGGTCCTACTTTTCTTTCAATAGGAGACAGCGAACAAGTGCCCGTTCGTGGAACCCAGCCGTCCTTCCGCTTTGTTTCGGTTTCAGTCTGTCTACCAATATGTCATGATGACGTCTCTCGTAGAGGTCTATTCGAAAGCTTTGCATCTTACCCCCTGTGGGCGCACAATGGTTCAGCGTTATTTCAATGGTAGCAGTTCTTACTTCCTGAATAAAATACTGTCACTCATTGAATATCACGTTTTATGGCAAAATATGCCATCAAGAGCAGCATTCAGGGACACCCCCTCTGAAACCCGGCTTGACCTGATAGCAGAGGACTACGCAAGGAAGCTAAGTTTACAGGGTGGTGCGTGAGTACGTGAGGAGGAACAGATCTGGGCAGGGAGAGGAGGACATATCTGAGGCGAACAATTCCCTTTTCGCGCCCCGACCTGATAACAACACCGATAACACGCCCGGGAGCATTCGCATAAGATAAAGAATAAGACGTGATGTATAACTGTGGGAACGAGCATGAGACTTTCCAGATATCGGGAGATTGCCGGATGAAATTGGCAGGTTGGCGCCTGTGATAGCCTTCTGGACGACAAATTCACTAAATGCGAATTCCAAGAGTGCAGCAAGGACAGCAGCTACGGTCCGCAGACGATACACAGACTACGTAATTTTATGATGATACCATCAGTATCAAGAGTTATTACGAGCTAAAAAAGAGAAAACTGACGAATTGGTGCCAGTGAGTGCCTCTTGGGCGACGATTTGGCAAAATGTCTGAAGTATATAGATTGGGCTGGTTGGTGTAAATCCACAAGCGACCAAAGAACAAACACGAAACAACAACAGAGCGACTTGTGTCTGATCTTGTCTCCTGTTTGTTCTTTGGTCGCTTGAAAATGAATGATTTGACCAAACGCTACTTCGCGGGCTCTGGCAAGGGAATCAGGTATGGGCCGCGGACTCATAGCTATTAAGCATGGATACACAGACTACGTAATTAAGTGATGACATCTTCGATATCACGTTTATATCCAGAATTATTACTAAATGAAATGGAAGATACGGACAGTTTGGCGTCTGCGAGTGCTGTGGCGATGCGAGTGGCAATAGTTTGATCAAACGCGACTTCTTTGGACCAGATATTTTGGAGCAGAACTAAATACCAGATTTGGAGATAACGCTAAACAAGTGCTACGCGCCCTCGAGTACATTATTTATTTATCGCTTAAGATGAAGTAATGCTTAGATCAGGGCAAGCAGGGCTCTCACACACGCGGGCCGCATGTGCATGGCTTGCAGTCAGCTATTCTGTGTCCCGAGGGCTCTTGACCACTAAATAGAATAAAGCTGCCACCCCCCCACCCCCCCCCCACACACGCACACCAATAATGAAGAAGTGGGAATGAAACCAGGTTTTCAGGCATTGTTTTTACCCTTGCTCGATGTAGTGTTGCTCCTGTCGACGTTAGGAAGGACTTTCACATTCGAGCAGTTCTTGTGACTCATGAACCTCAGCTAGTAGTTAGAGCGATTAGCGATCTGGTCTGAACGTGCATTTTGATAAGCTACACTGTAAGTAATATGATAATTGAGAAGTTATAGTGGAGACAAGTGCAGAGAATGACATCATCTTAATTATTACACTAAGTTTATGGGCTTACAGCATAGCAGCAGCCTCTCCGGATATCATGCGCGAAAAACTGTATACTGAGCACAGAGAGGCGCAGTGAAAAAAAAGAACAAAAATATAGATGGAGTAGTTTAGATGGAGTAATATAGATGGAGTAGTATAGGGTCATTGTGTGAATATTTTTAATTATTTCTCTTTCCCTGATTTCCTTTTTCTTTTTCACGTTGAAAATGCAAGCAAAATCAGCAATACAGTGTGTAAACCGACAATTTCAGTGCTCCTGGACGTTGGGATAATCGTTCGTGAAGAACTATGTACGAAGAACTTGCAACGCCTTTCAAATTTTCAATGTCTAATTTGGAAAAGAAGCTCATTTGTCTCTGCTGGTGTGTCAAGTGAAGTTTCTCATTGACGAATTGTATATGCGAATGCCTAATAACTATACCACTCAGCTGTTTACGCTAAGGTATTTTGCTATAATTGCGGTCCTTTCCAGGGTGATTACCCCCACCCCCCAGGGAGGTGTACGCTCCCCCTGAATTTTTCCAACCACTCCCCTGTAATTCATGAGAGTTCCCGATACACCTTGGCCACCAATGCATATACGCATAGATATGTATCCATATAGATATACCACTCTATGGTTCTCTCCACTCGAAATCACGCAGACATCTTATCACGCCGGGTACCGCATCTTGGCTTCTATGCGCATTGATGATAGTGCCAGCCGCAACAACAATGACAAAGAAGAAATTGTCGTTCCTCTTCGCTGCTGATACGAGTTGCGCAACGGACCAAAGGCTGATACCTTCCGTTTGAATTCAGCGTGAGAGAGCCGCGACGGCAGGGAAAAAAACTTGCCAAGATACGGGCACAAAAGTGAACTTGCACAGCAAATCGCCGGCACAGCAAATTTACACGGCAACAGACACCTACGAGCACTGGTGCTAAAGTCTGAGGAAAAGACATATCCGTTACAACAACAACAACAAATAGTTCATGACTATGGCCTGGGGTGGTTCACCGCTTGAGAACATATCCGTTACGAAGCCGTTTGAATTTCGCTGTTCATGGTAATCAACCAATTGTTCTCGAAGTGCAGCACGCATAAACAAGTCCATGGTATGCTTACACCTCGACCTGCAAGGAATGACCCACAGTGACCCTAGAAGTCTGCCCAGGATGCACATTTCCCCAGGGCGTCAGTCGTGACGTTGGCCATATACGTGAGGTCGACAACGGCAAGCCCTTTCACCACCACCCCCACCCCCACAGTATCGTTCTGAAACATTGCATCACTTGCCAACTTCTTTGAGAAAAGTAAAAAGTAACCTTTCTGCAACCCCGATGATGGCAGGGGCACCCATGGAATACACCACAAAGAGTCACTGGTGTATTCTGCATAGCGAAGCCATTATCAACGACTTATACTAGGCCCTTGTACTGGGATTTTGACAGTGGTGACCGCAAAATTTGGAAGAGGCGCCGGCAGAGCCCTCTAAAACGGGCAAAACCCTTTGTATCATGGTGTCAAAGGCATATTCGAGACGGCTTATGCTATTGCCCTTCCCACTGGGATTGTAACGGAGGCGACCGCAAAATCCGTAAAAGACCGCAGCAGAGCCCTTTAGAACGGGCAAAACCTCTTTAATCATGGTTCCAAACAGATATTATCAACGGCTTATGATGCTCTTCTACAGGGATCGCAACAGAAGCGACCACCAAATGCGGAAAAGGCAGCAACAAAGTCCTTTAAAACGCACGAAACCCCTTGTATCATGGTATACCAAAGGCATATTAATGACGGCTTACGCTGTGCCTTTCTACCGGAATTGCGCAAGAGGAGACCGCATAATTTGGATACGGCGGCAGCAAGGCCTTATAAAACGGGCGAAACTCCCTGTATCATGGAGCGAAAGAAAGAAAGTTACCAGTGTCTTGTGCAATCCTATTCTGCTGGAGTTATAACACAGGCGATCGCCAAATTCGGCAAACTTGGCAGCAGAGCCCTCTTAAACGAGCAAAACCCCTTGTGTCATGCTGTCACAGTCATATTATCAACAACTTATACTATGTCATTCTACCGAGATCATAACACAGGCGACCGCAAATATCGGGGAAAGGATGCAGCATAGCCCTTCAGAACGGGCGAGACTTCTTGTATCATGCTGCCGATGACATGTCATCAATGGCTTGTGCAATGCCGTTCTACTGGGATTGTAACAGAGACTACCGCAAAATACAGAAAATGCGGCAGCAGAGCCCTTTAAAAAGGTCGATACCCCTTGTATCATAGTTCCAAAGTCATATAAGTATACGCAACGGGTTATGCATGCTATTGCCGTTCTACTGGAATTATAACGGATGCGGCCGCAAACTCCATAAAAGGCTACAGCAGAGCCCTTTAAAACGGACAAAAACCCCTTTAATCATGGTGGCCGACATTTTACACACCTATAAAGACGCGACGGCTTACGTTATGCCCCTCTCCTTTGATTGCATCGGAAAACACCGCAAAATTTGGAAAAGGCGGCAGCAGGGCCCTTTACAATGACTCAAATGACTTGTATCATTGTGCCAAAAAGATACTATGAACGGCTTGTACTGGGATTGTAACAGAGGATACCGCAACGCTCGGCAGCAGATCGAGCCCTTTAAAACGTGCGAAGCCCCTTTAATCCTGGTGCCAGGCCGTACATGGAGAGGTCGCGTTTGAAGAAACTGCTTCCGAAACGACACTCCCTAAGCAAAAAGCGTCCTAAGCTGATTTTGTAGTATGTATATGAGAAAGTAAGATCACGGGGTTTGAACCCCGTATCTTGTTCCCCTGTTGCACCCTGAGAGGGCGCGTTTTAAAAATCGCTTCCAAAATGGCACTCGAAATGGCCAAATGGCCTATTTCATCAACTTCGGGGCTTAAAGGACGACGGAAACGAAAATAGGCTGCAAAGCTATTTGCCTCATATTGCGATGTGTACCAAAACAATCCGGAATTCGACTTAGATTTGCGTATATTGGTTGAAACGCCGCCACAATCGCGATACAAAATTCGGCCGTGGAGCACTCTGAGCCCCTGGTGAGCGTCGCCGCGCCGCCGTAGCAGACCACGGAAGTGACGCACGTTGGCTCTCCTGTTGGAGTTCCTGACTTTCATTTCGCTTCATTTCATTTGGTGTTTCGGCGTACGTCTAATTCCTGCTACGGGGAAAGAACGAAGACGAAGAAGCATGTACGAACCCATCTCTCATAGGATATATTGTCTTCAGACTTCCACGAGATCTCCGAATCAAACATCTTCAGGCGTTATTCAGAATTCGCCGTGTTTGTACCGTGCAACCGCACATGGAGCGCGAGAGATATTTGACGTCACGCGCTCCTCAGATTTTCCCGCAATGCTTGGCGCGCTCCATGGGCGATCGTGTCGGGTGGGCGGCCCAGCGCTCTCGTAATCGTCAGAAATATGGCCATCCGCACAGTGTACTTGCAAAATACTAGTGGCACCATAATTTTACATAATATTTACACCTTGTTCGGTCCCCTTTTTGCAATGGACAAATTTCGTTTCCGTTGTCCTTTAATATATTTTTATATAACAATAATATTAAAGATGTCCAAGGCTGATTTTCTAATGTGTATATCTGAAACTAAGATCATGGAGTTTGAACCACGTACCTTGTTCCCCTGTTGCACCATGGCAGGTCGAGTTTGACAAAATCGCTTCCAAACCTGCGCTCGAAATGGCCATTGGCCAATTTCATCCACTTCGGGACTTAATATCATTCGATATAACAATAACATTAAAGATGTCCTAAGCTAATTTTGTAATATGTATATGTGAAAGGAAGATCACGGGGTTTGAACCCCGTACCTTGTTCCCCTGTTGCACCCTGAGAGGTCCCGTTTGACAAAATCGCTTCCAAAACGGCACTCGAAATGGCCAAGTGGCAAATTTCGTCAACTTCGAGGCTTAATATTATTTGATATAAAAATAATATTAAAGATGTCCTAAGCTGATTTTGTAGTATGTGTATGTGAGAGTAAGATCACGGGGTTTGAACCCCGTATCTTGTTCCCCTGTTGCACCCTGAGAGGTCGGGTTTCACAAAATGGCTTCCAAACCGGCACTCGAAATGGCCAAATGGCCAATTTCGTCAACTTCGAGGCTTAATATCATTTGATATAAAAATAATATTAAATATGTCCTAAGCTAATTTTGTAATATGTATATGTGAAAGTAAGATCACGGGGTTTGAACCCCGTATCTTGTTCCCCTGTTGCACCCTGAGAGGTCGCGTTTGACAAAATCGCTTCCAAAACGGCACTCGAAATAGCAAAGTGGCGAATTTCGTCAACTTCGAGGCTTAATATCATTTGATATAAAAATAATATTAAATATGTCCTAAGCTAATTTTGTAATATGTATATGTGAAAGTAAGATCAGGGGGTTTGAACCCCGTATCTTGTTCCCCTGTTGCACCCTGAGAGGTCGCGTTTGACAAAATCGCTTCCAAAACGGCACTCGAAATAGCAAAGTGGCGAATTTCGTCAACTTCGGGGCTTAATATCATTGGATATAAAAATAATAATAAAGATGTCCTAAGCTAATTTTGTAATATGTATATGTGAAAGTAAGATCACGGGGTTTGAACACCGTATCTTGTTGCCCTGTTGCACCCTGAGAGGTCGCGTTTGACAAAATCGCTTCCTAAACGGCACTCGAAATGGGCAGGTGGCCAATTTCGTCAACTTTGGGACTTAATATCATTTGATATAAAAATAATATTAAAGATGTCCATAGCTAATTTCGTAATATGTATATGTGAGAGGAAGATCACGGGGTTTGAACCCCGTATCTTGTTCCCCTGTTGCACCCTGAGAGGTCGGGTTTGACAAAATGGCTTCCAAACCGGCACTCGAAATGACCAAATGGCCAATTTCCTCAACTTCGGGGCTTAATATCATTTGATATAAAAATAATATTAAATATGTCCTAAGCTGATTTTGTAGTATGTATATGTGAACATAAGATCACGGGGTTTGAACCCCGTATCTTGTTCCCCTGTTGCACCCTGAGAGGTCGGGTTTGACAAAATCGCTTCCAAAATGGCACTCGAAATGGCCAAGTGGCGAATTTCGTCAACTTCGGGGCTTAATATTATTTGATATAAAAATAATATTAGAGATGTTCTAAGCTAATTTTGTAATATGTATATCTGAAAGTAAGATCACGGGGTTTGAACACCGTATCTTGTTCCCCTGTTGCACCCTGAGAGGTCGCCTTTGACAAAATCGCTTCCTAAACGGCACTCGAAATGGACAAGAGGCCAATTTCGTCAACTTTGGGACTTAATATCATTTGATATAAAAATAATATTAAAGATGTCCAAAGCTAATTTCGTAATATGTATATGTGAAAGGAAGATCACGGGGTTTGAACCCCGTATCTTGTTCCCCTGTTGCACCCTGAGAGGTCGGGTTTGACAAAATGGCTTCCAAACCGGCACTCGAAATGACCAAATGGCCAATTTCCTCAACTTCGGGGTTTAATATCATTCGATATAACAATAATATTAAAGATGTCCTAAGCTAATTTTGTAATATGTATATGTGAAAGGAAGATCACGGGGTTTGAACCCCGTACCTTGTTCCCCTGTTGCACCCTGAGAGGTCGCGTTTGACAAAATCGCTTCCAAATCGGCACTCGAAATGGACAGTTTTATCAAGTTGTATAGTTTAATATAAAAGCGATATAAAATACAAGACGGTATCATTTCTATATTACTCACTGAAAATAAAGTTGTCTGTTCTGTCAGCCACTTCGAGTTCTGGAAAACATGACAGTTCTCGTTTCGAACTCCTTCAGACCGGCCGTACAGTCTCAGCGCATGCCTATTACGATAATACTGGGACTTAGTCCGTCGAGCGCCTAGGAGGGGAACCCTGTCTGAGTCGCAACTTTGAAGGCCCTGGGTGCATCAGGATTAACACTCACACATCGTGCCGTGGTTGGTATGTGGCCTGGAGGACGTACTGAACGAAAATAGGCGATGACATTTGCAGAATTTGACTGCCTTTGTCGAAAAATCGTAGTCTGAACATGGGCGATTTGCAAAAATCGACGGAATCCCCATAGGCGCAATGCATTAAAATTCATTTGGCCAGGGTGCACTAGGCTTATATTCTGCTGGCGCCTTTCATGTCTCCAGGGGTCCTTTACATGGTGTTCTTCTCTATTAGGCGATGACATCTTAAAAATTTTATTCTGTTTTGCTGTTAATTGGCAAAAACGCCGTCTCCCATTGAATTAACATCCTGTAAGGCAGCTTCCCGCATAGCGGCTGAGTATAGTGACGGAGTGCGCCGGCTGGGGGGTGACCGCGAATTTTGGGATTGGAAGGAACCGGAGAGAAAGCAAGAAAATGTGTGGACGTGAGTGAAAAGCGAGTTAAAAGTAACTTGGAACTTAACTTAAGTTACTTTAGAAAAGTTACCAAAAAAAGGAACGAGTTCCTGTGAAAGTTACCACGGCGCAAAAGTACCGAGTTACGTTACAAGTTACCAAAAAAAGGAACTTAGTTACAGTAACGAGTTACTTGTAACGAGTTACCTCGAACTCTGGTTATAAGTAACAATTAAGAATTCATCCACCAGAGGTCAGTGCATCACACACCCTGCTTTCCATCAAAACTATTAAAAGGTGTGACCCCCAAACCTGTGCAAAATTCCTGGAGTGTCTTCACTGGACACTATTGCTGTCCCTCTCACCAAGTGCTCTCTATGAACCTGACTCACAGTTCTGGATGCACTGCCTGAGCTAATAACTTCAGCATGCTTTCCCAGCACGAATGGTAACTGCTATGAGGAGTGTTGTACTTACTGAAAGCGATATGAAATGCTGTGCCTTGACAGGTAATGTTGATATCCTTCTTAAGACCGTAGAGAGATGTTCCTTGCTCCCTTTATTTCAAACCGCACTATCAGACGCAAGCCCACTTGCCAGCAAGCCAATGAGTTGTGCCTCACAGTCAGGGCAATCAAGGGAATCTATTACTGAGACTGAGAAAAGCCGTTTTCCATCGGTATCTGATCCAGGACTGAGCCGTGAGTAGCCCCGTGAAAGCACCAGGGTTTCTCCGAATTTTAGATGTGCCAGCTTTTATTTTCCTCCCCTTCCTTTTTTTATGTAGTAGCTGATTACTTTAGCCTTGTACTGCTTTGGAGATTGAAGATGTGGAGATGATGTAAGAGGTGGAACTAGGCTTTAGGCACAATGATGCAAAGTGTGACTACATATCTTCTGAGAATGTTTATGTATCATTCACACAAAGAGAGGATAGCTGTTACAACAGATGTTACATCTTTTTCCGGTTTCGATATTTATTTATTTATGAATATACCTCAAAGGCCCTTGCAGGCAATACATGAGGGGGGACATCAACATGGGTCACTTAACAAATACGGAAGTTACAAGGAACATACATATTTGGAAAACAGACTTTTCGTTTGTTCATCAGTCTTGCTCAAGAAATTGTTCACTGTAGCAACGGTACACAATGTCACGAAAGGAGTGCTCATGTATTGTTCCGCAAGACTCACTAAAAAGGACTAGTGTTGTGTTTCAACACAACATATTGAACTTATGAACCATGCATCATCCTGAGAGCTATAAGTCATCATAAGTACAGATGCTGAATTATTTTAAATGCAATAGACGAGCTGTGCGAAGAGGTACCTCCAGTTAGGATCTTGGGTACTTGAAGCCTGTGGCAGTTTCTGTGGAGAAGGCTTGCCCGACCCTCTTCACTGCACAGGGGGGGATGACCATGCTCTTGTTTTTCCCAAGCTTGTGTCATACTCATCTTGCAAACTGGTGATACGCAGTGTATCTGTATAGTCTACACAGATGTACATAAAATAGAGTTTAGGCAAATAGGTAACCGGTTAGAGTACAGTGTGTGTGTGTGTGTGTGCAGTGTCATTCCCACATGTACCTGAGAGCAACTGCAGTTTACCTGCCCACACCCTCTATATTTGCCCACACCCTGCTGTGTTCTTTTAGAAACCAACATCGTTTTACTTTTCGCTGAATCGACAATCAAGAAGACTCAATATCGCTAAAAACCGAGGCTAAAACCCTGTGCACAGGGCAATACATAAATATTTGACTCAGGACACAGCACACTGACAATTACAAAATTGCCTATATTGCTTTTCTTCAATGCAGAGTTGTGTATTCTATAGTCTTTTTATGTGCTGCGCCGTACTGGAGTTTTTAGCGACTTTAATGCATGACCAAACCAGTTTTGAGCTCCCAAATTTTAACATCGTTCGACAAGGACACATGTGACTCACTTGTGAATATAGTCGCTCATAGGTTCGCGCTGCTCACGAAGTTATGCCACCTTCCAGTTATGCCACAAAATATGCCACCTTCAGGACAGTGATATTGAAGCATAGAAGTTGGAACTCTTCGTGGGTTGTAATGCACTCATACTGCAGTCATTCGGCAGTGTTTTCGAACTCCTTGCAGCACAAGCATTCGATCTCCTTCGGCATTATGACACACCAGCCGCACCAGCACCATAAACAGCAAGTGCGCATTAAATATCAGGACACGAAATTTCAGAGAACGTTTACATGTTCGATCACAGTGTGCGTTAAAAAGCTGATCGCTTACATGTCTGTCAAAGACAGGCGACTTGTAAGAGTTGTACTTTTTAGAATCCCCGCGAATATTGTGCATTTCCAACTCAGTGCAATAGCCACCCGACAGAGGCTCGGGGAAGGCACGTTGGACGGGGGACACTTGACGCCTCAGGGGGTCTTCGCGACCAGATGCTCGCTGGCAATAAATCAGTAGAGTGGGCCAAGGAAGATGCACTGTCCAAAGTTGCATGGTGCACGGGTTGACAGCTTGGTCCGTTACCCATAAATACCGTGTAGTGGGCGGACAATTAGGAGGTGCCTGGTTCGGTCTAAATTCAAACTAGGCCAACCATCAGTTGGGGAGGTTTGAACCGGGCTTCTGGGATTGGTGCTTGCTGGAGGGGGATTGTGTCCCAAATGTCACTCTTTTAAGCGAAGGACACATGAAAATCTGTGTGTGGAAGCCGCAACGACTTGATGAAGACGAGGCGAAAGCCCCGTGACTTCAGTCGCTATAGTATTGTCTTGTATATAGTTATGTAAATAACTATGTAAATAAAGCCCAGTTATTGTTCGAGAATACCGCCTGTCGGACGTCTCTTGGGAATATCTCCGATCTGTGAGCACATCAACGGACCACCTTCCAGCAACAACGGAAGAAACTTTACTCGACTGATGCTCTTTGCTTCGTCTGTGACCGATGTTCGTATAGCTCTAACTTCGTCTCGCATTCGCGGCATCGGCGACGTTTCGAAAGCAAGGCTACCGAGCTGCTTCCTTCTCTATCGCAGAAAGGTCAGAAAAAAGTTCCGGGCTCGAAGTCTCCGCATTTCTTGATTCGACGTCCATATTGAGGATCGCTTTCCGGACGGATGCCGCCGCTCTCACAAACTCACTAACAACAGAACTTCCAGTCCTGCGCCCAATGAAACATGGACCTCGTGCTTTCGTCACGCACACGGAAATTGGAGGATGTCCACTACAAAGAGGCTAGATTTCGGTGCCGATTGCGCAAGTTGAGGAGGAAAAGCGAAGCCGGTTTTCAGCTCCCCGTTTGGCGAACTTTGCCGCCGCGCACAGACAAAATATTTCGCGTGTGGCTTGGAGGCATATTATACCTTCGTAATAGATGCAAATGAAAGATTTGTCGAACTTCTGGTCAGAGTCCCTTTAAGTACCCGTTTTCTGTGCACTTAAATATTCAGAGCTTGAATGCACACTTCGATGAATTCATTTCAGTTATTAATGCACTGAGGGGCAAAGTGCTCTTTTCTGCGTTGTCCGAAACCTGGTTGCAACAGCAACAGGATGCTTATTTCCATATCGACAATTATAACATTGAAGTTAACAACAGAATCGGTGGATTACATGGTGGAGTTGCTTTGTACATCAGTTCTGTGATACCCTATTTGGTGAGACATGATATCTGTTTCCGCTCTCAACTAATCGAATCGTTGTTTATTGAGACACCGTCTTGCCCGAAATCCCTCTCCACCTTTGTAGGTCGACCACTTATTTGAGGAGTTTTATATAGATCCCCTAATTCTGCTCTGTTAGATTTTCTGAGCGAGCTCGACTCCATACTGCATAGATGTAACGAGGATAAACTTAACGTCATCCTGTTAGGCGATTTTAACATAGATCTCTTAGATCTAGATACATCAGCCACTCATTACCTTGAGATTCTAGCTAGCCACGGCTTCAAACAATTGGTAACTACGGTCACTCGTCCACGTGACAACGGAAGTGGATCATTACTTGACCATATTGTAACAATATTCCTGATACTAATCTGATCCACGGTACCGTTGGGTGCGATATCTCGAATCATGAAGTTCGTTAAAACATCCCTTTGGGCTTGTTGGTGATAGACTTGCACAAAGTAAAAGCGCTAAAACCAGGACGAACACAGACACACACCACATCGAGCGCTCACTTTCAACAACTTTACTGACATGTCACATGGCAAGTGCTTATATTCATTGCAACAGGAACTCCCTTTCCCTTTCAGATATCGAAATACTTTCCGAGCTAACACACGTGTTGCCCGCTTCCTTGATCAGGCAAGCCTCCCAGATTTCTCGATCTCTCTGCTTTTTATATCTCACTCTTACCTCTGTTTTATCAAAAATGCCATCACAGCCACACTCTCTTGTGTGTATATACAAGTTACCTTGTTTACTATTTTTACAATTTTTATGTTCTTTTAGGCGGGTGTTCAGACATCTCCCTGTTTGTCCTATATATCTCTTCCCACAACTTAATGGAATCTCATACACCACTTCTTGTGCACATGGTACCTGAGCTTCCACATGCCTAACTGTACAACCTATTCTTTTATCTCTGTTAATAACTGCAGGTAGAGACGACAGTTTTTTATTGCGCCCACACACTACCCGAACATGATGGCTACGTGCCATCTTGATCAATCTATGCGATAGCCCATGGATATACGGAATTACAACAATCCTATCCCGCCTACCCTCCGTGTTATCCTTGTCTCGCCCTGTCCCCTTAAGAACCCTACAACAAACACTATATATCATTCTCAAGGTGCAACCGGCGTTTTTTAACCTTTCTACCTGTCCCCGAAAGCTTTCATCTACCTCATGGCTGCACGATCTGGATAGAGCTGCTTTGATAGCCCCTAGGACCACGCCTCTTTTCACTGTTTTCGAAATATTTGAGTCGAAGGGCATAACATAACATCGTAGTGAGGTTGCACGTGGAAAAGTAGAATACGTAGGTGCAGTGAATATAAGCGACAACACCAGGAAGATTTTGGGGAAAGGACCGAAGTATGCACCTCGGTTAGAAACAGATAGAGTCAGCAGCCCTGGAGTGGTCCACGAAATCGCGAGCAGACTGCCGGAGGAAGAAAAAAGTCGATACATCTCATCCGCAGTTGAGGTGCTTCAACGAAAGAAGGACGGCAACACAGAAGAAAAAGCGTTGAGGGCGACAGTTAGAGAATTGAAAGGAAAAGACCTCAGACTACTGCAGACAGACAAGACAGGAGGCTTCTGCGTTCTGGACCAGCCTTCCTACGATCAGCGAGCAGCAGCGGCCTTGGAAAAGAATTTCACAGAAGTCAAAGGAAGACCGTCTAGACAGGAGAAGGTTGAAGTGAAGAAACGGTGTGTTCAGTGGGGTCAAGAACAATTAGCAAAGAAGCTGGATCTGGAAAGAGAACTATACCTTGAGGTGTTTTTCTCAGTGAAAACACATAAGAGGGGTTTGCCTTTTAGAGCAATTGTATCCGAGAGAGGGACATGGCAGATTGCCCTTAGCGCATTTCTACAAAAGTGGTTATCTCTTTTGACAGTGAAGGATCCCTTTATGGTGAAAAATTCGGATGAGGTGTGCAGGACGTTGAAAACACTGGGACCTAAGGAGAATAATGTATTTTCACTCGATATAACGGATTTATATTACAGCTTACCGGTTGATAAGATGTGTGAGGAGGTTATAAATTGTATTGATGAGTTTGGATGTGTAAGGTTTCAAAATGCTGTGGGCATGGGATGTGACCAATTTATGTGGCTTCTCAGGAAATATTTAACGTCAACGTACATAGAACATGAAAAACAAATTTTCATCCAAAAGCAAGGGGTGTGTATAGGATCAAAAGTGGCGCCGGCACTAGGTAATATATACCTAGCTGCAATAGACAGGTCTATCAAGGAAAATCTGAGAAGAAAAAGATAGATGGAGTAAGAATTTTCCGATATGTAGCTGATTATTTGGTGATAGCGGACGAGTGTAATGAGGTGAACAGAGAAGTGATAATCTCGGTGTTCAAAGACATAGCTGGAATTCACCACTGAATTTTTACATGAAAGAAAAATACAATTCCTTGACTTGCTGCTTATCGTCAGAGAAGACCATCTTTGTTGGCGCTACCAACAAAGGTCAAATAAACCTGTTATGCCCTTCGACTCAAATATTTCGAAAACAGTGAAAAGAGGCGTGGTCCTAGGGGCTATCAAAGCAGCTCTATCCAGATCATGCAGCCATGAGGTAGATGAAAGCTTTCAGGGACAGGTAGAAAGGTTAAAAAACGCCGGTTGCACCTTGAGAATGATATATAGTGTTTGTTGTAGGGTTCTTAAGGGAACAGGGCGAGACAAGGATAACACGGAGGGTAGGCGGGATAGGATTGTTGTAATTCCGTATATCCATGGGCTATCGCATAGATTGATCAAGATGGCACGTAGCCATCATGTTCGGGTAGTGTGTGGGCGCAATAAAAAACTGTCGTCTCTACCTGCAGTTATTAACAGAGATAAAAGAATAGGTTGTACAGTTAGGCATGTGGAAGCTCAGGTACCATGTGCACAAGAAGTGGTGTATGAGATTCCATTAAGTTGTGGGAAGAGATACATAGGACAAACAGGGAGAAGTCTGAACACCCGCCTAAAAGAACATAAAAATTGTAAAAATAGTAAACAAGGTAACTTGTATATACACACAAGAGAGTGCGGCTGTGATGGCATTTTTGATAAAACAGAGGTAAGAGGGAGATATAAAAAGCAGAGAGATCGAGAGATCTGGGAGGTTTGCCTGATCAAGAAAGCGGGCAATACGTGTGTTAGCTCGGAAAGTATTTCGATATCTGAAAGGAAAAGGGAGTTCCTGTTGCAATGAATATAAGCACTTGCCATGTGACATGTCAGTAAAGTTGTTGAAAGTGAGCGCTCGATGTTGTGTGTGTCTGCGTTCGTCCTGGTTTTAGCGCTTTTACATTATGCAACTCGGATCATGAATTGATCTACGTTGGCAGCAAGGAGCACGCTGAACCATGTTTTCCATTGTCCGTGACAAACAGGATAAATTTTGAAACGCTTGAGAGTCTTATCTCCCAAGTTTCCTGGGATTTTTCCCCGTTCCCTGATGCAAATGCGGAGTTTAATTATTTTTTCTCACTTTTATCAGGTATGATCACCAGATCGTCTTCCACATCTGCCGTATCCAAGCGGGGTAGAATTCGGCAGCCGTGGATCACTAAGGCCATTTTTAGAAGTATCAAACATAAATGTGTATGTCAAGATGCGGCGATCACCGTTAAATAATAACGTTCTCAAAAACGTGCTCCGAGAAGCCAAACAAGAATACTTTATTAAGGTTATCAGGGAATCCCAGGGTAACTCCAAGGCTATCTGGAACATGATAAACAGTGCTTTGCTGAACAAGAATACTCGGAACGATATGGTTACGTCACTCCTTTCCCAGAGCGGTGACTTGCTGACTGATCCAGCTGAAATTGCCAATACATTCAACGATTATTTCACTAGCGTGGTTAATCGTGTACCTATACTGAGTAGGAGTAGTCAGTCACCCCTCTTACCTCTTCTTTAATCCGCATAGTCTTTTCCTTGAACCATCAACCGCCGAAGCGGTTATATCTGTTATTGATTCTCTTAGACCCTCGAAATCATCGGGGCATGATCGCATATCCACTGTGCTATTGAAACGACTTGCCCATTTACTTGCTGATCCTCTTTCAGATATAGCCAATGCATTTTTTTCTCAGGGAATATTTCCTGACGCGCTTAAGGTAGCGAAAGTTATTCCCATTTATAAGAAAGGAAGCAGAACGGATGTGTCCAACTATCGTCCCATTTCACTACTTTCACCTCTCAGCAAGGTGTTTGAAAAACTCGTATACATAAGACTTGAACCTTTCTTTGAAAAACTTGATCTGTTCCATCCTTTCCAGTTCGGCTTTCGCCAAGGAAGATCATCTGCTCTGGCACTCATAAATGTCACAGAAAAATTAAAAAGAACATTGAGGAAAAACTACTGACAATGGTTATTTTCATAGATTTAACGAAAGCTTTTGATTTAATTAATCACAGAATTCTCCTCTAAAAAGCCGAACGATATGGTATACGAGGTCTTCCTCTCAATCTATTAAGGGGCTATCTGAACAGTCGAAAGCAATTCGTATCAATTGCTGGCTATAATTCTGAGTTAAGGGCTTTGTCTACTGGCGTTCCCCAGGGTTCTACCCTAGGCCCGTTTTTAATTCTAATATATATTAATGATTAACATAATTTTCTTCCTGAAGACTGCTTTCTTTATGCTGATGACACTAGTATCTTTGTTGATGCCTCTGCTACGACTAGCCTGTACGTGAAAGGGTATAATGTCTTCCGTGCGTTTTCGGAATGGCTCTCGGTTAACAAATTAGTCCCAAATACTCAGAAAGCATCTTATGTTATTTTTAGGCCTCGGCAGAAGTATATCAGCATTGATAGGGAAACGTTGTACTTCTGCGGTTCTGCTCTTAATAGAGTGTAATCTGTAAAGTTTTTAGGCGTTATCCTCCAGGAGAATCTATGCTAGACTGAGCATATTAACTTCGTTCATTCCAAGATTACCAGTGGACTGTTTGCGCTCTCGAAAATCAGGAGGTTTGTTCCGATCAGCACCACCCTTATGGTCTATCATGCACTAATTCAGTCTGACATATCGTATGTCTTAGAAATACATGGTCTCACATATTCATCCAATCTACTCCCTCTGCACCGCGCCCAAAAAGGGAGCTCTGCGTATAATGTTGTTTTTAACCCCTACCGAATCCATATCTTTTGCAGTTCAACGCTTGTCTGTCCATGACATTTACGCGCTTGCTAAGTTTAAAGTTTTATTATTCATGCATAAACTATAGTATGGTTACATCTCTTGTCCATTGGTTTTAACGAACCACTTTCAGTCTAGTTACCCATTGTGACGTCAGACCGCCACGTTATAAACACCTTCATTGCGTACCAACTTTGGTACCTACTCCATGTCATACTACGGTGCGAAACTATGGAGTCTCTACCGTCTGAAATGTGACTTCTGTCCTCTGCTATGCAATTTAAATTGGAGTTCCGCTCTTTCTTGAATACACGTAATAGCTTCATGTCGTAAATGTTCTATATAAACTCTGCTGCCATTTTGAAGTTGCTTTGTTATGTCTAATTGTTGTGCATAAGGATCGACATAGTTACTGACATGTGCTAGCCCCTTTTGCATTTGTTGGTGTACATATGTTTCCAAACTCATTTCTTTTTCCTTTAAATTTGCTCTATAAACTTTGCTGTCATTTTGAAGCTGCTTTGTTATATGTCTAATTGCTGTGTTATAGTCTTTCATAGTTCTCTATTTCCCTATTCTTTCTGTGCTGACATGTGCTAGCCTCTTTTGAATTGATAGCGTACACGCTCCGCTGAACACAATTCTCCCCACAAAGTAGCTAGTTTCTGTTCAGTGTGCAAAGGCTGTATTACAGGGCATGCCCTCACAGTCTTATGTCCTATTGATTTTCATGTAACTAGTGAATAAAAGAACCAGAACCAGAAACAAAAAGAAAGAAAAGACGCTTTGACGGTTGGCAAAAAGTCGGATGACAGCTGGCCAACGACTCTTTCGGCCAGCCAACGATGGCGCAATGTTGCATAGTGATAGGCAGAGCAAGGTTTGGCAAGCCGTCGGCCAGGGGGCAGACCTGTACCAAGAACGAGCTCGTTGGCCAAGCACTTGCCAAGCACGGCTCGGTTGGCCACACTGTAAAAAAACTACCGTAAAATATACGTATATTTTAATGGCAGCTATGTTGCCGGACGTTTCCCGTTAAAATTACGGCCACTTCGGAAGAAGTACTGCCGTTAAATTTACAGTAATTTTGATGTAACCAGAATGCTGTTTTTTTCCCGTGAAAATTACGGTGTCTTACAAAAAACGCAGCCGTAAAATTTACAGGGATTTTAATGGCAGCTATGTTGCCGGCTCTTTCCCGTAATTTTCACGGCCACCTGAGAGGGTCGGCTTTTGTTTAAAGTGTGGAGTGCATTAATTCCCACAAATTTGGGAACAGCACCGAAGGATGTGTAATTGTGTTTGTGTTCCTTTTATGGAATTGCAAGTCATGCAGTAATGTGTGACACAAGTCATAGAGTACAGGACCGAGCATTTATTGTACATACAGAGAAATGGTGAGAAATCTGTGACATCTGTTGAATCTGCAGCGATCAAAAGAACATCTTAGAGTTGCAAAGTATATTAAGTATATCTGGTTACCAAGTAAAACGTTCCCTTACACTTGTGCTGTTTTCGACACAATCCCCAGAACTTCTTCATAGGTTCTGGCTTCGTTCTTCAGCTTGCTGCCCCTGCAGGGCTGATCCACAGTATACTCCTGTAAGAAAGAAAATGCAGGATATGTAGTACGACAGTTACTACCATTCGAATGCAGGTCCACATGCACACACTTCTTGACATTACACATTCAGTATGGTGGCACTAGTACAGACACCTTTATGGTGCTGGCTGAGTACTTTCCAATACAAGCGAAGAAATATCTTAAGGTCTTATACTGGTCATAAAGACCTTCGCTCATACTGGGATACTACATATATCAATTTAAATATCGTTAGATATTGATGATTTCATGTGGAGTGACTGTGTGAAGACGCAATGATCTTACAGTGTTTGTCATTATAGATGTGGCCTAAAATTGTTGAAACGACGAATATGTTTGGTTATGAAATAAGCACGCTTCACTCGTATAATCACAAATGTCACCGAGATTATTCCAGGAAATACATCCCAAGCAATTCAACAGGTAGTTCCAATCACAAAATAGGTTTTAAATGAAAGAATCAGCAATGCCATCAGTGAAGCAAGTACAAATTTTTACTTTTGATGACTAGTGACACAGGTGATGTATGCAGGAATGAGATTTTTAGTTCATGGAAAATCACTGCACTAATCTCACCATGCACCAGAGAATTGCGTGCTTGTGTTTTGTTATAAAATATGTACCACATAAATTCGCTGCACCCTAATGTCCTTCATACTGACACATGCACCTCCCTCACCTGTACTACTCATAACCGAAAAAAAAGGGGGAGAGAAAGCACACAATTTCCATGTTGAATCTAACACTGATTTCTTTGTTCCACACGCATATCATGATTAGAGCTACCTCCGCGTTTGCCTCGCATCCATTTTACCCTCTGTATTCATACAGCATACTGCAGTTATGTCGCACAAGTATAACATTTTGTGATCAAAATGGGCTTTCTGTACCACTCAGTTTTTAGACTATAGTCATAACAAAGAAAGAACTTTGTAATGCTTCTTGCATTCTGGATGAATAAATACTATGGAGAGCAGAGCACAGCACCGCGGCGCACCAGCATACAGAGGGCACCACACTTTCTTACTGCTAGGGAGAAACAGAAGCTGGGTGATTTCACGCAGGATCAGGCAGGGTGGTCTGGTCAACCTTTCCAATTTTTTCTTTCGAACATATATTAAAGCCTCGTCCCTAGGAAGCATACTGGCACTGAAAGTAGTTGAAAATAATTGGTGGTTATTTTTCAATGAATTATCATTCAGATAGGGGATTTCGACCATTGCACTTCGCACACAGTTCAACGCCACATATCTATTTGACATATTCAGCTGAATTTGTTTTCAAGTGTTGTGTCAGGTGGGCAGCACTGCGTCCTATGCTCTGAGAATCCTAAGGTTTGCCTCTGAGGAGATAAAAAATCGCAAAGTTGCCTCATATGTAAAATATGATACGTTTTGAGAACCTCACAACTCGGCCCCCACTTGTGATGCTTGAAAATGATCTACATCATTTTGTTCGTTTCGAAATGACCTTTCTCCGCATAGCGAGTCCATCGTATCGCGAATTGCACCCCAACGGTCTTTTTGTGAATGGTATCTACGGAAAATGCGTATACTCGACATCGCACATACCATATATTCCCACTCGTACACTCACAAACGTTCTTCATGACCACTCAAAACAGCACATATAAAAAATTGCTTCAGACATGGACGAAATTACTTTGCGAATGACATTGAGTTACGAACGTAACTTCGACCATCCTTGAAGCAAATTTTTGTGTGTGCTGTTTTGAGTCTTCTCGGAGAACGTTTGTGAGTAAAATGAACGATGTCACGAGTGGGAATATATGGGATACACGCTGTCGAATTTACACATTTCTCGTAGACATCCTTCATAAAAGGACTGTTGGGGCCGTTGCCGTAATTCACAATGCAATGCACTTGTTATGCGAGGAAAGGGCATTTTGAGACGAACACAATGATGTGGATTATTTTCTGGTATCACAAACGGGGGACGAGTTATGAGGTTCCCAAAACGTGCCATATTTTACAAATGAAGCAACTTTGCGATTTTTTGCTCATCAAAGATGCACCTTCTTACAATCTGCAGAACTTCGTATGCAGTGCTACCCATCCCAGACAATACGCGGATAACAAATTCAGCTAAATATGTCAAATAGTTATAAAGATACTTGGCGTCAAACTGCATAAAAAGCGCAATGGTCGAAATGCCCACATCTGAATGATAGTACACTAAAAAAATAACCACCGATTATTTTCAACTACTTTCAGCGCCAATATACCTCCTAGGGACAAGGCTTTAAAATATGTTTGAAAGAAAAAAATGAAGAGGTCGACCGGACCACCCTGTCTGATCCGGCGTGGTCACCCAGCTTTCAATATATTAAGATATGGAGCTACACGTACTAGCCAGCTACCGGTAGCTTTACTCAACGACTTTATTTCCGACAAAAAAATAAGGAGAGGGACATCGAACATTATCCGCCATGCTATGCACTTATTGCCGCAAATTCTAAGTGGGTAAGAAGGCGCAATTTCAATTGCAAAGGAATGCTAATGTTCAAGGGTGGACAAGCAGCATGCCAACCCAACAAAATACCCTAATTCCATGTGAAGTTATAAGGGACACCAGCTCCTTATGTTCTACCTTTCGAGACATTGGTGTAACATTTAAGTTATGAACACAACAAGCATGCGTTACAGTCAATAAAGAACAGCAATACAAACGGCTAAATGAAATAAGCCGGAATAATACCAGTTTCTAGTTGAAATGTGCTCCTGCAGAGTGCAGGATTGAAACGATAAAGTGATGCAATGCTGATTGATGATAAAAACTGAAATACTCACTCGGCGTCACGAGAAACCATGCAAAAGAGATGCCTCCTCCTGGATCTTCTTGCAGAAAGTGATCCAAGGCCAAGGGTGTCTTGGGTGCCTTTCCACACGACTTGGCCAGGAAGGGTGGTGTGCACAGAAGTGACCATCTCTGCTGGAACTGATTGGAACCAAACAAATTATGCAGGGTCAAGAACACGTTAAACATGTTCAACAATCACGACATCGTTCAAGTAACACCACATTGACAAGTCATACGCATATGAAGCACATGATATGTCATACACGCATGCTCTTACATCTTTTCACCTAGAATACAAAATTTACAGCAGAGCAGTTTAGCATTCAGTATCTTGAAGCACTGAAATAGGACAAAGAAGTAAATCTAACACATCAGCAAGATAATTTACCTCCAGGTTACATCAGTGGGCATATGCGCACGGAGCTTGCTCAGCTTCTTTTAGCCGGCAGCAGCTTCAAGTAACGGTGACTGGAAATAGTACACAGGATCATTTCGTTTTTCGCGTGCAATAAGGCGAAAGTACGTGTCTTCTGGGAGTACCCCAGGCAAAAATTTTTTTAACTGGTACCAGTTGAACTGTGTTATCGAACAGGGACCAGTGCAACCGGTTCCAGCTCAACTGGTACCAGTTGGGACAACTGGTCCCTGTTCGATAACACAGTTCACCCAGTCCCTGTTGCAACTGGTCCCAGCTGAGACTGGGACCAGAAATCAGTTGGGCCAACTGGTACCAGTTGTGACTAGGACCAGCCAGAAACCAGTTGGCCCAACTGGTTTCTGGCCAGTCCCAATCTGAACTGGTTTCTAACCAGTCGCAGTCTCGACTGGAGCTGGTTGCAAACCTAATTGTTGAACTGGGACAAGTTGAAGTGGCTTGACTTACAGTGGCCTGCTCGGACAGAGGCTAGCTGGTAGGCAACCAGTGCCACTTTGCAGGATCGCTGTTCCCAGCAACGACAGATCCAAAGAACTGCAATGCAAAATTACATTTTATTTGTAATCAAACATTGCACATATTCTAATGTACATGTAGCGTAACTATAATGTAATTAAACAAAAGCAGTAGAGGAACTACAGAGTTACATGGAATAGATAATATTTCATGGCTGATGGGTCCCTTGCTCGGCTACCTTGTGGACATCTTGAATCATTCAACAAAGTATGTGAGATGTTCTTAATAGCACACGATGGATCGACATTTTCCTTTGAGCCCAAGCAGCTTAAGGTTTCTGGAAAGTTGAAAAGACACAAGTAAATATTATTCAATTGCAACATGTAATTAGAGTGTGCAGTTAATTTGAGCAGTCGTGGCCCCAAAAAGCACGCAAATCTCTCAACATTTCTGTTGTGGAGTAGTTGGACATATCAACTAAGAGATTCGCCGGCTTTCGGGGGCAGTGAGTACTACTCATTGCCCCCGAAAGCTGGCGAAGCTCTTAGTTCTACGCTAGTTCGAGAACACCCGTGGTGTGAAGGATCTAAAACACGAGCATGAACGAAGAAATACAAAGACAAAAACACGAGAATGAAACAAGTTTCTGGTAACGTTAACTAGCTACTCGTACATGTTACTCGTAAAACGGCATGCACATACAGGTGCCACGAACCTGACGCGGAACAAAGAGATGAGGTTCTAGTAGAAGTAATATTTCTAAATGGTGCACAAGGGAAAAGCACTTAAGCATAGTACTCACGATAAAGCGGTATCCACAGTTGTAGTCCAGCTGTAATCCTATAACACCCGCCCGCCCGGCCGCTGGCGCTCATTGTACTGTCGCACTGTCGTAACTTACAGACAAATCCTTTCGATTATAAAACCAACGCCTGTGGCACACATCACGCTAATAACGAGCAAAAAAGCGTTGTACAGGCAAGCTGCTAAGCAAGCGACCGTTGCACAGAGAACGCATCATTCATCACGGGAGCAGGAACGCACAAAATGCAAATATAAGAATTCCAAAATAACATTCGTTAACGCTAATGAAGTTTTCCAAAAATTGACATATGATTTTTTTCTACTAATAAAATTACTTTAACTTCGCCTTGCAATCTTTATATTAATATGTCATGGCACTGAAACCGAAACTTCCCCCAAACAGGTAAACTGGTCCAGTTCGAACTGGCACCACCTCACTTCCAGTTGCTCACCAGACCAACTTCAACTGGTACCATCTAATGAAATACAATGCATACCAACACTGTGCCACCATATGCATGTATACATGTACAGCAATCAGCCATTTATTAAAATTCACTGTTCCCAGCAAGCGTAGCACAATGTCAGATACTGGAATCCATGTGAAAGTGTGGCAGACTACCGTAATATCTACAGTCATTTGACCGTAATCAGGATTACGGGCACACTACTTTCTTATGTACGTGATAACAGTCATAATAACGGCATATTTCATTGGTGCCGTATTAATTACACTACTTCGACCGTATTTCCAATTACAGTAGCATACCTGTTCTTTTTACGGCAAAAAAATAGATTTTGACCGTAAAATTTACGGCAATTTTTTACAGTGCAGCCAAGCTCTTGCCAAGCATGGTTCAATCTCGGTATGTTGCTTTGGGGAGAGGGAAACGCGGAATGGTGTAGCACTGCATAAGTTCAACTTTCGATTGCCAAGTGATTGTCTCAAACCAAAAGCAGTAACAAACAGATACATTATCTTCATGGTGAGCTAATACGACAAGCAATTCCTCATTTCAGTGTTGTTTGTGTAGGCGTCAAATTAAACTTGGACACCTCACCCTTCATTTTGACTCACACGCGAGCAGGACTCTCGAATTTGTTGAAGCTCGCGTGAGAAACCTATGTATAGTATCTGCTGTTCTTCCTCAGGAAAGAAATGCAATTTCTTTTCTTTATTGTGAGCTGTTTGATTCTAGTGATCTCGGGCATATTACGAGCTTTTATGATTCTCCCCCTACGCCGCGAGACGATTGAGTATGAATACGAGCGACGTCACAGGACTGCTTTGGCCTAGCTTTGCACAATGCAGGCTGCCCAATGCTTGGCAAGTCATTGGCCAGGGTACAGATCCGTATCAAGCAACAAGCTTGTTGGCCGATAATGCACCAACCAAGGCCGAGTAGGCCAGCCTAGCTATTGCCAATCTTTTTTGCAAGGACGGCCCAACGACTTTTAGGTCGGAAGCACTCGTCGGCACGGCATTTTGCCGACGTTGTTTTTGTCCTTGGGGGGCAGCCAAAGCTGCATGGTGCGGTGCGCTGCTTAATAGTTGGGCCATGCATTTTTTTTTTTTTTTGCAACGGGCCGTGATTGGCCCATGCACAGGTGTTGTTCTATGGGCCACTGTAGAGCCCACGTTTACCCAATCAGTACCCAAGCTTGGTTCCTTATTGGACAGACATCGGCCCTACATTTGGCAGGTCGGCCCTCTACATTGGCCCGAGCTTGTGCCAGCTAAGTCGGCCCGAGTGAGGCCATTGTCAATCCCCAACCTTGGCCCAAGCTTTTTTTGCAAGCTTGGCCCAACAACTTTTAGGTTGGAAGCAGACGGCAGCCACGTTTTCGCCAATATTGCTTTTCCCGCCGGGACATCAGAAGGGAGTCTTGGACAAGTCTTGGGAGTCGAACGGAAATGTTCTGACAGAAACACAATGACCAACATCACTGTAGTCATTCACAGGATCATGTCAGTTGTTGTTGGTGCTTGTCAAATCACGTTTTTCGAAAGCTCCCATGAACATTTTATAATCCAGACGTTATGCACATGATTACTCATGAGTTATGAACCATACCTACACCTCACGTGAATGTTTTGTACCACTGATATGTCTGGAAATGTCAGGGGGCTTTATCGCTTCCATCGCTCGCGAGCTAACGAGGGGCGGGGCTCTCGTTAACACCGAACACGTGACACATTTCACGTGACGCGTTTTTTTCGTTAACGGGACAAAGGCGTAATCTCTCGCTCGCTTAACGGCCAACGGTGTCGTCTGCCTAACGAATGTGTTCACGTGCTCACAGGCTTCATCGCCTACATGGCTCATGATCTAACGAAGCGCGAGGCGCTCGTGAACTCGACGCCAGCGACGGTGTCGATAGACGAGTATCGGTAGAAGGCGATAACAAGCACCGGGAGCGACACCAGCCACTTTTGGTATTCCCATGTCGCTTTTAACGACAGTGCGGTTAAGGCCAGTTCTCACTTGGCGACGCCCGACGCGACGCCGTGAACGGACGGCGGAAATAGATGTGCATTTTCGGCGTTGAGACAGGAGAGACGTCGAGCCAAAAACGAATTGTCATGCCGGACTTCTTTCACGACGTCGGCGACAGCTGCCGAGAACGATATACCGGCGACCAATCAGGTGACACAGAAAGGCCACGCCTCCTGATTTTTCGTCTGCTTTTGACGACGGGATGTCACTTTGGTGGGAACATGAAAATCGTGAAATTCGTGTCGCGGCGAATATGCGCCTCTACTTCCGCCGCCCGCTCACGACGTCGCGTCGGGCGTCGCCAAGTGAGAACTGGCCTTAAGTTTGTTGACTGTCGTTAGAGGTTAAGACGTCTGGGAACGAGACGCCGCGCTCTCAGCCAATAGTACGTGTAGCAGGAGGAGAACTACGTGGAATGCCCCTTGTTTTGGAAGCAGAGGACGACGACGACGATGCGTTGACGATGGAGAAGTATGGGGTGCGTTTTCTTATTCAACCCGAGTAGCGAACGGCTAGAGTTACTATGGCGGGCTAGAAGAAGATGCGTGCGTCGGCCTAACGTGGCAACGCCCACCGTCGGGCAAACGCGCGCTGCCGACGCACGATCTGAAGTGGTCAGTAAGGACACCGTCGTCCGCTGGATAGGCGAGCCTCGCCGGCGCGAGGAGCAATGACGCTACTCTCGGTGGCAGACTCAAGTCTGTCAAGCAAAAAGCCTAAATTTGACGACATTAACTTACTTTGTATTTACCTCTAACAAATATAAATTTTGTTACCGCGTGGAAAGAAACCTTCTTGCACATACTTCGCTAGATGAGCACGTAATACACGAATCAGCCAATGCGAATGCAGTGCGGTATCGTCTGCTGCCGTCGCTGGCTCGAAGGGAATCCTTCGGCGCTCGGAGGTGTCTCTTTGTCTTTTCACTCTACACATGTGTTGAGAATTAGTTTCGTATTTTATTTTAGCATCACATTCGTAGAAGACGAGGACGGTGATCTGTGCACTATACGCCGCGTGGAAGATTGCTATACTGACGAGAATAAAGTTATTTGGTGGACTTACGGTGTGCTTGCTGAGCTTGTCGAGTGATCTCGTCCTCCTTTTTAGTTCTACAACTAAACTAAGCAGTGATTCGGGTAAATAGCACAGGACTACACAGACTGCTGGGGCATCCAGAGAAATGCCGGCTACAACAAGCAGCCAAGCTCAAAATGTGCGGAGCGGAGGCAGATGTCGACGGAGGAGGAGGCAGGTGCCACCATCAATGTCCACCAACTCCTTGAAGAACGAAGGAGAATCGTGGAACAACAACGGCGGACCGCAGGAAGCATTGATCGCCTATGCCAAGTATGCCCAATGAAAGAGTTACTAACAATACGGATAATAAAATATGTACTGGCTCATTCCCGCAGGCACTGGCTCCAATATCACAATATTTTGCGCACAAGCTTCTGCAGAAAAGGCATACAAATGAATAGCGCTAGTATTGCTAGTTTTTTTTACTGCTGTGTCCAAATAGTTCATAAATAAAGAAATGTCATGCTTGTGCAAGACGGAGTTAATTTCACAATGGTGTGTTACATACACACGAACTCAGCTAATGCGGGTATATAACATTCCCTATATGGGAAACACTCGATGTCATGTCAATGTTTCCATATATATCCTGTATGTGTATACACGAGGCTTTGGACAGTCGGAAGAAGGAAACAAACTGCTCTTCCGACAACGACGTGAAGACATCCTTGTGAGCACGAAATGTCCTCGTTGACTGCACTGAAGTGGCTACTTGGTCTTCTAGAAACCCGTACACAAGCGCCATTTTCAACGACGAACATCGCAGCGTTTTGCGTCGGCTGACCTCCTCGCCCAATGGCTACGAACGCCACACACCCGGCGATGGTGGCAGGCTGCGAGTAAGGTCACTTCTTCCTTCTCACGACGAAGCGGGTCACGTGCAGCACGCGTTACTATGGAGACGACGCTGCGCTACGCACCGACAAGTGGCCAGTAATCCGCCCTGGTCTCTCCCTCGTCTAGCAACACACTCTCTTCAGAGCAGAGTAGAGTAAAGTTGTCACTCCCTGGCTACTCTGGCTAATTTTCGCCGCAGAGTTATGACGTCATTTCCGCTAATCTGGCTACTCTGGCTATTTTTCACCGGCTGAGAGTAACTCGGAGTTGCCAGAGTTGAATAAGAAAACGCACCCATGGTGAGCATAGAAGAAGGGTGCGTCCGAATAGTGATGCGTCGCGCATGCCGTCATAGTGTGCGTCACATGTGCGCCTTCGAGCTAAAGTATTCGAACGAACACCGAGCACCGCTACGCGCGCCATCTGGCGCTGATCGTCTGCAACGTATATTTAATAAAAAAAGTCTCCAGAGGGCGCATAGTATGAGGGACAGGAAAATCAGCCGTAATAGCAGCGACGACAATAATTTCTCGGAATTCAGCATGGACACCAAGGCAGTTCATGTGCATGCGCACAGAGAGTGAGGTAGCTTGAAGGTGTCTAGAAGTCTTACACGACAACTGACGGAAGGACGAAAAATAAGCACAGCATAGTACAAAACGCTCTCAAAAGGAGCACCCTGGAAGAGAAAAGATGACGAGAACTCTGCTGCTAACAACAGTAACGTGATACAGTACCTGAATCGGCTTGCTGCGCATTTATCCTGCCCAAAGCACACTGTAATCGTCAATGACGACCATTATGCAACGTCGTGAGCAACGGTTATGTTCTGACAACTTATCCAAGGCTGAAAGCGACAATCCCGCACGGGGAGCATTTGTGTGTAGTTTTATTATTCCATTCGCAAATAAATCATAAAACAGCTGAAAAAGCTCAGTCTGCTTTCGTATTTCGTTTAACACTTCTACTTCAATATGTGTTGGGGACTGGCAGCGACGGCGGCTTGCGGGTTGCTCATGACTGAGCACCTCATGTTCTGGGTCTTCCCCACGATTTTCCACATCTTCCAACCGATCTTTTGGCGTTTCTCATTCCCGTGCAGGGGTGCGAAAGCTCGTGTCGCTTTAACGAGACCGAAAAGTGAATATAAATCTATCGAAACTTTATGTTCAGCGAAAAGCTTGAACCTTCTAAAGTTCAAATGTCAAAGAACTCCGCTGAAACCGCAGTAGTTTTTCTTCCATCGAATTTTCGATGGTTGCATGTCCAGGAACCTAGTACGAAACCGACAGTCTGTCAACAATTGCATCACACCGCGCCATCTGCCGAGGACACATGTAATACGCGCGCTTCCGCTCGCTAATCCGGCGATAACGAAAGTGGCATTGGGCATCTGTGACCACTTTCTACGTCGAGGATGTCGAACCTCCCGAACCTGACTGCGCTAGAACTTCGCATTCTAGAACTATCGCTAGCACAGAACTTCAGTTCGTACGATAACATGCCGGGAAGTGTGTCCGTCGCAGCAGAAGATTCCCCGTCCACAGATTTACCGGAGTCACCGCGCCGTCCTCACCAGTATACTGGTGAGGACGGCGTGAGGAGCTGACCGTGCCGGGAACACTTAAATTTACATGTATCAAGCAGAAGCACTTGTGTAAGCCGAAACAAGCACTGTTTTTCGTCGTGCAGGTGTTCATGTGGGAAATGCAAGCCGATGGATACTGCGGACAATCCATCGCATCACAAACAACGAATATTTCGAAATACTGTGCCTTGACACCGAAGTCCTAGCTGCAAGTGTCTTTTACATACATCCGACAAACCGAAAAGTATGACAACATACGCGGCAGCGCCGTGTAGTCTCTACGCGCTACTTGAACGAAAAACTGAACGCAAAATGCTTATTTCTGCAGGAAATTTCGTTATATCGCCTATCGCAATTCACAAGATGGATATGAGGTGCTCTGAAAAAGCACCATAGGAAGATTCTTCCTGCCTGCGCCTTGCATGCTATTAGGGATGCAGACTTGTAGAAATATTGATGCCAGCAAATTTTCATTTCTTGCTTGCTGCAAGCTTTTCTCGTTGCTTTTCCGTTTCAGTCACAGAATATTATAATTATTAGTTTGGATTATTATTATTATCTGGACGGTTAAGCAACCTGGGGGCATATCTGTATTCGTAGATTATACTCGTGTCTTGTACATATAGGGAGTAAATAAGATCAGTGTAGTTCAGCTAAACTGTGTTCATCACCTTTCAATACTTGATATTGACCAGGTTTCCAAATGCCAATTAATGTTTGAACCGAGATTGGGATTTAGCACTTAACTCTGTTTCGCTAAAAGGAGCACTTGTAACTGATTCATTATCATGTCACCAACTAACATTTGTAAAGAAAGACTTGAGCGTTGACTTCAAATATTCGCAACCCTTGATCTCGGTTCACAGTTAACCATGCAGCATTGGAGTGGACAATAGTACTCCAAAATGACTAAACAATTTATTACGCAGTAACAGGCACTCTCTGTCTTTGCAATTCTATTTAACATGAAATATATTGACACTTTTCCACACACAGTGAAGCCACTCAATAACCAAACTAGCCCGAAAAGACTCTGTGAACGGGAATGACTGTACCCATGTACTCTATGTACCCATGTACCCGTAAGTTATCCGTTACTGAGATTGAGATGTACTTTTGTAAAGTAATTTTGACAGCCTTGCAAATCGAAACTGGCTTCAGTGTACACAACAGACACGCCAGAACATTTATTTGAAATATAATAGAAGAGCAGAAGCGACATTTTGTCACAACTCAAACTATATTTTTCTTTTTTATTGACCACGGATTTAGGAGACAGAGTAGGACTCTCTGCCCTCTGATGTTTTAACGTATTTCATAGAGTTGTAAAACCTGGAACAAAATAAACAAGAGAAATATAAACATGCACAATGTAAAACCCTGAGACTAGGGAACACGAAGGGACAGACACAACACGAAGTCTCAAGTATAAACAGTTTTGTCTTTCCCTTTTGAGTTTAACAAGCAAGTTATGTTTTACTATTTGTGTGCTTTTGTACGTATTCTCTGTTGATGAAAAGAATACAGGAATAATAATGCAGCACAAAGATCCAACAGTGACCTGTCATCTTGATGAATATGATAACTTTTCTCATGATAGCACATCTCATGATGATGAGTAGAGATGATAACTCTTCATGTGTGCTAATTGTGACAAAAGAAATATACAATGAAAGTTGTACAAAAACAGCAAATCTCTGTCCACTAAAATTTTAGATATGTGGATGTTACCAGCCGCATCATGTAGTTTCCGTCCAAAAGTAGGGCTACCCAACACTTTTCACTTGCGGCAGACTTTTCACAGCGTGCAGAGGAAAACTCTTTGAAGTTATGATCTGCGGCAACAAAGAGGTTTGGCATGTTGACAAGGACGGTATAGCACATCAACACAGATGAGGGGCAACACAGTAGACAGCATGATGGCTGCAAACTTGCAATTAAAGATTTATTCAACAGAACAAGAAACGGGAAGCATGAGTAGAAAAAGGCAGTGCCCATGCAGCGCGTGGAGAACCACGTTAATCTCTGAGAAGGTAGAGTCGGGAGAGCAATAAAGAGAAATGACTGTTATGTCTGAAATATGGGACTCTGCAAAGTTAGGACCAATATGATGTGGTAGCCTTGCATGGCTCACTGTAGCTGCGACACACTTTGAACAATTCCAGTAGTGGGGCTTCAAAGACAATGAACTTTCGCTGTTTCACTTGGCATTCAGGTGTAGAGGATGTATCTCTAGAAAATTAATTCGTGTTCGTTAGTCATAACTATACCTCAACAGGGAGTATTCCTGTACCCCTCAAAGAAGCTGGTAGTTCTCATCGGTTTCTTCTCCCACTGTTGACGTCATAGTAATGTTCTGCACCTGTCCAAAGATTCCAAAATGTCACAAAGTCTGCAACGTGTAACAAATCTAGTGGTTCCACCTGTGGACGTGGCAGAATCTGTGGAGTTGGGATTGATGTATTCACTGGTCCACGTCATGTCCTTTCAAGTGTCTTTGTGTCGTCAGCATGTGAGGAATGCAAAAAAATTAACATCTGGACACAGTCTCACCCCTATTCTACCTCTTGAGCAATCATACAGCTGCAGCTGGTAGAAGCAAGAAGGGATGACGAAGCCACAGCCAGGAAAGCTGTCACCCCTCGCCAATATGGATCATCATTTGGATCATCAATATGGATCAGCTATTTCTGTCATGATAACTTGAGTGCATGGATCACAAAAAAAAAAAAGAGTAATAAGAGAGAAATGCAGAGAATGTTGAGCATTAGTCCTCTATACATTTCTTACATGCAGACTTCATAGTGGTGGTAGAGGACAGTGCTACAGTATGCATGGTCGAGCTCGAGTATAGTTGTTGTTTCCTGCAAAGTAGGGAAGCTCATGATTGCAAAATATCTCTGGTTCTCAATTCTTGTAGTGCAGATCTAGACAATAGTCTTTTTTTCTGTGTACTTCACAAACAGTGTCCGTCGACGTGGACAATGTGCCGACAGCATCAGTGTTATCCGATGCAGTGACTTCCATGCACAAGTCTATGAAATAGCAGTCGACTTGAAACAGTTTTAAAACTATTTCAAAAGAGAAACTTTCAAAATATGATCAAATGATGAGATCTCTACATACTACGAAGCAATCTGGCGCCACTTCAACAGTGGAATGTCCCTAAAATGAAATTTGTTGACAATGTCCAGTAAGGGAAAAGTAGGATAACATAAGTTAAATTTAATACCTTTCTATCCATATATCTTCTATCTATACCTTTAGAGGTATAGATCGCCTGCTCAATAAGTTAGCCCTTCTTAGGTATTATTTTATACCTCGGTTACAGGTATAAAAAATAGTCCTCAACAAAGGGCTATATGCCATACCTTTAGGGGTATAGCTCTATACCCCTGTGAAGGTCTGCACGAGTACCATCATGGTGTTACATCACACCTAGGCATAGGTATTTTTAGAGGAGGGAACTAGAAAAATCACCTTTGGAAGAAAGAAAAGTTTTTGACATACACACACACGTACTACAAACACACGCAAACGCATATGGTTGTGAAGTAGGACGAAAACCTCGTGCACATTACTCCGCATCTAAAAAAAATAAATGTGGAGTTGAAATCTAACGAAAATTTTCAAGGAGCAAGATCGCTCTGCGCAGTCCTCAAGTGTGTATCACGATGTATCGCCAGATAGACATTTACAGAACAACATATACTGATATACTGGTGGCGACTTGACAAACTGTGGAGCAGCTTTCGTCTCGTACGCAACCCTAAGGGTGAGGACATCTAGATTCAACATTCCAGCAATGAGGATTTTATGCAGCCATAACCTAACCACGTGGATTTAGATAGTACTGTACTGATGTGAGTGTTTCTTAGTTAAATATCCGTTTAATTTAGCTGATATTGTCTCAAGAAAAAATAATGATGATGTGATACAGGACGTTGCGGAAGTAAAGGTATAAAAAACCATACAGGTATAAAGAAACAGAAGGTATAAGCAGCCTCATCGTATCCGTGAAAGGCATAGCCTGGTGATCTATTGCTGGTACTGGATATGAACGCATGGTGATGAGGTATAAATATGGTACGTTAGCCCTCCTTTATACCTCTTTCATACCCTTGAGAAGGGTTGGAGGTACGTATAAATAAGAAATTTGTACCTCTTCTATACCCTCCAAAGGTATATATCTGAAGCAGAAGGTATAAAAGAGGTATAAGAGCACATTATTATACCTTATTAATACCTTTTTTTCTAACAGTTATAGGATAACATAAGTTAAATGGAATACGTCATCGCCATATTATAATTTATACATGTGTGACACCTGTACATACCTTAGACGTCGTGTTGAGCTCGTCACCTCGGTAAAGCAGAATAACTGGTGACTGAACGGCAGTTTGCTTCGTACGTTTTCGCACTTCGCCTGCTGCGGCATCTTCGTAGTCATCGGCAGCAAAATGAGCTCAGCAGACACGACACGACTGTTGTACCTAATTGCCGAGTGCTTCGAACCACATCGGTTTTCGCGCACTGTCCTGTGGAATCTCGTTGTAGAAAGTGCCAGTCGTCGAAGATGAACAATTTTTGTATCTCTGGACATCACAGCGTACACCAGGCATAGGTATTTCGAATACGTGACACAGCAGCGACAGACAAGTCACTGACTTTCACTTTCTGCTTCGCGTGACCAAAGTCACCACCCACGGCTTAGGCAATAAACGCGATAACAGAGATGACCATGCAGACGGCGCGGCGGATAATAGCTCGTAGCGGCGAAGTAGCTGAATGCTTTATTAATGTCGAAACTATAGAAGTGAACGTCATTTTTCAAATGACGTTTAGCTGTAACGTAAATGTGCGTCAACTTTCTTCTCTACAAAACTAACTCTCACGTGGTACGGGTTGACCAATCCCTGGACGCCTGGAATCTTTTTTGCCGTTCGTTGGCAGCATCGTCCATGTTCCGGCAACCTTCAAGATATTTATAGGTAAAAAATATGCCGAATTGTGAGGTAATGATTTCTGTATGCTATCAAACAATGATAATGTGCAGAATAGTGGGCAAGAATATGGGGGTTATTTTTCACTTTACAGTACCTTTAAAATTAACCAAAGAGCGAAGGATACAATATTTAGTGCTAATATATATCTAATGGAGAGTCTAAATTCACAGTGTAATTGTTCCGCTCTGTTTCGCCTTCCCGGTACGTCCATTAACCTTGGTCTGTCTCCATTTGTTCAAACAAAATAGCTCCCAGCCGCCGAAAACTGTCGTCAGCTAAACTCTTCGACGAACGCGCCCTCTTCCGAAACGCGGCGGCAGCGGGAAACGCGAAGCGCACTCGGCGAAGCCTGCATCGGAGGGGACTTCCCAGAGTGCGCCTTCTGTGACGCACATGTGCGCCAGTGGAGAATTCGGAATATGCACCATTATGGCGGCACTTCCGGTGTGCGGCATGCGGTGGCGCATCTCGGACTATTCGGACGCACCCGAAGTCTCGCGCTTCTCGTTCAACGCACAAATAATATGAAATTGTGTTCACGGATTGTTTATTCACGGATATTTTGCTGACGACCTACACGCAATTAGAATCAGTGGGCAGAATTAGTCGCGATATTAAATTCCTATCGGAGGAGCTGTCAGGACAGTTCAATCCCAAAATTCGCGGTCACCCTCCCGCCGGCGCACTCCGTCACTATACTCAGCCGCTATGCGGGAAGCGGCCTTACAGAATGTGAATTCAATAGGAGACAGCGTTTATGCCAATTAACAGCAAAACAGAATATAATTTTTAAGATGTCATCGTCTAATAGAGAAGAACACCATGTAAAAAAACACTGGAGACATGCAAGCATGATCATTTTTATATCAAATGATATTAAGCGCCGAAGTTGACGGAATTCGCCACTTGGCCATTTCGAGCGCCGTTTTGGAAGCGATTTTGTCAAACGCGACCACTCAGGGTGCAACAGGGGAACAAGATACGGGGTTCAAACCCCGTGATCTTACTTTCACATATACATACTACAAAATCAGCTTAGGACGCTTTTTGCTTACCGAGTGTCGTTTTGGAAGCAGTCTCCGCAAACGCGATATCTCCATGTACGCCCTGGCACCAGGACTGGAGGGGCTTCGCACGTTTTAAAGGGCTCGATCTGCTGCCGATCATTGCGGTAGCCTCTGTTACAATCCCAGTACAAGCCGTTGATAGTATGTTTTTGGCACCATGATACCTATAATTTGAGTCATTGTAAAGGGCCCTGCTGCCGCCTTTTCCAAATTTTGCGGTGGTTTCCGATGCAATCACAGGAGAGGGACATAACATAAGACGTCGTGTCTTTATATGTGTGTAAAATGCCTGCCACTATGATTAAAAAGGTTTTTGTCTGTTTTAAAGGGCTCTGCTGTAGCCTTTTATGGAGTTTGCGGCCGCATCCGTTATAATTCCAGTAGAATGGCTTTGGAACTTTGATACAAGGGGTAATGACCGTTTTAAAGGGCTCTGCTACCGCATTTTTCATATTTTGCGGTAGTCTCTGTTACAATCCCAGTAGAAGGGCATAGCACAAGCCATTGATGACATGTCATCAGCAGCATAATACAAGGGGTTTCGCCCGTTCTGGAGGGCTATGCTCCATCCTTTTCCGATATTTGCGGTCGCCTGTGTTATGATCTCGGTAGAATGACATAGTATAAGTTGTTGATAATATGTCTTTTGCAGCATGACACAAGGGGTTTTGCTCGTTTAACAGGGCTCTGCTGCCACGTTTTCCGAATTTGGGGATCGCCTGTGTTATAACTCCAGCAGAATAGCATTGCACAAGCCACAGATAACTTGCTTTCTTTCGCTCCATGATACAGTGAGTATCGCCCGTTTTAAACGGCCTTGCTGCCGCCGTATCCAAATTTTCCGGTCCTCTCTTGCGCAGTTCCGGTAGAAAGGCATATAGCATAAGCCGTCATGAATATGCCTTTAGTACCGGGTTTCGTACGTTTTAAAGGACTCTGCTGCTGCCTTTTCCGAATTTTGTGGTCGCTTCTGTTGCGATCCCTGTAGAAGAGCGTCCGTTGATAATAACTAGAGCCTGAAGTTTTAGGGTTTAACCCGATTCTTCCCCGAATTTGCACCCCGAATTGAAGGCTGCCTCTTTAGGGTGAAACCCGATTTTTACCCGGCAAATTGCCCTCACTGAGAAATCCGTAAGAAAGCACACTTAGCTTGTTTGGCAGCAAATGCAGTTACATCACAGTTTGTACCAAACCAGTACAGTTAGTTTGAGTAACTGAGCCCGATTTCTCCCCGAATTTAGCATACTGGAAGTTTTTCCACCCGAATTTGCATGAATTTAGAGCACATGTTTATTTACCCGATTCTTACCCTCCGAATTTAGAAAAAAATATTTCCCGAAAACTTCAGGCTCTAATAATAACCCGTTGATAATATCTGCTTGGAACCACGATTAAAGAGGTTTCACCCGTTCTAAAGGGCTCTGCTGCGGTCTTTTACGGATTTTGCGGTCGCCTCCGTTACAATCGCAGTGGGAAGGGCAATAGCAGAAGCCGTCTCGAATATGCCTTTGGCACCATGATACAAAGGGTTTTGCCGGTTTTAGAGGGCTCTGTCGGCGCCTTTTCCAAATTTTGCGGTCACCACTGTTAAAATCCCAGTACAAGGGCCAGTATTCGCTACGCAGAATACACCAGTGACTCATTGTGGTATATTCCTTGGTTGCTCCTGCCATCATCGGGGTTGCAGAAAGGTTACTTCTTACTTTTGTCAAAGAAGTTGGCAAGTGATGCTATTTCTCAGGGATACTGTGGGTCATTTCTAGTGCCTGACTTTTTAGGGTTAAACCCGTATCCGCCTGATATTTACCCCCGAACGAAATCTGTAAAATTCGGGTTTAACCCGAATCTACCCGAAAACATCCGGGTCGCGTGGCACACTCATAAGCGTGCATTAAAATAGTTTGATAACATTGCTAAACATTAGTTCCATGTTAAGGCAAATTTTTATTAAACGAAAAAAAATCACCCGAATTCCTGACGACAGAATATGCCGTAACGGGATTTAACCCGAATACACCCGAATTTTCAAATAAAAAATATCACCCGATATTTACCCCCCGAATTTGGCCAAAAATAAAACCCGAAAAAGTCAGGCCCTAGTCATTTCTTGCAGGTCAACGTGTAAGCGCATCATGGACTTCTTTATGCGTGCTGCACTTCGAGAAAAATTGGTTGATTACCATGAACAGTGAAATTCAAACGGCTTCGGAACGGATATGTATTTTCATCTATGATGTCTTTTCCTTAGACTTTAGCACCAGTGCTCGTAGGTGTCTGTTGCCGTGTAAATGTTCGGACTGCCGGCGATTTGCCGTGCAAGTTCACTTTTGTGCCCCGTATCTTGGCAAGTTTTTTTCCTTGCCATATCGTCGCGGCTCCCTCATGCTGAATTCAAGCGGAAGGTATCAGCTTTTAGTCCGTTGCGCAACTCGTATCAGCAGCGAAGATGAACGACGATTTCTTCTTTGCCATTGTTGTTGCGGCTGGCACTATCATCAATGCGCATAAAAGCCAAGATGCGGTACCCGGGAGTGATAAGATGTCTGCGTGATTTCGAGTGGAGCGAACCATATCTATATGGATACATATCTATGGGTATGCATTGGTGGCCAAGCTGTATCGGGAAATCTCATGAATACCAGGGGAGTTGTTGGAAAAATTCAGGGGGAGTGTACACCTCCCTGGGGGGTGGGGGTAATGACCCTGGAAAGGACCGCAATTATAGCAAAGTACCTTGTCATCGCCACAGCACTCGCAGACGCCAAATTGTCCATATCTTTCATTTCATTTAGTAATAACTCTGGATATAAACGTGATATCGAAGATGTCATTACTTAATTACGTAGTCTGTATATCCATGCTTAAGCTATGAGTACGAGGCCCATACCTGGTTCCCTTGCTAGAGCCTGCGAAGTAGCGTTTGGTCAAATCATTCATTTTGAAGTGACCACAGAACAAACAGGAGACAAGATCACACACCAGTCGCTCTGTTGTTGTTTGGTGTTTGTTCTTAGGTCGCTTGTGGATTTACACCAACCAGCCCAATCTATATTGCCACGAATCATCATCGCGAAACTTCCAGGGCAGGCACGAAACGGTACATCTCATCCCGGCGCATGCTGAATTAGAAGCAAGAAGCTTCCAGACACATCGCCTGCTCTCTGGCAAACGCACGTGCTGTTTCTAGACTTTTCGGCGCGACGCTTAAATGCTTGTGCGCTCCAGGCTAAAGCATTCATTTCTTTGGACTCAGTTGTGTTCAGAGAGCTATCACTCTTGTGTTTTGCTACCAAGTAGTCTAATAAACCGTTCGCTGTTTATTCGACGACTCGCCGACCCATTTCGCTGCGTGACAATATACTTCAGACATATTGCCAAATCGTCGCTCAAGTGGCACTCACTGGCAGAGTTGGGCATCCTCACGAGGGCGTGCGAGGGTGAGGGTTTCCTCACCCTCACCTCACGATCTTTGAGGTGAGGTGAGGGCCAATTTTTCTGGTGATGTCTGAGGCGAGGTGAGGTGAGGAAAATTTTCAAAACAGTTTTTGAGGTGAGGTGAGGTGAGGAAAAGTATGGGAAAATTTTTTAGGTGAGGCGAGGAAAAATTTACGAACGCACACTTTATGAAAACTTTTCCCGCGCGTACGCGGGATATCTTTCCGCCTTCTTCTCTCTTCTAGCTTCTGTCTCTCATCTGGGCGGGGACTGCCCTCCTTTCTCGCCGCTGATCTGACGCCCGACTTTGCGCGTCATTCGCATACCCGCAACTCAACCTCAATTTCTGCTCAACTTTTACGGGTATAACAATCGTTCCACGAAGCGTTTTCTGTGACTGACTAGGCCAAATCCTCCACCAAAAAGAAAAAAAAAGAGGAACGTTACATTGACTAGGCAATTTCATGAGTTCAATTTCAAAAAATGTATTTCAATGGCAAATTGATGAAACTATTTGTATTTGGTGACAAACTAAATGTCCAGAAGAAAGTTGTTTACCCCATATTTTTCCGTTAAGACGTTTTCGTATAATGGTCGAATGACACGTTTCGTGCGGCACCCTGTATGCACTCACGCTTGAGGTATATGCATTTACATTGGTAGTCACTCAAAGCCAATGTGCATCGAATACACCATCTTCACATCGAATACACAAATAGCTTTAAAAATTGAGGTGAGGTGATGTGAGGAAAACTTCGAAAAAAAATTTAGGTGAGGTGAGGTGAGGAAAAATTTTCTCCCAGAAAATTGAGGTGAGGGCGAGGCTAGTGAGGACAAACGCCCACCTCTGCTCACTGGCGCCAATTTGTCAGTTTCCTCTATTTTAGCTCGTAATATCTCTTGATACCAATTTGATACTGATGGTATCATCATAAAATTACGTAGTCTGTGTATCGTCTGCGGACCGTAGCTTCTGTCCTCGCTGCACTCTTAGAACTCGCATTTAGTGAATTTGTCGTCCAGAGGGCTATCACAGGCGCCAACCTGCCAATTTCATCCGGCAATCTCCCGATATCTGGAAAGTCTCATGCTCGTTCCCACAGTTATACATCACGTCTTATTCTTTATCTTACGCGAATGCTCCCGGGCGTGTTATCCGTGTTGTTATCAGATCGGGGCGCGAAAAGGGAATTGTTCGCCTCAGATATGTCCTCCTCTCCCTGCCCAGATCTGTTCCTCCTCACGTACTCACGCACCACCCTGTAAACTTAGCTTCCTTGCGTTGTCCTCTGCTATCAGGTCAAGCCGGGTGTCAGAGGGGGTGTCCCTGAATGCTGCTCTTGTGACAAGTGGAGAAATGTAAGCTTTAGGTAGACCTTTGTGTATTGTGCTGATAATCTGGACATGTATGATAGTGAGGAATTGCCTCCGCGGTGAAGTGGTTTCAATAAAGACGTTTCATTTGATAAAAACGCGTTCTCGCCCGATCTAAACACCGGCGCAAACCGTGGTGGTGTTGATAGAAGCCACGAGAAGTAACCTGCAGCCGTCTTGAGAGCTCTGGCTCCGCTTAACGACAGTATGACCCACCATAACGACAGGGTGGAGGCTATCGTTCCCGTGAGCGACACCGTCGCTTACGGGCGACGCGTTTGGAGCGCAGGGAATACCAAATTCTCTTCGATAGCGTTACGTTGCGTCAGATACCATGTGTTCTCGCTCCCGAACGACACGTTCGCGCTACCGACATAGATTGGAATAGGGCCCCAGTAACGATAGAACGAGGTCGTTTGCCCTACTAGTGGGTCTACCCACTCGTTAGAATGTTAAACATCTTCGTTTGGAGATTTGCAGAAACAGAATTTCTACGGAAATGAATATGTATTGCTACACGATTTTGTACAAAAGGACATCCTTTCCCTTTCATGGTATTCACAGCAGTGGTTACATGAGGGATGTGGGATATTCTCGAGAAGATGCAGATCAAGACGAGAAAGAAGATGAAGAAGTGACAACGACAAGCCACAAACCATGCGAGCTATCCAAACAAAATTAAACAACTCCATTGGTCGAAAGGATTGCAGCCTCGTTGGTAGCTGTGTCGGTGGTTACTGGGAGGTACCCGGGTTCGAATCCAGGTGCCGGCTGTGCTGTCTGGGGTTTTTCCTGGGTTTTCCTCAGACGCTCTCAGACATATGTCGGCACAGTTCCCTTAGAAGTCGGCCCAGGACGCACATTCCCCCAGGGCGTCAGTCGTGACGTTGCCCACATACGTGAGGCCGACAACGGCAAGCCCTTTCACCATCACCAACACCACCAGCTGTAGTTCGTTCAGGGCGGTGACATCACAACCGTAAGGGCTCGTAACGAGTAAGCCTCAACGAGGAAGCTAAACGAGGAGCAGAGAAAATCTACATGCAAAGCGTCGATAAGGTTCCTTGTTTCGTTATTACTAACGACTCGCCGACGTTGAAGCTGCCGAAGAAAGATGACGGAAGGACTCTTCGCTTGGGCGATCACACAAGCGACTAACCGTGCCCCATGGACGCGACGGCGTCTGGATGCCTTTCAACAGGACGAGACAGATTTTGTAAAGTTGTTCCGTCAGCCAAAAACCGCTGTCAGCACCGTTTGTGAGGACTGGCGACCGTACTTCACACCGTCTTGATAGCTATGAGTGGTGTGATGAAAAATTAAGGCGAATTGGATGCCTATAGTAGTTTTTTTTTCGAATTCTTCTCATTTAGAGTACATTGCGGACACAGTATTGATGCTGTAATGAATGTGAAGAGCAAAGCATTCCTACATTTCCCGAGGTAGATTCTCTTGAATACTTCCATAACATTCTCTTGCTTCGCGGTGCTAAGACGGGATTAGAAAGTTCACTAACGTTCTGTTCAAGCTCAGTGAAAAACGTTTTCTTGCACTGCGAATTTAGTTTTAGTAGATTTCACTAATTTGCAGGTTTCCTTCGGAGGGAATATCCTTTCTCGTGTTTCTGTCACCCGGTTTCTGGGCGTCTTTTTGCAGGAAAACTTATCCTGGCACCATCATATTAACCATGTGCGGAGTAAAATCACCAGTGGATTGTATGCTCTAAGCAAACTCAGGAACCTAGTCCCAACTAACATACTTTTAACCATATACTACGGCCTGATTCATTCCCATATCAACTACGGCCTTGAAGTCTACGGCCTCACGTATAACTCTAATCTGAGCCCACTGCTTTTTGCCCAGAAGCGTGCTCTTCGAATTATCCTTTCTGTCGGCCGTCTGGAGTCGGTGTCGTTCGCTTTTTCTCTTTTATCTGTACTTAATATTTTCGATCTCCGTGATTATAAAGTTTCCCTTCTTATGCATAACTTTTTCTACAGGTCTTTTGACAGACAACAACTTAACTTTCAAAATTTCGTTCCACCATATTCCCTACGGAACGTGTCGCATTCACTTCAATGTTCGGCCTTTCGCTCTAATTTCGGTCATTTCTCCCTTTCTTCTTTTGGAACTAGGTTGTGGAATGAACTCCCACATAACCTAAGGTCAATAACTAGTTTTCTCGCTTTCAAGCGCTCTTGCAAATTACACTTTCAACAGCGGCATTAATATCTTTATTTAGTTCAATGACATGTCCATTTCTTCATGTCCATTACTTCATTGTAGCAACGTACACCGTTTGTGCATATTATATGTATTGATGTGTATCATCTTGTATATTTCCTTGTTACATTATGTGCGGACTACTACCCTTGCATTACCACTCCCTCATAAGATGTATTTGAATAATATGTTTTCTTGCGGGACCGTTTAACAGGGTTTCCCCCTCACGGTCCCTTATCTCAAGTGTGTTCCTGATTTTGTGTAGCACTAATAAACAAATAAACAAAGTTTAAGCCTACTGTTTATGAAGACTGACAGTAAGGCTGCGCGTTGTGCTTCCATGCTTGAAGGAAAAAATTACATAAAGATAATCAAATAAGTGTTTACGCTTAGGAGAAAAGGCAGCCTCCTCATCTTTCTTCTTCTGATACTTCTGATACCACTACGTCTTCCCTTTATGGCCTCGGACTCCCATGTGCCCTAGAACTCAGCACACACTACTCCTCGTGTCATACTTAAGACCATTCTCACCCGACACCATCGTCAAGGCAGACATATGATTTAAATTTTTTGCGTATTGCTCGACGATTATACTTACAGTGACATACCTTTTTGTTCATTATTTTTACACGACTTGCGAGCCATATACTAAGACGGGAAGAAAAAGAAGATGATGATGAACGGGAATGGGAACGAACATTGGAACGGAACGAGCATGCACTCTGAAAAAAAAAAGGAGTCGTACCGACTCCTTTACGGGGGTAAAACGTCCTAACTCCGGGGTGCAAAATAACACCCCTTTTGAAAAGTATCTGCAACTCCGGGAACTACGGAGTAAAGTTTACTCCTATGGTATAGAGTAAAAGTTACTCCCATACAGCTCCCTATTTACTCCAGCATATTGCGTGTAAAAGTAACTCCGTTCATGAGGCTAGCGTAACTCCACTGGGGAGTTCTTGTTATGCTACATAAGGCATAAAAGTTATGCCCTTCACCTGGAGTGCACATTACTCCAGTCGTCTCCTCACCTTGAAGACCATGCAAATAAGTGTTGCAAAACAGTATATCTAAATAAGAAACATTTATTGTGTCTCTGATACAAATGGGCAAGAACAGAAAAAGGAAGCTTTCAGTGCTTAATATGACCCTATGAAAACAACTGGTAAGATGCCACAGGTACAAGTACATTCTTGCATTATAAGGTTGCCACACACCCAATGCAACTATCACCTGGCATATACTTCGAACTCCTACAAACAGGAAGCAAAACAGTTATTCGAAGTTCATCTGTCACTATACATTAACATATCAGTGCATAGGAATTTGGCATATCGGCACCCACTTTTCTGATTTTTCATGAGAAAGCAGGGGGAGACGTGGCTTTTGAAGTGCATCTGGCTGAGGCATAAAGTGCAGTACATGTACTTTCGATTTTTCTTTTTTCTTGGCAGAAGGGTAGTTGCCTTATATGAGAAACTGCTGTCATATGTAATTCACAATTTGGAGCCTACAAGAATATCTTGCCTAAAATAGATGTGTGTATACACTTCCCAATATATCTCTTGTAAAACACCTGTAATAAGATGAGCACTTACACAAGTGAAAAGGTCAGATGCACCTCCTTCAGCAGATGAGCAAGGGCATGAATTACTCATGCTGGGTAATAATCTGCAACATAAATATAGGTAATGGAGTCCGAGCAGTGGCGATATGTTACGTTATCATAAGTCAAATACTTTCATAACTAACAATTTCTTGTGCCAAACAAACTATGCTAGGAAAATGAATGGTTTGAATCATGTCTGTGCGTGTAAAAAGTGATTGGTGCTATGTCGGTTACTTACTATCTTGTTCATCAATAATATTCTCATTTATGAGCTGATGATTACTCTAACTAGTCCCTTTCTCTTCCTTGCAATGTCATCCATCCTTTGTGGAGTTTTTTTTTCTTTCTCTGTCTGCCCAATGGGCCGTGCAAACGACTCGTAAATCTGAAACAGTAACAACAGCATTAGAACTCAACACTGATGCAGTGGCGGATCCGGGTGGAGGGACGGTTGGGCGATCCCCCCCCCCCCGCTCAAAACAGTAGGTTTGGCAGCGGTGTCCCCCACTCCCCCCCCACTTAGGGGCTTCGACAAACAAACGCCCCCCCCCCCAAACAACAACAACAAAAGCGACACGGACTGGATCCGCCCCTGCACTGACACTACTTGTCGTCGGCAGGATACACGTGAATGATAATACCGAACGGCGGTAATACCTACCCCATTTAAACTTACCAGTGCAGCGTACCTCCTTACCACAACCTGCACAGTTGACTTCTCATTCCAGAGCCATGCCGAGTGACGCTAGCCTTTAGGTAACTTGCCACCTTCGTCATCTGCAGTGCGTTCCATCAAAGCTATTCTGCAATGCTGTTACCATTAATTAACAAAGCGTCCTACCCAAATACGATTTCACTTATCGTCAATTTGAAGTTCCTGTTCTTCAAAGAAGTGAGACTCCTTAGGATACAAAGGTCCACTTACGAAAAGAAACTCTCTTGAAGAAGCATAACTGTGAACGCTACCACATTTTCATAATTCGTGTACGTAACACAGGACGCATACTTACCTGAAGTACATACAGGACGACACTCAGACACATGATTTGTAGTTGTGGCATTCATTGCACTTCAGCACGCCGACGTTGTTCTTCGAAGATAATCTTATTCATCTTTGAGAACATCGTCAATACATACAGTTTCAAGTTCCCGCACGACAACGGCCAACCGCTAAACGACCGCGCGATGTCAGTGTTGCTAGACTACGCAATGAAAAGAACGAGAACGGTCCAAGAATATGAAGACGCCTCGCGCTCAACTCTTACCACGGAGTAAAGCGCTGGTTGAATGGAGTTATTAGAGCATGAAAACATAGAAACGCAGAAACAGGGAGTTGCAATGGTGTTTGGTGAGAGTTAAACTGCATCAAGGGGTGTAAAATTGCCTAATACTCTCGTTCGACTCCTTTTTTTCTCAGAGTGTGTATGAGAGCACGAGAATGGGAGCTATCGGAACAAATAAAACAGACCTATTGGTCGAAGAAAATGCAGCCTCGTTGGCAGCCTGCTCTACGCTCAGGGCGGTGAGGTCACAACACGTGAGCGCTCGTAACGTGCTCAATAGTCACAAAGAAGAGGCTTCACGAGGAGCATAGATTGTGACCACAGCAAAGCATCGATAAAGTTGCTCGTTTCGTAAGCCTGAACGACCCGTTTAGCTGTCTCGTGCCGTTAAGTTGAACGTGCGAAACGATTAAGCCCCCTGGTTCTTTGTGAAACAGAGCATAGGATCATAGCTGACACGGTTCCAAGTAGTCCATGGCAGTGTTTTCGGATTGAAAACCTGTTTTGTGAGTTTATTTCTTCCATGTACCTTCTGGCTCGCTCATGGGGCCCATATTTCTGGCATTTTTTCGTTGCACTACGCTAGTGAGCAGTAACGTATTTTAGTTCCAGTTTATAATGTCCCTGCATGTATCCATTCAATCTTCTTCTGGTAGCGAGCATTTCTGGTATCTTTCCTGCCACCTAGCAACGCAGTCCTTTCTTTTGGGAGAATGGTAGTAGAAAGCTTTTGTTTTCATCCGGCCCTGGAGTTGCAATGCTGACAAACGTGTAGTCTGCAGCAACTTGAGCAGGTATGATAGACTGTATATGTGCTTGATATGGTGGTCTGTTCCCAGATTAAGGTGGGACTACCTAGATGTGAAATACAATCATGTTACTTGCCTATAGTTGCGAAAATTCAGGTAAACTGGATGGCGTTCCTCGTACTTTGCTTACATTCCCCGAAAGTTCTTGACCCTTACCTCGTAAACGTAAGGCGCACCCCACTATTGCACAACCTAACAGGTTCCTTAGTTTTCAAATACGGCGCAACCACTACAGAAGTATTTTGGTGTAAGCTGGAGTATGGTTCTGCTTCCTTTGTGGCAGCGATTACTTGATTCTGTAATATCATAGAAATCATAAGGATTTCTATGTGCAGTATACTGTTATTTATGATGTTACACAGTTCCTATAACTTGCAGGTCTGCATCTCTTGACGCGTATTACCAGTGTGCTGTTGTTTTACTTTTTCTCTTTGACATCAATGAAAAATATAAATTATTGTATTATTCTTGTCAAGTTCGCCCATCTCTACACAGTAACGATATTTACATCGGTGCAACCACATATTGTATTAGCAGAAAGAATGGTAAAGTTGGTAAATGGTAAAGAAAGAGGGCAAGCACTGTAAACCCTTCTCGTGTGGAATTTATTTTTAATAAGACATTTATAATTAAAAAAGTTGGATAGAGGAAACTGAGGAGCTATTTTGTCTAAACATAATATACTAAATGAAATCAAATTTCGTTGGTAACATTTTAAGAACTCGCCACACTGCTGTACAAAATCTAGAAATCAAGTCTTTTGTAAGATACTTTTTCGCTTCTTAGTTTTGCTTGTGCACTCTTTGGTGATTGAAAGTGTGAATCGAATCTGCTGATCATTTAAAATGTTGAAAAATGTGAAAATGTTGAGGGGGAAAAACTCACCTCCTTCACTCAATATCCACTTACTAAGAAGCTGCTCTGTGTCTTGTCCCTGGCCTCGTCTATTGTATTCGAGCGGAGTTAAAGCCACAGGGGTGACATAAACCCGACATTGTTGTAACTACCCTCAAGCGGGTACTGTTTGCAAAACCGCCACCTTGTCCTGGTCGCACGTCATGGAAAACGTCATTTTGAGGTCATGTGACTTTGTTTACATGTCGTTCTGCCGCTTACTGACATATTTCCGTTGTCATAAAGCCAAGAGATGGACGTATTTTGCCAGCGGAAAGTATGCGGTGCTTCTTTCACAGCATGGTAGCTCAGTGAGTCTTAACGTGCGGTCGTTATCACATCTTTGGAAGTCGTCACCAGTACGAGGCCTTTGCAAAACGGCGCGTTTTACTGTGAGATTATCGGATAAAAATAATTACCGTGGTCGAAAGACATCCAAAACGTCACGCAAAAACAGCAACTGCATTGTTTACAAACGGTTTGGCCGCCGATCACGGGCGTGGCCATCTTTAAGGTCACGTACGTGTGCCTTGACGTTTGCTGTGGTGTGCGACCAGGACCTGTCCAGGATGCATTGCGCCCGCCCAGCATGCTTTCGTCTACGGAGCAATACCTTGAATGCCACCCCTGTGGTTAAAGCCCTGCGCGGATGAGTTTATTTACATCCGATCCGCATCGGCAACGGCGACCAACTTGTACATCCGCATCCGACCCGCAAAGTTGAGCATGTCATCCGCACCCGACCCGCGAAATCCGCGTCCTCCACGGGACGCAGAGATGGTTCAGTTTCTGGGCTCGATATATCTAGCCAATTTTCCAGGAAATAAACTTTATTTCCCGTCGGGACAAAACAGCGCAGAAGAAAAAAATGAGAACAAAAACTGTTGTCACCGAACTTCGTTCACACGGGCAACTTCCTCTCTCTTGTTCTGACAGTAAAAAAAACCAAAGTGGCATAGCTTTTGTAGCGAGGGCAGGTCCTGAGCGTCCCTGATTCCACCTAAGGATACAAGACAGCAAGCACAGATTTACCTGCCACGAAAGAATACACGGCACCAAGCACTAATAAACAGGTGCACAAACGGAATTTTGCAACAAACTGATTAGGCATGGTTTATTGCGAGTGGGAAGGGGAAGATCGGCGCTGAACGCGCACTTCGACTCGAGAAGGTCTCCTCTCCCAGTTGCGCGAGCGGCTTGCGTTCACCTTGTAGTAGGTGTTCGGTGCCTAGTGCGAACAAAACTGGTGGCGCAATCTCGCGGTTTATCCGCATCCGCTCTGCGCCTGATTCGGCGCCATCCGTGTCCGTTCCACAGATCACAACAAGCGTCCATATTTCAACCGAACCCTCAAGTTTCCTACGGATATCCGCTTCCATCCGCGGATGGTGCAGGGCTTTAAGTGGAGTTTCCGACCAGAAAGATATTGAGGGACCGTGTTACTAACTACTATGGCGAATTATATCATATTCATTTGAATGCATGTGTGCAAGATGTGTCTCCACAGTTACTGTAACACTAAGCCCAAGATGTAATGAATACAAATTTAAAGACCAACGTTATAGGTGGTTCTTCGGCACCGTCACTCGCAAGGAGGCTGAGAGATTGTTGCTGTTGCCGGGGAATGCAAGCGGCACTTACCTTATTCGCAATAGCGAAAACAGTGCAGGCGAGTACATCCATGTATGCCTTGCTTCTCAGCGATCCGAGTTGTCGTACTCATTAGGTACACTTTCTGTTTTTTATGCAAAATAGGAATATTCTCACTGTCTGTCAGGGACCACAACGAAACGAAGGGGGACCACGTGAAGCACTATAGAATCAGAGCCACCGAAGACGTCACCTTCTATATCACCTCCAAGATGACTTTCCCAACCCTTGATGATTTAGTCGCTTATTATACGAGTAAGTATTCATGTAACAAGTAGTTTTATACCACATGTCCTGATATTCATTGAATACCCTTGCAGTTTCTCCGCTACTTTACTCCCCTGCTACGTGACACACAAACGATGATTGTGTAAAAGAGAACACAAAAGAAAGTGTACAGATTCCTGTGACGTTTGACAGTCAGCTTTGACTATACTTAGAATTCATGTTCGATTGCAGACTGCATGACTCGACATTCGAGGGCATAAATCGGCAAACAAGGACGTTCGACGAACTTGTTCCAAGTCATTTTGTTTTAAGTAGATGCAAATACGTACGTGTGGTTCAGTCAATGCCGGTTGCTGATTTAAGGCAAAATAAGAGTTGTAGGTAAAGTTGAGTAGACAGGTAGAGTAGGTTGTTGTAGGTAGTAGGTAGAGTAAAGTTGACGAATCTTAAAGTGCAGTTGGCGTACGCGAACACATGCATGAATGAGCAGCCTTCTTCATTGCTCGTGCGTTATTACAGAAGGTGCTAACGGCTTATGCCAAAGACTATCCACACCATGTCCCAAGACGGAGCCAGCTCTGCCAGACCTTTCAAAGGAGACGCGTGATGAGTGGGAAATCTCACGAAGCTCTGTGGAACTCGTGCGGAAACTGGGAAGTGGCAACTTTGGCGACGTTCATTACGGTTGGTATTGGGAGGCATCGGGTACACGGACGTTGAAAGGGCAAATATCATGTGGCAGTTAAATATTTCCCAACACTTATGTCAGTCTGGCTAAACATTGCAGCATGTAAACAAAAATGGCAAAAAATGGTATCTAGGAATCCGTTAGCAAAACCTAGTTATAGTGGTTCTTTTTCTGGTTGTGAATGCATAGGGCCTCTCCAGAGTGTGGTAACAATGACGATAACATGGTTTGAGAAAACCCAATTGCAACTTCTGTGGGGCAGGACTTTGGAAGGGGACAACTGAAGTGGCTATCAAGACATTAAAGCCGGGAACGATGCACCCAGACGCTTTCCTCCAAGAAGCATCCATCATGAAGAAGTTTCGCCACGAGAAATTGGTGAACCTCTATGCTGTGTGTTCAAAAGAAGAACCCATATACATCGTAACAGAGTACATGTGCAATGGTTCCCTGCTGCAATATTTGCGCAGCAAAGAGGGCAAGACACTCAAACTCCCTGTTCTGGTCGACATGGCTGCCCAGGTCGGTATTGTCTAATAGTGGCTGGTGTACTGACATAGCCCTATCAATCCAGGTAGCCAGTGGCATGGCCTACTTGGAGAGTGAGCAGTTGATACACAGGGATCTGGCAGCTCGCAACATCCTCGTGGGGCTCAATAATTTAGTGAAAGTTGCTGACTTTGGTCTTGCCCGCATTATAGAGGACTCGGAGTACACAGCAAGGCAAGGTACGTTTAAGATGCAATGTCTCACATTTCATTTTACAAACAACTTTTATTTTGTTACTTATGAAGCCCTATAGAACGGCCTGTTAATTGAAACATGATCGAGGAGATAGGGAGGGACGCAGAACATTTTATGCATCCGCACAATGTACACACACCCAAAGGACGCAGCACACGAGTTTTGTCGTATACGTCACTTTACGTTAGCTGTGTCCTCTGCTACTAGATGGTGTCTGTCGTTTTCAACGGTTCGTTACCCACCGTTCCGAAGAAGAGGGACGCTGCATTGTCTGCGCTTGTGAACAGTGATTGTACTATCGAACCGGTCTATTTAGGTCCGCGCACTAGGCACGTGTTTTATTTAGCATGTTCTGTTCACTCGTATAAGATGGAGATGCCATCCGCCGTTCGGAAGGGCGTATGTGGGCGTCTTTCTCTTTTTTAACAGCGTCATCTGTTATGTGCAGACCCACCGCTGATCCGCTGATCGCGTGGTCCGCGTAGCTTCGCACAAAACGGGTGTGACATACAAACGTTTAGGCGTCCGCGTCAATCATCAAGGGAGAGGGCGAACAGCTGCGTCGCGACAGGAAAGCGGGAGAGGGTGACAATAACCGGAGTGAATGAGTGAGGCGAGCGTGATGGAGAGGAGGCCACGGTGGAGTTGGGGTTACGGGACTCGGGCATGAACGCCGGGTTCCTAGAAGACATGTCCATGCAAATAAACCTCATACTACGCACCGACGTCCGCCAACCCACAATCAGGCACGGATTGTGCATAAACTTGGTCTTTGAAAACACGCACTTCGTTCAAGACACCACTCATGTCGCCAACAAACACACATTTTGTGTGCAAACAAAATTGCGCTTTAGCCCCGCCTGCTTGATTTTCCCAGAGAAGCGCGCGCGAAATCTGCGTCTAGACGAGAAAGTGTCCCCGCCTTTATTTGTCTTGGTTTCTTGGTGATAAGACGATTGTTTTGTTTTCTTTGTGATAAGTCGGTTGTCACCAGCGTCAAGGTCAACGCGGCGCAAAGAAAGGTAAAACCCCCGCAAATACCGTGCGCTTTCCCTTGCGACAATCAAACAGGCGGGGCTAAAGCCGAATTTTTACTATTTTTTTAGACTATTTCTGTTGCGATACTGTGCATAGTTTCGGTTGGGTGTGTGGTTATTCGTGGAGGATTTCATATTTCTGTAAAAAAAAAAAAGAAAAGAAGAAAAAGAGGTTCGCTTGGCAATTTTCAAAGTTCAATTGAAAAAATAAATTTCCCGCATTTAAAAATTGTCCAAAGCCTTCCTCAATGGTGGCAAAAGTTTCCAGAAGGTAATTGCCGAAAGTCCGACACAGGTCCCCCAAACTCACCTCGGAAAAGCGTGCAACGAAGAAGGCCGCCACTAGATACCCCACTGTTGCCGTTCCGGATCACTTCAGCGCGCTAAGTTTAGCGGCAAAATGTTTTTGTTGTTTCTGCGAATGAATCTAGTCTTTATATGTCCAAATAAAACGCGTATAACAACTTTCTCTGTCGTGTTTCACTTTTCGGTCCCGTTTTTAAACGTGTTGAACGATCGGAAGGATCTAGTGCACGGCTGCGTGCATCACATAGCGTACCTGTCGTACCAGGCGCTGCAGTCGTCCATTTCTCCTTCGGTGACTTGACCTGGCTTGGGTTGTGCTTCAACTGGATCTTTAGTGCGCTACAATCCACGCAAGCCAACGTCTGGTAACAATGGGGTATCTAAGGGCGGCCTCCGGCATTGCACGCATCGGGATAGGAACAAATACATGGGAAAATGGCGACCTTGGGGGACCTGGTCCGACAATCCTCCGGCGACTACGTAGCCAGATATAATTTTTTATCACCTTAGGTGGAACACCCTGTATATGCGACAGCACCAGACGACACGTGTTTCGCCGTGTTGCGGCTCGTCGGCCCTGGGTAGCTGCGCATCGTTCGGGATTGGCAAACCAGGGGTCACTCAGCGAGCGATATACACCTGGGAGGGTGACCCTCCCAGGTGTATATCGCTCGGCCGACGAGCCGCAAACACGGCGAAACACGTGTCCTCTGGTGCTGTCGCATCGTTCAATGAGTATCTGTTTCTCTACGTGCAGCCATAGAAGCCATCTTAACTGTAAGTTTGAATTTCAAACACGTCTAGCATCATTTACTTATTTTTTTAATGGCTTTCCCCCCTCTTTATAATTCACTGGCTTGCACTATGGCATTGAAGAGTGCTCAGTCACCCTCCCAGGTGTATATCGCTCGCTGAGTGAGCCCTGGTTTGTCAATCCCGAACGATGCGCAGCTACCCAGGGCCGACGAGCCGCAAACACGGCGAAACACGTGTCCTCTGGTGCTGTCGCATCGTTCAATGAGTATCTGTTTCTCTACGTGCAGCCATAGAAGCCATCTTAACTGTAAGTTTGAATTTCAAACACGTCTAGCATCATTTACTTATTTTTTTTGTAATGGCTTTTCCCCCCTCTTTATAATTCACTGGCTTGCACTGTGGCATTGAAGAGTGCTCAGTCACCCTCCCAGGTGTATATCGCTCGCTGAGTGACCCCTGGTTTGCCAATCCCGAACGATGCACAGCTACCCAGGGCCGACGAGCCGCAAACACGGCGAAACACGTGTCCTCTGGTGCTGTCGCATCGTTCAATGAGTATCTGTTTCTCTACGTGCAGCCATAGAAGCCATCTTAACTGCCTTAAAGAAATAAGCAAATGACGCTAGACGTGTTTGAAATTCAAACTTACAGATTAAGATGGCTTCTATGGCTGCACGTAGAGAAACAGATACTCATGGAACGATGCGACAGCACCAGAGGACGCGTGTTTCGCCGTGTTTGCGGCTCGTCAGCCCTGGGTAGCTGCGCCAGCTCTCACCAACTCCCGATAGAGCCCATAGTATAGCTAAATTCACACAACACTGGGCACACGACCAATGAGAGGGCAGCGATTCCTCCCTCAATCCTCCAATCAGAAGTCTTTCTGTCCGGCTCGCAGCCCGACCGGTTCTGGCTGTTGCCGACTTCTGCTTTCCATACTGGCCTGTACCGGCTACCCCTCACCTCTAAGTCTACTAGCTTTCATGCACGTCGTAAAGTTATTCCGTGATTCCCAACCAAATGTGAAAAGTGTCGTAATGAACAGAAATTTATTTGAGTCATTATACTGACACAATCGGCAGCGGGGGGGGGGGGGATATGTTTATTAAAGATAGAGACACATATACATGCACTGAGCGTACTGAGTCCATTGCGTAGCGCTTCCTAGCACACTGGAACAAAGTTCAAACTTGCAAAACACGCATATCGAAACAGCTTATTCCCAGCAACGAACAACTGTCACATACTTGCGCACAATCGCTTGATCATCATGTCCTTGCCTGCTACACGTCAATCATAAAACGCTGCTTCATGAATCGTATTTTCTTGTCACCGCTATGCAGATCTGACGGCGCTCGAACATGTTCATCGAGCCAGAATTCACGACAACACTTCAGTTTGAAATCCGATTGGCTGTTCGTAGGCCGATGCTTGTGGCGAGAAAGAGTACAACACGATCAAAGACACCATAATACACGGATAAAACGGCGATCGGCGAACGCACTTGCCTCCCAATGAAACACACCGCCAACGCGGCGCCCACCGTTCAGATTTTAAATGAAACCGCCGAAGGAGGACGCAGCACGAAGGCGAGGAAGCGCGAAGTGCCGTTTTCAAATTCTGGCAACCAATCCGGACACGCTTGTGGCGTCCGACCAATAGAGAGGCACGGATTGCTCCGTGCGCAGTAACACGCATTTTGATACAGATTTTGCGAGAGCTGGGGGGGGGGGGGGGGGGGGCTGGCTGCGCATCGTTCGGGATTGGCAAACCAGGGGTCACTCAGCGAGCGATATACACCTGGGAAGGTGACTGAGCAATCCTCAATGCCACAGTGCAAGCCAGTGAATTATAAAGAATGGGAAAAGCCATTAAAGAAATAAGCAAATGACGCTAGACGTGTTTGAGATTCAAACTTACAGATAAAGATCGCTTCTATGGCTGCACGTAGAGAAACAGGTACTCATGGAACGATGCGACTTCACCAGAGGACACGTGTTTCGCCGTGTTTGCGGCTCGTCAGCCCTGGGTAGCTGCGCATCGTTCGGGATTGGCAAACCAGGGGTCACTCAGCGAGCGATATACACCTGGGATGAATAGACGGTCTTCAGATAGGAGCGGAGCTATGTTTAAACAATGTGTGTTTCAACAATGACCACTTTTAAACAAGGTTCCAAATCGTTTTACCTTCAATCGCTCATCCAGGAAGCAAGTTCCCTATCAAATGGACTGCTCCAGAGGCTGTGCTGTATGGAACGTTTTCAATCAAGTCTGATGTGTGGTCGTACGGCGTCCTGCTCTACGAGCTTATCACGCATGGCCAAGTACCTTACCCAGGTAGTGTCATTTACTGATGATTTTTCGGAGCTTCTTTATATCTTCATCATGTGCATTTCGCTAAACATGATGTTTGTTGCGCCAATCTTAAGAATTTTTTTAAATGGGTCTTCTAGTCAATAGCCACTGAATAATTGATCACAATTGGCCCCGTGATAATAGTTTCCTACGCTGCTCCTATGTCTGTCTCTATGTCTTTCTGTTTTCTCTCTCTCTCTCTTTTCTGTTGTAGCAGCGCTTCAATCTCTGGTAAAAGGGTTCCAGTGTGCCCGAGACTTTTGTTTCTTGAAATACAATGGAAAATTCGGGAAGCACCACACTGCGTCAGTTTTTCAAAATATTCACCGTGCGCATCTAGACACCGTTGCCATCGCTGTGGTAGCTCTTTTGCGCCTTTGGCGTAGAAAGAAGTGAGCCACTGTCGTAGCCACTGCAGGACATCTTTCTGCAGGGCGTCATCTTCGTGGAACGTCTTTCCTCCAAAGCGCTCGTTAAGGGGCCCAAACAAATGGTAATCGCTTTGGGCTAAACCTGGGCTGCACGGGGAATGGGGGAAAACCTCTCAGTGCATTTCAGTCAGGGTTGCTGCCGTCAAATTCGACGTGTGAGGCCATTGTCATAAAGAAGAATGACCCTTCCGGGCAGCATCCCAGGCCTTTTCTTGCGAATTGCGTTTCACACGGCACACTTTATCAACGAGGAGTAGTACCTGGTCTTATTCATAACCCCTTGCTCCAAGAAATCCATATGGATGACACCCAGCATATCCCAGAAGACAGTTCCCATGGACTTCCCAGCAGACGACTTCATCTTGCTTTTCTTTGGCGGCTGGTAAGCTTTATGTCGCCATCCCACGCTGCCTCTTTTTGTCTATGCGGTGAAATGACACATCCAGATTTCGTCACATGGGATGATTGATTGCAAAAATTCGTCCCCCTCGGATTGCGACCGGTTCAGCAGCTGCTCAGAGACTGCCGTACACGCCCCCTGCTGGTCACATGCAAGGTGTCGGGGAACCCATCTTGCACAGACTTTGCGGAACAGTAAGTGCTCGTGAATGATTAGGGAGTTTTACCGCGTCCATTTCCTCCGACCGAACGACCGACTCGAGCGTCGCGCTTTGCTGTACAAACCGCGTGAACGAGTCGTACAGGAAGCGTGATTTCGTACGAACGACCCACTCGCTCTGAGTCCTTTCGTTGTATTCGGCGAGCACGACCGATTCCCGTCGCGAAGCAGGATGGCGGCAGTTTGGAGTGGCGGAGTTGCCAGATGTTTACTGCAACCGAGGGTATATATCATCTGCGGTAAGTTGTTGGATGTAACGACGTATTCAATAGAGGATTCGACACGCATCGGCGTCCAGTTGTGGCGCTTGAACATGTGCTCCGTGTGAGAAAGTTGGTTCGCATCTGCAAGGCGCATTAAAGCTATGCAAAGTACTCATCTCTGTGTTGGTCCCTGTTTGGTCTAACTATCGAGAGAGGCTTGCACATGAGTGATTAACCCTTTTCAAAGCGAAGCTGCCTCCTATAAATCCTGATTCGTGAGATCGAGTCTCTCAACGGTGCCGCCGTCCGCTTGACAGCGCGGTTTAAACATAGTGACCGACGTAGTTCGTCTCAGGTACAGCCTTCCACAAAGGGAAAGTCGGAAAGTACACTGCGGTATGTGATATTTACTGCAAGAAAACATGTGAATGATACACCACGATCCAATTGCTGCTCAAATCCATCTCGAATGCATTTGGGGATGAACGGTTCTTCCGGTTTAGTAACACTCTCTGTAGTTGGCCTCCCCTAAGCTTTTCGAATCGGCAGAATCGGTCATTTGGTTCGGGCACAAACGACTCGGCCACACTATACCGACACTAATATTACGATGGGGTGCAATGTCCCGAACTGTTACTCGCCGGTTCTCGAGGATGGCTTACTCAACGCCTGCGATGTTTACTGCATTACGTCTTTCGCCAAACTGTCTGCACCATTCTTGCTACCTTTCCCTAGACATCGTTTATTCCCCATACTGTGCCCGTAATCTTTGCAAACTCTCAGCTTGTTTGACGTTCTTCTTCACAAGGAACTTGATTGTGCATCGCTGTTCCACAGACACACTGCTCACCGCCATGATAGCTGCCGCTGCTGCAAGTGCCGCTGAAGGATTGCACTTTGTCCTCCGAAAGTTTTATTCAATAACGTTTACTCATTGATTTTTCTCGAGCAAAAGTCCCGGTCAACCTTGAACGACCCTTTGTACAGGGTGGGTGCAGATAAACTAGCCTCACATTTATCCACGTATGGCGTTCCCTGCTTACCGCATGAACTTCCAGTGGCGCGGGATGACGTATTTATCCGATTAAAACGAACAAAAATATGGTAGTAACCAAACTCCACGTAACAAAAAAGTTATCCATCCAAACATTGCTTTCCGTGCATCCCGATTTTCCTATGCAGAAGGCAATATGGCCGTCACGGCACAGTTGCGTCTAGCTACGGCTAGGCGTACCAGACCTCGTTTTGTTTCCGCGTGAGTGGCACCCCCAGCGGTAGGGCGATGCAATTGTGCTACACTGCCATGTCCCGTTAGAAATACTCGGAGTGACGTTCGCGTTGTTAACGCTTTTATTGCGGAAAAGTTTGGTTACCACGATTTTTTTTCTCGATTTGCACCGCATAAATGCACCGTCGTGCGCCGCTGGAAGTTCCTACGGTATGCAGGGAACGCGCTTTGTGCGAAAATGTGGGGCTACTTTATCTGCACCCACCCTGTATATCGTTGTAGCGGTACTGCCGTCACAAGTTGTAGTGAATGCTTTTCCAAACGCAGCAGTCAACGAGCATTCGTAGTTCCGCGTAGGCGTGGGCAGTGACCGTGCTCTGCTTTGTTGTTGAACAAATTTTGTTGGTCCCCATGTCTGCCCACGCCTCTTTCCATCTTATTTCCTCCTCACCTCATGCTTTTCTTTCAAGTTGGCTTTCTTACATGTTCTTCTGCTATCAGGCAGGACACGCATCACAAGAGTTGTCCCTGAATTCTGGTCATGACATGCGAACAATCATTAACAACGATATACACCTCTAACATAAACATACATACAAAAATCATACAAATAGCAGCAGTTAACGAATCATACTCCAATCACAAACGAAATAATTCACGCTGAAATTATATTACACAGAAACATACATAGTTCTTGAACAGGCTTCCTTTTAAATAAATTTCATATTGGGCACACCCATTTTATGAGTCTTGTTGTTTCAAGATTAACAACTTATAAGTGCCACAAGATCATTTATGGCTTCTGTTAGGATGGAATGAGAAAAGAGAAAGCAGTCGTCAATGTTATGCTTGTTCCGTATTGGAGGTGCAGTCACAGAAGCAAACTATATGCCTGCCGGCCAAATTTCTGTTTCCTTTGGTGAATCGCTTGTTTCGCTAAGGGCCCATTCTGGTTGACACGCGCGTTACCCTCATCGTCTTTGTTCTCCGTTTGGATTGGGGAGGTGCTACTGTGCTGGATTCCTCTTCTTGGGAAGCTTGAAACTACAATATTTTGGCAACACCGGGATTGGGGGGGGGGGGAGTTGTAAGTATTGCACCGGTTTTCAGTTTGGTTCTTTCTCGTTTCACACGTACGACCTCGTCGTTAACTGCTTTGTCGTAATACCTTTCAATGAACTCCTCTTCAGAATGACGTTCGCATACCGGCGAGTGTGGTTCAAGAGGTTTGTCTGCTCCTTGGAGGTTCTTTTCCATTTCTTCAAGAGCTTTCGGGGTCGTCTGACACACAAAACAATAATAATTCAGGGCTTTACGTCGCGAGACAACTGCGATCATGGGTGACGCCACAGTGGTCGGGTCTGTGCCCACCTAGGGGTTCTTTAACGTGCGCCGAAATCTCGACACACCCCATTTCACGTCCCTCGTGGAAGACGGTGTGTACTTGTACCCTTCCCCGAACTTGCCACCGTCCTCGGCCGGGTTTGAACGCGCGATCTTGGGATCAGCAGACGGACACGCTACCGACTGAGCCACCAAGGGCAGCGGTGCACCAAACAAAGCACGTACTTGTTACCGCTCTTCTGAGAGCCAGTCTTTCACGTCACAACAAAGCAAGTCTCTTCACGTCGATTTTTCTTTACTGCGGGGTTGGACGCTGTTTGTTTGTCGCCCATTAACACAAATGTAGCAGCTCGCTGGAGCAGTAAAGGCAAAGAAAACGGCAGAGATTATATACTTTGACAATAAACCGGAGTTACACAACAGCATGGAAGATGAGTACAGCCAACGCTTTGGAGGAGGCGTTTGAGTGGCATGTATGGATGGGTTGATACTGTGGCTTTTCCCTCTGGAACGGGCGGTAGCTTGCGCCGGTTAGCCTAGAATTGAGACATTGCTGCAATTGAACACACATAGTTGTCCCCTCTCGCATACAGTCATATCCACTGGTTCGTCTAATTTGTCACCATGGCCACAGCTCTCGGAGTTATTTGCAGCGTTAGAGAAAAAAGACGAAAATAATCGGCTATATAAGTGCCTCTTGTGTCAACCAACTTTACCTTTGACCGAAAAAAGTGTTTCTAAGTGACATCACTTTCAGTCTTTTGATTACCATCCTGTGTGCAGGGATGTCCAATCGCCAGGTTGTGGAGCAAGTTGAAAATGGATTTCGCATGCCGAAACCTAATTGCGAATGCCCGGATTCGGTGTACAATACCATGCTTACATGCTGGGAGGGTGAACCAGAAAACCGGCCGACGTTCGAGTTTCTCTTCGGATATTTCGACGACTTCTTTGTGGCAGCTGAGTCATCCTACAAAGAGGCCGATGATGTCTAGACGTCCTGGAGTTTATCGCTTTGCATACGTAAGTACCGCAGCACGAATGGGCGTCCAGAAACGAATTTCTGGAACCCGATCTTCAACTTGTCGGTATCCCCATAATGCCCCCCCCCCCCCCCCCCCCAATTCGCGGCAGACTCTTGCGCGAGCCTATACCAAAACGACGTTGCAGCGCGCGAGTTTTCAACGCTTGCTAGGTCAGAGTTCTCACAACCTGCGCAGTTATGTCGCAGGCATATAGCTGGGCGAACTCACTCATGAGGGCCCTCATGAGTGCCCCTCACCCTCACCTCACGCCTTTGAGGTGAGGGTGAGTGAGGGCAAGCCCACGATGAGGCCATCCGTGGTGCACTCACGAGGTCTCACCCCATGAGGTCTCCTGTGAGTGCACTCATGAGGTTTTGCCCCTCATGAGACCTCCTGTGAGTGCACTCATGAGGTCCGAGAGGCGCCAGGTCTGTGTGAGTGAAGTCACTGGTGAGGCCTGAGGGGCGTGAGGTCAGTATGAATGCATTCATAAATGAGGTCAAATGAGGCATGCGAGACGAGCGCAAATTATGAAGGCACTCACACGTGAGGCCTTCAGGAATGCGAAGCGATGGTGAGTGCACTCACCGATGGCAGGTCGCTTATAATCATAGTTCTCTCTCACACACATGATATAGGTATCTCGCGACGTAAGGGCGCGGGTTGTCATTATACGAATTATCACGATGTTTCTTTTTGATCAGGCTAGGCTAACTAGGGTGGTTAGGTTTCGTTCTTGGTTCACGTTTCGCGTGGAACCTAAATCGTGTCGACACGACCCTGCTCATTTTTCTTTTATTTTGCTTTTTGAATATTGTGTGCCCAAGAACTCGACCCTAATATTTCACTAATTGGTCAATGCGTATAACGTGTGTTCTAGTATAAATGACGGTTCCGCATTCCTGGTACGATTAGCTTAGAGGAGTGCAGCACACGTGAGATGATGGCTACAGACCACTGGCTACACGTTTGGCTACTTACATGGGATACTGGCTACTTTTGGCTACTTTGTCAGTGCACGTCGGCGACTTTTCCGTTTTTTTTTTACCTGGAAACCCTGAATTTACGAAGTATGAAGGACCTCAAAACACTTTTGTATGAGTAACCAGCCTCGGTGCATAGTCTCTGTGAGGTCGCAGGCTGCGCAGACTGAAATATTTCATGACCACGTGATAGACAGTGACGCAGTGTCTACCCGCTGACCCGTGTCAGACAGTGACGCAGGTAGACAGTGACGTGATGGACATGGATTTTTCAGTTGTCGAATTCTGGGCTGCCGTACGCCTCTCACGTGCCAACTCCTCGCCAGGTGCAGACAGCATCACTTATCGGGCCATCCGAAATCTTAGTGATGCGGGTGTTTCCTGTCTGCTTGATGTCTGCAACACGTCATGGAGAAACGGGGAAGTGCCGGCAAGCTGGAAAGATGCGTTAGTTGTCCCTCTGTTAAAGCCGAACAAGCAACCATCTGATGTCTCCTCCTTTCGTCCTGTCAGCCTGACAAGTTGTCTCGGTAAAGTTTTGGAGCGGATGGTACTGCATAGGCTAGAATGGTGGCTTGAGGGACATGGAGCTTTCCCTGCAGAGATGACAGGTTTCCGTCGCCATTGCAGCGCCATGGATTCGGTCCTCGACCTTGTAACCTCCGTCGAACAAGCCAAGAGCCAGAAGAAAATTGTCTTGGCGGTTTTCCTGGACGTCAAAAGAGCTTACGATACCGTCAGTCACCCCTTTGTGCTGCACGCACTGCTGCAAGCCCAGGCCTCTGACAGAATGTTCTTGTGGCTGACGGATTTTCTGCGCGACAGAACACTCTCTGTTCGCACGCATAAGGGGTCCACGCCGGAGATTGGTTTAGCTCATGGGGCACTACTAGGTAGTGTCCTAAGCAAATTTTTTTTTCAATCTGGTAATGGCAGGCCTAAAGTCCTGCGTTGGCCGAAGAGTTAAAATTTCCATTTATGCCGATGACATTTGTATTTGGACAATTGGGAAATCAAGGCCAGACATACGCCGTCGTCTTCAGCTTTCGCTGGATAGGATTTGGCTATATCTCACTGAAGCGGGCATGGATATCTCAGCTGAAAAAACAGCAGCGCTAGCGTTTACTAAGAAGGATATGCGCCAGTGTCAGCTTTGCATTGGTAATTAGCCGCTCAGACAAGTTAAGCACCACAGATTTCTGGGCGTCATCCTGAACTCCAGCCTGTCCTGGAAGAAGCATGTCGACCACTTAGACACCAAGGCCCACCGGTGGATATCTGTCATCCGTCACTTTGCCGTAGCTAAGTGGGGAATTGATGAGAAGTCCCTTCTGGCCCTCCATCACGCTTTAGTTCGTGGCATACTTGTGTACAGCTTCCCTGTCCTGCATGGCGTCTCCCAGACTCAAGAACAGCGACTTCGGTGTATACTTGCGCGAAGCCTGAGGATATGTCTTGGCGTGCCGAGAGCCGCGGAAACTCGAATGGTGATAGCCGAAGCCCGTGAGCTACCGATAGAAATCCTACAGCAGATGGAAACCATTCGCCATTACCTGCGCCTCAGAATGCACCATCGTCGTCATCCCCTTCTAGCAAAAATTTATCGGTGAAGCCAAAGTGCTGTCTTGAAGTGCCTAATGAAAGTGAGGCCCAAGCTTCCTCCGTTCATAATCCACGCAACAGTTCCCACGACCCCTCCGTGGTCGCTTCCGCTCCCATCACTCTCCCTATCTGTCCCTGGCCTCAAGGTTCCAAAGCATCAAGTGCCACATTTCGTTCTTCAGCAGTTGGCAGCGGACATGATGCACCTTAAATATGCTGACCACACTGCCGTCTTCACTGATGGATCTTCCACACGGGAGGGTTCGTCGTGTGCTTTTGCTGTCCCATCAAATGCAGTCGCACGTGGATATCGTCTCTCACATCATACGTCATCAACATCGGCGGAGCTGTATGCCATTCTACTGTTTCTACAGCAGATCTCCAAACTTCCTCCGCGTGCCTGGGTGGTATACACCGATTCGTGGGCTGCTCTGCAATGTGTGGCAACCACGGGCCGTCGTGGGTCTCTAGCTTCCATCGTGGTAGACATTCTCCATCAAGTTCGGCGTCTACATGATGGAGGTCATCATATATCCCTGCAGTGGATTCCAGGTCACTGCGGTCTAAGAGGCAATGAGGAGGCTGACAGAGCAGCAACGGCTGCCCACGAGTCCCCGACAGCCGTGCCCATTGTGCTCTCGAGAGGCGACAGAAGGGCCTTACTAACTGCATGATTTCAACCCCTGGCTCTGCAGCAATGGCGCAGGGACATCACGGCTCGATCTCTAATGCATTCGGTAGACCCAAATCTGTCGTTTTCTTTCCCTGCCCGTCTCCTACGCCGTTTTACCTTCCTCCTGCGTAGACTCCGGCTCAATGTTACTTTCACCCCGCAATTCAAGTGTACGATCCGATGCTGTGACACGGGCCTCTGTTCCACCTGCGGTGTCGTGGCGACCGCCAAGCACATTCTTATGGAGTGTTCACTCTACTGACCGCAAAGGCGGACATTGTGTGATGAGCTTGCCCGCATCAGCAAGGAGCCGCTCACCTTAGCTGCACTCATTGGCCCCTATGAAGATCCTGTGCTCCATCGTCGGGTTCTTCACCTGTTCACGGACTTCCTGTCGTAAACTGGACTGCTTCAGACGCTTTAGTTCTTTCTTGTGTTTTCATTCTTACTTCATCATCTTCACATAATGTTCCCGTCCAATGGGGTAGGGTACCGCACCACCGCGGTGAAACACCCCATCTCATCGTCATCATTTATTGTTGTTGTTGTTGCATAGTCTTCATGGCGCACTTAGCACGAAATCTCGTTACTCATTAAAATTATTTTTAGATACTATTCTTCGTAGGTTTTGTCACTTGACGTGTAAATACAAAAAAACATTCGTGCATTCCCACCAGCAGGCACACATGAGCATATTAGCTAGTAGGACGAAACACTAATTCACCTACTCAGCATTTTACTTTCCTGCAAGTATTTTTGAATGATTTCTCACGTACATCAAGGGTATTACTCTTCCCGTCATAAAAGCGCAATTTCCAACAATATGGCCTTAGCTCCGGCAGATCTTATCAGTTATATCTAGGGATGTGCCAACCCAATCCGCGAATCCTCGAATCCTACGCAGGGATTCGAGATTCGCGAATCCGAATCCCAGTGCCCAAAGCGGCGAATCGAATCTTTCGAATCCACCAGCCACGTTTTTTCTTCTTTTGTTTCTTTTTTTTTTTTTTTTCAAATTGGCGTTTTCTGAGTCGCCCGGAAACCGCATTGGCTGACAGGTGTTTTCTTGTTTGTTTGTTTACATTGCTCTGGACTGAAGGCGTTTAGGCAGGAACTGTTACATCACAAGTTTAAAAGTCAACCTGGTTTTGTTTTTGATTGTTGCTTAGTTTTATGGAAATAATTCAGACTCGAGTATTTATGTGTTTCTTGTAGTCGATGAACAACATGTTAAATAAATTACGTTTAAGAAGAATTACATGGGTATATTTTCTCCTGAAACTGAAGCACCATTAAATTTTTTTTTCATTAAATAAAGGTATCATATTCTGCTTTAAAACACTTTTCACTATAAGTGTTGTTTTTTTTCTTCTGACTTTTTAATCTCTTTTCAAAGAAAGGATTCGAGAGATTCGTGGATTCGTAGAACCTTCCTTAGGTTCGGTTTCGGATTCGAAAAATTCTGGATTCGTCCCACCTATAGTTATATCAGTTATATTCTTATATTTTCACACGCAGGTCTCCCACAGGAACATCGATGTCATCCTTCATCTTCGTCCCTTTCGATGACGCTTTTCTCTCCTGATTGTTGGGAGAACTGGGGTGTGTGAAGAACTGGACAACCTGAATGCTGGAAGAACTATGGTGATGCTAATGTTGCGCGGTTGCGAAATCGCCGCTCTGAGCAATAGCTGTCGACCACGTTCCTAATAGTTAGAAAACCGTATGACAATTTTATAGTTCAAAGCTATCGAACAACACTGAGGAAATAAAGGTTATTGCTGTATAATGCCGTCACGGAAAATGGTGCCCTCCGCTAAAGCCCTACGCTTCATTGCAACATTGAAAGCTTGTCTGCTATAGAGTCCAAAGATCTTCGGCATCCAAAGCAGGTCGTTTCTAAATTCAATGCTGTAGAGGAATTGGCGTACATTATACTGTACCGTGCATTAGACTCTTTTTTGTATGTACTGTATTTCAGAAATAACAAAATCACGGTAAAAGATATGAATGATTCACGCCTGGCTGTCGTGTGTGAAAAGAGAGAGAGAAAAAAAAAAGCTCTTTTTTCGACTTTTTGTGCTGTCTATCCCCGCACCCCGCATTGCCTCGAGCGGGTGAATCTTGAAATATGTGATAAAACATTAAGCCACGCAGCAGCAAAAAAACCCATCCCCATTTTTTTCTTTATTCACATCACATCACATCACAACCAGACAAAGGAGAAACAAACAAGGGCAAGGCTAACTACGAACTCATAACTAACTTTTATTTTTCCTCACACACTTATATAGAGGTAGAGCTAAAAAGTACCTGAACCATTTTTTGCACGTCAGAGCTAATTCCTAAGATAAAGAATTTCATCTTGAAGTAAGTTCACGGACTCCCCTCGCTCGTGAAGGCTTTCTATATTTCCTATTTTGCTAATACCGGAGGGAAGCTTTTACCCAAGACATTATGAAGGAAGTCGTGAATAGCTAGTGAATTTAAAATTCCCCGTACGGTAAGTCTCTTCGTCTAGGGCACAGACGACCAAATGATTGCCAAGCTGCTTGAGTCTCCACGGACTTCTACTGCCCACCGTCGGAAAATGCCCGCGATGAGCTCCTATCTGGGTAATTCCATTTTAAATCGACCAAGGTCCGCCGATTACATTGTTTGATTTCAGTGAAAAAAATATATGTTGGAACCGACCTTAAGTGAATACGAAAGCAGGTTCCCGGAGCTTCCTACGATCAACCAGTCCACAGGTGGAGAGGGGGTAAGGTGGCGCCGTCTTCGCAACGTGATTTTTTCTCGCGAATTTGCAGCCTTACTGACGCCATTTCATTCGCGTCACAGCCCTCATATCTTGCACACGTAAAGTCTGGGCACTCTAGTACACCTGTACGGAGTGCAAATGGTCATACTTTAAAGGGACGCCGAAGAAAAAAAAATGCCGAAATCAGCAGATATGTCAAAAATTGCACATTTTTAGCGCTCATAGCTCCTCGACGGCAGGTCAGATATCTGGAAATGAAGTATATTTTTGATTTACAATTTTTCCTCTATCGTTCAATAAATAGAACACCATTCTATCCCGTTTCGTTGCCGAAAGAGATGTCAGTAAAGTTACGTGAGAGCAGAAAATTGCCGATGTTTGGTATGGCATACACCAGCTGCTGCAATACTTATTCTAATAATTTTGCGCTTACTGAAAGGTCAATGTATCCCCTAAATGCAGCTCTGCAAAAATATGTTGCACTATTTTAGTAGGGTGAACGCCGCGAATTTTTTTCTGTGCCCACGTCTCGCCGTTGCGGCCTTGCACTCCGACTCCACTTTCAAGTGGCACGCCATCGTGCGTTTCTCGTTTCACAGGGCCTTCGGTCTCCCTGATGAAGCACTGATTCCCGCCGCTGGGACTTATTTGTGGACATGTCCACGTCGGCATTCTTATTTACGTGCAACCCTTTTATATGCCGTTGCGAGACAAACAGATGGCGTCTGTCTGCTATACCGCTGCAACTGAGAGTGGAATACTGACTCGTGATATGTAGCTGAGTATAGCAATAACTTTTGCAACAGCGCTTTTTCTTCAGCGTCCCTTTAAAGTGTGACCATTTGCACTCCGTACAGGTATACTAGAGTGCTCAGACTTTACATGTGCCAGCTATGAGGGTTGTGACGTGAATGAAATGGCGTTAGCAAGGCTGCAAAGTCGCGAGAAAAAAATCACGTAGCGAGGACGGCGCCACCTTACTCCCTCTCCATAAGTGGACTGATTGGTCGTGGGAAGCTCCGGGAACCTGCTTTCGTATTCAATTAAAGCCGTTTCCAACATATATTTTTTTCACTAAAATCAAGAAATGTGATCGGCGGACCTTGGTGGATTTAAAATGGAATTACCCATATGTTTCCTCTCAAGGAGCCCGTCAATGCGGCTTTTCTTTTCTTTTGCACTCATTGCATTGCTGGCATCAGGGGGGCCGGGCTCGGCCGAGTAAGCGGGAGAGCTGCCATCCGTTGGTCATGGTTGGTTGCTTCATTCCGCTAAACTTGAATTGCTCGTTTTCCCAAATTCGTCACTTCTCGAATTCGGCACACTATGTGCATATGTCATATAACAAATAAGCAGTGAATATTTTCCACTACATTAGTTACGTGTGTGCTGTTCGTAGGCCGCTTTATTATTAGAGAAACTCGACAGATCAAAGTAAGGAATGGCGGATGGATTCGGTTTGCATACTTCCGGTTCCTATTCGTTCGCACAGCAGCATGAAGATGATGGTTAATTGTGTGTATTCATCTACGGATTGCTGTTGTCTTCGGAAATGCATGGCTATATTCCTTACGATTTATTTATTCCGCTCGCAAAGCATACAAACGCTGCTTCAACACGTCATAGGTGGTAAACATATTCATCCGTGTCTCTGGAAAGCAAAAGGTTCGCGGTGCTGTAGATGATCTCACAGGTAAGATATGATTGACAACGTTAACGCTGTGATACCGCTAGCGCCACTCAATTCTACACGATCCCAGAAGGGCCGTACGTAGCACTACAATGTACAGGCATAGTACAGGGCTTGCCTCGCTTCTTTCGCTAGCAGTCGTTCCCTCCATCGGCCCGTTTCGCCAGCCACCTGAAGCTCCCATAGAGGCAATGGTACAGGGAAAATGGCGGGCTCCTAAACCACGTGATCTCCCAGAGATCAACAGCGCCGAAAAAGCTGGGGACCAATTGCGCATGCGCAGACAAAGCTCCTTAACTTACCTTAACTAGCCTTCTTCCCCTTCTTTCCTCGGGTGCTTCAACGCCGAAAACCAGCTCAAAAGCCAATCGCTGTGAGCACAGCATCCAATACGTACAGATGTACAGTTTTCGAAAACAGCTGGACCAGGTGTGTTGCTGTTGCCGGTGGCTGCGGGAGCATTAAAAATACAATAAACAATTTGTTATGAACGGGCACTCGATGTTGATTTGATATTTGAACACCAAAGCGCACGTGTCACAAACGTTCGCAGCTCAAAGTGACTGAACGACTGCGACGTGAGGGGCAACTAGCATGACCAGCTCATATAATTGGATTAGTGGCATATCCGAAACGCTCAACTTACCGCTGGGTGAGCCATTCCGTGTTCACATTATCCGTCTGCCACAGTCTCAATCGGAAGCATCGAAACTACCCGTTAGCGTCTGCGAAAACAACGGTCGTAGTCTGAGAGGACCCCCACGCGTGGATGGAACTCCTCCATCTTTTCTCTTTCTCCTCCGGTCGACCGCCCTTTCGGATCCTCGCTCCTGAATCAAATGACTCTCGCCCAATCAGCGCGAAGTAAAACTGACGTCAATTCTCGGAGACCAATGAGCACCCACATATTTAGACATACATCAGGCAGTCAATGAGGGATATTAAGGACAAGTTTTCTTTTTATTCAACCCGCGTAAACCGCGAGCTGGGTATGACATAGCGTCACGTGACCTTGGAGTAGCCACCCTTCCCCGGGAATTTTCGAACGGTCGGACTCATCCTGCGCTGAAGATGGCGGACGTTGAAAAGAGAAGATGCGCTACGTCGTCTATTCACTAGACAAAACGAAATGAGTACGACAGAGTATGCTCTCGAACGAAACTTGCCGCAACATCTTTGCACTCTAACATAAAGAAAGCACGACTCACTTCTCGACCACGTTGTGACTAATCTTTGTGATCATAACCTGATTTATGGGGTTGCCGGGTGTGACATCTCGGACCATGAGCTCACATATGTTGGCCGTAAGGGGACGCCTTCACGTGATTTGGGCACACACGTTAACCTTGTTTCACTCGAGAGTCGCCTTCGTCAGCTCACATGGGATTTTTCCTCATATACTGACACATCGGAAAAGACGAATTACTTTCTTGCAGCACTCTCTGGGTTGATTAAAGAATCGACCGTAACCTCAGTTTTGAGCAAGCGTTGCGCGATTAAACAACCATGGATCACTAATGCAATTCTTCAAAGCATTAAGCATAAAAATAATCTATATACTAAACGCTAAACTAATATCTATATACGCCGCTCTCCATTCAATCACCACCTTCGTTCTCGTTATACTGCTTATAACAATACCCTCAGAAATGTCCGGCGCGCCGCTAAACGTAACTATTTTTCTAAGGTTATCAGCGAGACCAACGGTAGTCCCAAAACCACGTGGAACACAATCAATCGCATTTTGGGTAAAAGTAATGGGCAGATACATACTGACATTTCACTCCAAAATAACGACGAACTGGTAAGTGTTCCTGATAAAGTGGCATACATGCTCAATTACTACTTTACTAATATAACGAAGAGCGTGTCTTTATTGAATGGTACAGGTTTGGAAGTTTCACTTCCACCGTCAAACCCGCATTCTTTCTTTCTAGACCCAACCACACCAGATGAAGTGCTTTCCACTATAAGATATCTGAAAAGTTCAAAGTCATCTGGCCATGACGGTTTATCTTCATCTCTTCTTAAACAAGTGGGACACCTATTGGCCCAACCGCTGTCAGTGCTAGCAAATAGCATGGTTTTACAAGGGACGTTCCCTGACGAACTGAAACTGGCGAAGGTTGTACCTGTCCATAAAAAAGGAACCAGAGTGGATGTAGGAAATTATCGTCCCATATCGATACTTCCTGCGATCAGCAAGGTGTTTGAAAAGTTAATACTTAACCGACTAGAAAGATTCTTTAACAGACATAAGATAATACATCCGCTCCAGTTCGGCTTTCGCAAAGGTAAATCCACAACTTTAGCATTAATAAACGCGACCGAACAGATAAAGAAGAATATCGAACAAAAACTGCTTACAATGGGCATTTTTGGGGACCTGACAAATGCGTTTGGTTTAATTGATCACAAAATACTTCTACAAAAGGCATACAGGTATGGAATTTGAGGACTTCCGCTCACTTTGCTTTAGAGCTACTTGCAAAATAGAATGCAGTATGTTCATGTCTCGGGCCACGATTCTTCTATTAAAGCTTTATCAATGAGGCTTGTGCAGTGACGTCATGTTTGGTCACGTGACATTGGAAAACATATTGCCATACCGGAGTTACAGTAGGAGGGCATGCCGTGAATTGTAGCGGTATGCATGCAATTACGAGAGAAAATAGCAAAAACACATGCTGCTGACTCGTTCGGCCCGCAGTAAGACGCCTGTGACGCATCCCCATGTTTTCCCATGTCACGTGGCTCCAAGGCGTGCAAGGGCTGCGCATGACGTCACGTGCACAAGCCTCATTGGCGTTCCTCAGAGGTCAATTTTGGGTCCCTTCCTTTTTCTTATGTATATCAACGACCATCTCTGTCTGAGAAGTGTTTCTTATATGCCGACGACACCAATGTTTTTGTTGAAGACCCCACTATTGCAGGGCTGTTCGTGAAGGCTGATAACGTTTTAACGAAGTTCCCGCATGGTTGACAGCTAACAAACTCGTTCCTAACATAGATAAGACTTCATATGTAATCTTTCGGACACGCCAAAAATTGCTTGACCTAACCAATACACGTTCCATATTTGTGGGCGTTCCCTGTCAAGAACGACATCCGTGAAATTCTTGGGGGTTATCTTGAATCAACATCGTGGACTAACCATATCCGGTTTGTGCGTTCCAAGGTCACCAGCGGGCTCCATGCTCTTTCAAGAATTCGATACCTGGTCCCCGTCACTTGTCTCCTAATGGTCTTCCATGCTCTAATCCAATCGCATATTTCTTATGCCCTGGAAGTTAATGGGCTCATTTATTCATCCAGCCTGCTTCCTCTACTCCACGCTCAGAAGTGCGCAATGCGCATAATGATGTTCGCACATCCCCGCGATAGTATCTCATTTGCATTCCAGTGTCTGTCTATCCAGAGCATATACAATTTACTGAAATACAAAGTTGCCATCCTAATCTACAGATTATGCAACCGGCATGATCTCAGATCATCTTACTTCAATCACACATCTACAAAAACATTATTCGCTGCGGTGCGAACCTGGTATGCTACAGGTACCTCAACCTCGAACGAATTACGGTATTTATTCAATGAGTTATTTCGGATCCAATGTCTGGAATTCATTGCCGTCTCATATACGGTCCCTAACATCTTTTCCCCACTTTAAGTATCAGTTACGCAGTTTCTTACACTCCCAGCATAATGCTCCATCATCAATGTAGATGTAACCATAGGATGAATTAAATGATAACATGATGTTTTGGTTAAAATTGTTTTTCTCAACTACTGTACTACACGGGACTGTACTACAGGGCTTGCTCTCACAGTCCCGCTTTGTGTACATTTTTGCAACATAGACTAAATAAAGATTACCAAAGATTACCAAAGACGCGTCTTCTACAAAATAATATCGGTACTCTTCTACCAGTGATACTGCAAATTAAATCTATGACAAATAAGAGACAAACGCCTAAACAGACGACACCGAACACTGACTGCTGGTTCGACCACTATATGTCGAAACCAAAAGCGAAACTTTAGTCGCGAGAACGGTGTTCTATGAAAAATGCAGCCTATTCTCTAAAACGTAGTTCGATAAAATGAACCTTCCTTTCGCTAAAACGTAATTCGCTAAACTGTAACCTCTTCTCTAAAACGTTATTCTCTAAATTACGCTCGCAAAACTGTATGGGAACCTTTTTCCCCACACATTTCTACATACAGAACCTAGAGGGACTATCGGGGGGCAAAACATCATTTTTCCCGCGAACCCCGAACCGCTCGATTCCATACGTTACCCTCCCCCCCTCCCGCCCCCATCGTTCCATATGCAAAAAATACGAGGCCTGGAGGCCGTTGCTCCCTTTTTAAGTAGCGTAGTATGAAAGGAAGATAAACTGTTAAAAGAAAATACGTTAAGGAATCTTTTAATTCAGTGAGTTGCACAAAACGTCGAGGCCAGACAAGCGATAATAATCGAACCGAAAGTCCAGGTGCGTTCAAGTAGTTTCGCCTGCTCCAGAGCAATTAAACAACATGCGTGGAGGCTACATCCTGATAAGCGAACGGGAGACGGGTCTGAATACTCACCCTGCGCGGTTAGCTGCGCACACGCAGGGCTCGAAGGCCTTGCGTGTGTGTGTGTTTGTCATCTCCGTCCTCAGGTTCAAGGTTTCTCCTGATGGAACTAGGCGTGTGAGCCTTTCCCAATCCCGCCCCCCTTCCCGCAGACAAGACAAGGGTGTTTCAGAAAATTGTTGTGAGCGGCGATTCTGAACACTACGGCTCGATACAGTGCTGACTTCTTCCACAGAAGAGAGAGGGCGCAGACTAGCTAGCTGGTGCAAAACTATAACGAAAAACCGAGAGACACGGGTCACGAAGATGACACGACAGATATTCATGATTTATCTGTTGTTCTTGTTTCCCATGTCATCATCGTGTTCCGTATATATAGGCTTTTTTTGTCCAGTTTAACCACTTTTTCCGGTACCGTATCAGGTTTCCCTATCTTTAAGTCGCCGTCCTGCTTTTGTATCGCTGGTGCGATCACGCATGTGGGGGATACATGTGTATCTGCATGCTTCTTTCCACGGTAGGGGTGTGAATCAACAAGACAGATAAGATTTAACCTTCTCCATTCAACCGTATTTAAGGGAAAACCTTCCAAAGCATATCGCCAAGGTACGAGGGGTGTTCAAGTCAAACCGGGACTTTCTGTCTCCTGAGTGTACAAATGGCTCGCGCTACATCTTTTTTGTCATTTTCACACACGACAGGCCTCCGCGTTGACCACGTGGTGGTTCAAAGTTTGTGCAAAACAGAAGACACGTGCTGGACAAGATGGCCGACAACGAGGTGGGCGCGCACATCGAACAGCGAATTTTATTTATTTATTTATTTATTTCCATACCCTCAGGGCCATGAGGCATTGAAGAGGGGAGGGGCAGTACAACACTGAAAAAAAAAAAAAAACAATAAAAAAGGACAACATAGAGCAAGTCTCAGTCTCTGTAGAGATAGTGACACAAAAAATAGCACAAAAAAGTTAGTCATCAAAGTAAATCAGATAAGGTGTCCCTGAAGGTGGGCGAGTCCCAACGCGGTGCGAACAAAGAAGGAGTTAGAGAAAGCACTAGTATATGCATGCGGAATGCGCACTTTACGGAAATGGTCAATGCGGTGTGACCAGCTCCGGTGGCGCAGCGGTAACGCGTGCGCTTGGAGACTGGGAGGTCCGCGGTTCGAATCCGCGGGCCGGCTGTGCCGTCTGGGGTTTTTCCTGGGTTTCCCTCAGATGTGTAATAGGCGTATGCCGGCACAGTTCCCCTGAAGTCGGCCCATGGACGCAGCTATCCTCCCCCCGAGCGGATTCCGCTCGGTCTTCCACTTCACCCTTTCCTCTCCTCCTCTCTTTCCCGAGAAACATGCCGCCTAATCAGGCAGACAGACCTCTCGGGTTCCTCCCAACGACACTCCTCCTCCTCGTCAATGCGGTGCGAAGTGTAAGTGGCAGATGAAATGTATCAGGAGAGAATGGGATCGTTATGATAGAATACCTTATGGAAAAGTGACAAACGAGCATTCTTGCGACGAGATGCTAACAAGGATGCGACAAGATGCTTTTCATGATACTGACACTTGATGTACGTTGGTAGTTTGAGAGTATAAAACGGCTGGCTCGGTTTTGTATCGACTCTAACATTTTGATGAGGTTATCTGTTCCAGGATCCCTTACCGATGATGCGTACTCTAATTTTGGTCGCACGAGAGACCTATACAGGGTGTCCCACCGAAAAAGGGCCAGGGGCTAAAGAAAACACGGAGTGTTCTACACAAATGGAACCAACTGCACGTGCTTGGCAGTTGTGTGGTTTATCCAAAAATATTTTTTCATTGCCCCTTGTCAATTAATTAGCGGCAATCAATTTTCTAACTTTTTAATTATCGGTTTTAGCTCTCAGATGTCAATGAGGAAGTTGTAGTACATGTCGAAAAAGACACAACTGAAGTGGTTCGAGGCCGCTATGGCTTGTGGTTTCGTTTTTTCCCGGGTTTAAAAGTAGGTTTCAGATGCCGTGCGGACCGCAGATCGCTGCCCACAATCCGGCACCCGCGCGCGACGATTCCAGCGCCCTCCGGCGTACATTAACCTTGAGATTAGCGCTTGGAGACCATCCTTGGGACACGTCACACAAGAGGAAGATATTTCACCTGTTTCACGGCACACCTATCAGAGTGCACTGCAATTGTCGCGCGCGCGCGCCGAATTATGGGGAGCGCTCTGTGGTGCGCGTGGCTCCTGAAACCAGTTTTTAAACCCGAAAAAAAAAAAAAAAACGAAACCACAAGACATAACAACCTCGAACGACTTCAGTTGCGTGTTTTTCGACATGCACTACAACTTCCTCGTTGACATCTGAGAGCTAAAACCGATAATTAAAAAGTTAGAAAATTAATTAACGCTAATTAATTGACAAGGGACGATGAAAAAATATTTTTGGATAGACCACACAACTGCCATGCACGTACAGTTGGTTCCATTTGTGTAGAGCACTCCGTTTTTTCTTTAGCCCCTGGCCCTTTTTTGGTGGGACACCCTGTATAGCTGTAGCTTAACCTTGGACGGGGCCATGTAGAATGAGCGTCTGATGAAGCCAAGAGAAGAGTTAGCTGAATTACAAATATGCGTGATATGGGACTTCCAAGGGAGGTCTGATGAGATATGAACACCGAGATACTTATATTCAGATATTTGATCGAGAGGGACATCGTTAATTTTATATGAAAACGTGGGTGGCTGACTACGTGAGCGCGAGATTCTTAAACATTTACATTTCTTAATATTTATTTCCATGGACCAAGCTGAGCACCAGTCAAGAACGGAGTCTAGGTCTGACTGCAGAATATGAAGGTCAGAGGGGTTAGTTATGTCTCGAAAGATTACACAGTCGTCGGCATAAAGCCGAATGGAAGACCTGACGCACCCAGGTAAATCATTAATGTATATGAGAAAAAGTAGCGGGCCAAGATGGGAACCCTGAATTGTCATGTAGTTTCTCGTGAATGAAGGCGTAAAGTCATCTGAAATTCACAGAAGACTTCAGGCTCAGTATGGCCACGATACACTTAGCCGCAGCAAAGCGTTTAAGTGGTGCAAACGGTTCCGAGACGGCCGTACATCAGTGCAGGACGATCCCAACCGGGGCGGCTCAGAGCCCAGTGTCAGAGTTCCTGAGAACATTCAACTTGTGCAGCGCCTGATCCCCAAGGACCGACGGATAACATGTCTCGAACTCGCTCAAAAGACGGACCTTTTTGTGGGAACGTTGAGCACTATCATTCATGAACACCTCCAGTTTTGCAAAGTTAGTGCCCGTTGGGCCCGAGGCATCTCTCTGTGTTTGACCGGCGGAGAAGGCCAGAAATCTCCCAAGAGCTAAGGTACCGTTTCGACACTGTATGACAGCCGTTCCTTGATCGGATCATCACGTGCGATGAAACGTGGGTGCACCATTTCACTCCTGAGTCTAGACGCGCATCAAAACAGTGGAAGCATCCGGGCTCGCCGGCTCCCAAGAAGTTCCGAAGCACCCCGTCTGCGGGTAAGGTCATGGCCACGGTTTTCTGGGACAAGGCTGGCGTTGTTCATGTTGATTTTCTGCCCACTGGTACCACCATCAATAGTGCATATTACTGCAAGGTTCTCAGGGATGTGCATAAGGCGCTGAAGCAAAAGCGGCCGGGCCTCATCACCAAAGGAGTCCTCCTCCTACAGGACAGTGCACGCCCGCATACCGCGCATCTCACGACACGCACCTTACAGGAACTGGGCTGGGAGTTGCTGCCACATCGCCCTTACAGTCCTGACCTCGCCCACAGCGATTTCCATCTCTTCGGGCCACAGAAGGCGTTCCTTGGGGGCCGCCACTTGCTGCGACGACGAGGTCAAGAATGCGGTCCGATCATGGCTGCTACGCGCCGGTAAGGATTTCTAGGCTGCTGGCATCCAAGCCCTCGTGAAACGCTGGGACAAGTGCATTAGTGCAGCTGGAGATTACGTTGAAAAATACAACTAATTTCTCGGCTGTAAGTTCATTTTACTTTTGCGAAAAATAAAAAGTCCCGGTTTGACTTGAACACCCGTCGTATATATAGACAGGTAGCGAAACTCCCATAGGGCCCTGCGTCTTCAGATGACGCCATGCTAGAGACTGTCAGCGCCATCCATCCGTTGCGCGGACTACTACTTTTGTAAATAAATGACGTCAGGTATGACGTCAGCAGCATGAATAATAAGCAGTGCATAATTAGCCATGGCGCGTTTGCGTTGCATTCCCTTCCTCTTTTCCTGACCGAACCATACTAATCACCCAGGGCAGCCATACCAGACGAGAACAGAGAAAAATAAATCATATCAGGTTTAATGACACATATCAGTTCGAAATGCATAGAGATATCACAGGATTTGACGAAGGGTATGTGGTAACCACAAATAAACGGGAAGTTTCACTTAAGGTTCATCCCTCACCTAGACCTAAACGTACACGTAGTGATTAGCCGTTTGTATTTCTTCAATGAGTGGTCATCATGGGTCCGTTGCAAAAAACATGGCATCGTTGGTGCACAGCTGATTCGCTAACACTCACGCTATAATGGCCGGTCTTGCCATGACGAAACCTTTGTTTCACGGGTGCAGCTACACGGAATGCATAGCACGCATCTGTTCACACGTGTTAATCTTAGTCTACAGCTTCGAGATGTGAACGTCGTTTCCTGTTTAATCCAAAGAGTGTACGAACTCCGCATTACAACAATACACGGGCACACGGCACGGATACAAGAATACACGGACAAACGAGCCTACTGCTACACATGCGAAGTGGAGCAGGATACGGAAACGTACTCAGGTGGTAGATGATTTCGTATATGTGTACTAGTGAGGCAACAGATAGCTTTTCCTATACTTAAATTATGAATAAACTATTACTATATACGAGACCCACGCGCACGTCGTAAATATTTTTTGTTTACGACCGTACCTGTGCTACCAACACCCAGGGATCGCTTGAGTCACGGAAATGACAGTGTTGCCGGGTCAGATTTGTTTTTTTTCCCCGCCTTCGTTACCTGGCTAAATCGCTACAACCCTTCTTGCACTCGCCCATACTGCATCTAACAATGGTCTCTGATACATTTGTCATCCTGTTCTGCGGTTGCCAGTTTGCTGCACCGTATGCCATTTGTCCCAGCAATGATGGACAGGTGAGCGACTGTGCCTTTGAAGAGTGTACAGCAGAACAATGCGAACTGGATGGTCTAAAATGCTGCCCGAAGCCCTGCGGTGGAACATGGCGTGTCCCAGGTAGGTTGTCCAACATTTCTACAACCTCTACGTCGGTTACCTCTAAGCATATCGTGCCTATACGGTATTTTACGAACAGATGCAAGAGGGAAAATTTAGTGCTGTTACGTCTGCTTCGTTTAAATCTTCGCAATAAGCCAGAGAGGAAGGTACAAGCTGAGCTACAGTATCTACCATACGTGGGCGAGCTTTTCTGGCAAGACCTTTTGCGTCATTTGGCTACGTTGATACGAACTTTATTCTCCTTCACCTGGCGCATAAAATATCCTGAATTACTAGAAGAACAGCAGGGTTGAAGTATCGGTGCCCATCGTTCTGAGGCTATTTCCTTAACATTTCCTTACCGGTTCGCTAGATTTTTTAGCTTGTTACTCATTACGACTAAGTCGTTCAGATGCGTTGAGATGATATGGTGTCATACAGTATTGCCAGTGCTGAAGCTTGCATATTTCCTATTTATTCTGTGGTGTATGTTACTTCTAAGACTTTCGTCCGTAACCGTTCACTCTTCGTTTGCAGGGGCGCTGCTTGCTATGATCTACCCGGAAACAACCGACAACGGCATCTACTCTCACAACTACACCGCTTCCACGTTACCGAAGTAACAGCCGCTGAGTGACCTTGAACGTTGCAAGACCTATGGCAATTTTGCCCACGTCTCGGATGATTTGATGTACACATCTGTGCATAAATATATCTGCAACATTCCAATAAATTTTAATTCTTATTGACACGTTGCTTTGAGCCTATTGTATGGAGTGTCTCAAATTTTGTCGGTTCTAGTACAATTGTGTCCGTCCTTATTGTCTTTATCCCAGCGCTAAGGGTTTTCTCTCCAATTAGTTGGAATTGTAGTGGATCTCAACTCGCGTGCAGAGGGCTGGTTGGCCGATAAGACGTAAGGGAGATACTACAGATGAGATTTTCTAATCCCGTGGGTGTAAGTTACGGGAAAAAAAGTAGGTGGCCCACACTACCGGGGACTGGAACCGAACCAAAAGCGCTTGGAACCGAAATCTTTTGGGGAACCGTAACCAGAACCGAAAAGTTAAATTCCGGTTACCGCTTCGTAACATACGGTTCACATGATGAAGTTCACATGTATAAGGATAGTGTTGGGGGTACGCTGACATCGAAAGGTTATCATGAAGCGATATTGGAATGTTGTAGAAAATCGTTGGTTATGTACCACATGGGTCAAAGTCTCCATCTTCCCATGCATTTCAGCCTATTCGACGCGATAAACAACGGGGACCGCCATTTCGTGGGACAGGGGTTGCGAACATCGCAAAATCTGCCACCTATATTTGTATCGAAGGAAAACTTACCTGCAAACAATGTGCACAGAGCGTGCTATTCCTCCGAATCCGTGAGTTATAGCTGCCATCTCTCCTAAACGAGTGTGCCGGGTGTGTTCACGATATTTCTAATCGCTGCGAAAGTACGATCCTGTGGTGTTGTATTCAGTTGTGTCTGTCGTCATGTTCGTTAAATATCGTGATGCCCGCTGGGTAGCTGAGACTACATTGTATGATTTAGAAGAAGGTACGCAGCGTAATTCTACGACTACATTGTGCGGCGAAATGGCTACAAACTATATTTGTAGGCGTCGCCCTGCGTATATTGCATAGAACGCTCCATCGTTAGTGCACAGATTATGTTTTGTGATTGCCAATGAACGACAGCGCCTGAAGTACAGCTTTGTTTTCGCTTTTCCAAATGAAAAATGTTTGCTGTCTCAAGAGCTTCAGGAAACAATTTCTTCTTGAAACCACCCTGAAAACCACGTTGCGAAGTTGTTTGCCAGTGGAAATTGTTTAAAACGCTATGCGTAATTGCAAATATTTTTGGATCTGGGTTGTGAAGTAATAACACACATTGTATGTTAGTGGTAGAATTGATTTCCGTCAAAGATATATTTGGTATACCAGATATATTTGCCGCTCATAGCCACAATTGTTTCGCTGCGCTATCACGCAATAAAAACAAACAAACAGATATATTTGAAAAGGGAAGGCAAAGGCAAGACGTAATCACTTCGAATCTCTTGCAAGTGGTTTATGAAACAATTTCAACCTCCAAGTAACTTTTTTTTAAATTCTGATTTGTATGGAGCCCCTCACATAGACCTCTTTTTGAATTTCTAAAGGAAAGTTTCATAACCAGCTCGTTCACGTCATCCCCCTTCCAGTCTCAAAGAAAGCAGCATAAGGACGCAATCTGTTCACCTCATTCATAAAATACTGAACATTTCTACCGTCCAGGCTGTTGACATTGATATTCACACGTGACGTATAGCATATACTTTTCGGTTGTCTGCACGTGTTAGCCCAGTAGATGTAAGATGTGAAACAGTCATCACAGTCACAAAATATATGCACATACAGAGTTGCTACTTTGCTGTAGGTCACTGGTTATTGATTTCGTAACAAAATTTGTTCTGAGAAAGCGATGAGCATAGTTGCCCTGAACTTGCTCTCACATGAGCCGAGACATGCATCGATTAAGAAATATTTGCATCAGTACAAGACGAGTAAAGGGTTTGTATTACACATTTGTAATATCAGTAACATTAATATTCACCCGAAGCATATGCTTATTTCTTTATTTATTTATTTCCATACCCTCAGGGCCATGAGGCATTGAAGAGGGGAGGGGCAGTACAACACTGGAAAAAAAAACAATAAAAAAGGACAACATAGAGCAAGTCTCAGTCTCTGTAGAGATAGTGACACAAAAAATAGCACAAAAAGGTTAGTCATCAAAGTAAATCAGATAAGGTGTCCCTGAAGGTGGGCGAGTCCTGGATGGAAGCAACAGCACGAGGCAACCTGTTCCATTCCAACGCGGTGCGAACAAAGAAGGAGTTAGAGAAAGCACTAGTATATGCATGCGGAATGCGCACTTTACGGAAATGGTCAATGCGGTGCGAAGTGTAAGTGGCAGATGAAATGTATGAGGAGAGAATGGAATCGTTATGATAGAATACCTTATGGAAAAGTGACAAACGAGCATTCTTGCGACGAGATGCTAACAAGGGTAGACCCAGAAACCTTTTCATGATACTGACACTTGATGTACGATGGTAGTTAGAGAGTATAAAACGGCTGGCTCGGTTTTGTATCGATTCTAACATTTTGATGAGGTTATCTGTTCCAGGATCCCATACCGATGATGCGTACTCTAATCTTGGTCGCACAAGAGACCTATATAGCTGTAGCATAACCTTGGACGGGGCCATGTAGAATGAGCGTCTGATGAAGCCAAGAGAAGAGTTAGCTGAATTACAAATATGCGTGATATGGGACTTCCAAGAGAGGTCTGATGAGATATGAACACCGAGATACTTATATTCAGATACTTGATCGAGAGGGACATCGTTAATTTTATATGAAAACGTGGGTGGCTAACTACGTGAGCGCGAGATTCTTAAACATTTACAATTCTTAATATTCATTTCCATGGACCAAGCTGAGCACCAGTCAAGAACGGAGTCTAGATCTGACTGCAGAATATGAAGGTCAGAGGGGTTAGTTATGGCTCGATAGATTACACAGTCGTCGGCATAAAGCCGAATGGAAGACCTGACGCACCCAGGTAAATCATTAATGTATATGAGAAAAAGTAGCGGGCCCAAGACGGAACCCTGGGGGACGCCGGATGATACAGGGGTTAGGGCAGAGGTGACATTGTTTACGGTGACAAATTGTGACCGCCCAATAAGGAAAGACCGAATCCACGACAATACATTAGGGTCAATATTTAGTAAGGATAATTTTAAAAGCAACAGATTATGGGGGACCGTATCGAAGGCTTTGCTGAAGTCCAGAAATATACAATCAACATCAGTTCCTCTGTCCGAAAGGAGATGAATGTCATGAATGAAAGATACCAACTGAGTCTCACAAGAAAAATGTTTACGAAAACCATGTTGATAAGGGCAAAAGAAAGAGTTTGATTCAAGGTGATGGACTGGATGACTGCAGATGATATGTTCCAATATCTTGCACGGTATACTCGTTAGTGATATGGGACGGTAGTTAGCAGCAGTGCATTTGTTGCCCGATTTATAAGTAGGGATGACCTTTCAGATTTTCCACGCATCCGGGAGCTCGCCCACTCCCAGCGACTGTTCAAAGAGTTTAGTAAGCATGATCAATAAACATGTTCCAGTTTTCTTCGAGCGTACGACTAGAAAAACCCTCTAAAAAAACGTGAGAAAAGCTTTCTAGATCGCTATTAATGGCGTCAAAATCAGCTCTGTTGTAATTACGTATAGTTTTAACAAGTTTAGATCGAGGATTTGATGGAATGTTAATAAAGAAGTGCATGACAACATGATCACTTAATGGGGGCAAGTATACAATGTCGGATACTTTAGAGGGATCGGAAGTCAAGACAAGATCCAAAACGTTAGCAGTAGCACCAACAACTCTCGTAGGTGTTGTGACTAATTGCGTTAAATTGAAGTAATTGCACACGTTGACAAAATCAGCAGCCTCACCATAGCTTTCAGGTACATGTCGAGGAGACCATACGATAGACGGATAATTAAAATCACCTAATAAAAATATTGGATTGTTTGGAAAACGCGTGACAATGAGATTCAATGCATCATGAAGTTCTGTAACAAATGTTCTGCTTGCAGCGGGGGGACGGTAACACACACCGAGAATTATTCGTTTACGAGAGCACACTGCAGACAGCCATATAGCTTCTAGGTTTGTGTCAATATTTACCAAAGAACTATTCAAGACATTTGATACGGCAATCAGTACTCCACCACCTGTTCTATTTGGCCTGTCAGCACGGTACGTAGTATACCCCTTGTAACATGTGAATAGCTCGGAGTTAGATATTCTGGCGTTCAGCCAGGTTTCTGTGAGAAACACGATGTCGGCGTCACATGAATCAATAATCGAAGACAGTTCGTCACGTTTTTTTACTAAGCTTCTTATATTAGTGTACAAAACAGATAATCTGGACACGGCGGAAGGGTTATTCATGGCCCTGGCCAATGGTTATTGGTTACGGATTTCATCCCGTCTGGGGCGCAAGATCATTGAACTTTTATGTTGCGGCTGAAGGGAGGACTGCTCACTAGCCAAGTTATCACAAGAAACTACGGGAACAGCAGAATTATCACTAAAACTAGGGTCAACACAGCGGACAGTAGCACTGGTCGAATCATATATATAGCAGATGTTATCGATCCAGAGCTTATTAAACCGAAGTTTGAACTGTTTTTTCTGTGAGAGACCAAACTCGAATAGCCTTTTTCTTGCCAACCGTGTTGCGGCACAAAAGTCCTCTTGCACAAAAAAGCCACTGCCTTTTAGTTTTGATTTGTTTTGCAGCACAGCATCCCGGGTTTTGAATGACGAAAACTTTGCAACGATTGGACGGGAACTGCCCTGTTTAAATGAACCTATACGATGAACTCGTTCAAATGCATCGCTATTAACGAGGACTGCCAGCTTCTCTGAGATAAATTCAACAATCTTAGCCTCTGTTTCATTCCACGTTTCTGCCGGTGAGTCGGGAACGCCGCGAAAGACTAGATTGTCTCTTCGTGACCGATTTTCAATGTCATCAAGACGGTTGCGAAGGAGCAGGTTTTCAACTTTTACAGATTCCAGCTCATCGTTTATCTGTTCAACGGAGGATTTCATTTTTTCAACAGCAGAAAGGCGCGAGCTTAGGTTCAACAACCGGTCTGATATTTCTTTTTGACCAGTTTGCAGCGTTTGAACGACATTTAGGATGCCCTCTTGGTGACTATTGAGTGAGGTAGTCTGACTCTTTAACTCTTTTAACATTTCAAACATTTCGGTCATCTGTTTTGCGTGGCTGTTTTGCGTGGCGTTCTGCATCAAAATCAGCGCTTGTGGGCATGGGACGACAACCAAACAACGATCACTGGTTTTCTTGGCATATAAGGAAGGTGAATTACCAACCTGAAGGCATAAGAGAATACGAGCATGAGACCACATTGCCATCACAGGATTCCCATGCCCACTGAAGCAACGTCGATGAAACGAGCTAGTTATAAAGTCCAGATGATTGGTAGGTGGGAGCACCGTCGGCGTCGGGTTTATCACAGTCTGTGTGGAACCAGGGATACCGGTTTGAGTACAGAAGCTCGACGAGTAACACGAAGAATCCAGACTTGCGGATAACACCGGGAAACGGTCCTGGTGATGTGTGTCAATTGGTCGCAAGGGCGCAAACATCTGAAGGCATAAGAGAATACGAGCATGAGACCACATTGCCATCACAGGATTCCCATGCCCACTGAAGCAACGTCGATGAAACGAGCTGGTTATAAAGTCCAGATGATCGGTAGGTGGGAGCACCGTCGGCGTCGGGTTTATCGCAGTCTGTGTGGAACCAGGGATACCGGTTTGAGTACAGAAGCTCGACGAGTAACACGAAGAATCCAGACTTGCGGATAACACCGGGAAACGGTCCTGGTGATGTGTGTCAATTGGTCGCAAGGGCGCAAACATCTGAAGGCATAAGAGAATACGAGCATGAGACTACATTGCCATCACAGGATTCCCATGCCCACTGAACAACACAGTGCTTGTCACTTTTTTCACAGAAACTCTTACTTGATAGAAGTAAAATGTGGAACGCGGTGGTTACACACCCAAATGTGTGCACTCGTAGAGCCATCACTTTACTAGACGTAGCTGCTTAATGATTTTTAATAAAATTTGTTTATATATGGACATGTACAACATAAGTGGCCTGAACTCTGTCATGTAGCATGACCGTTACATGTGTCTTAACGTTAAGTCATTCGGAGGAATTTTCAAATCACGTACACCATGTCCTCATTAAAATATCTCTTGTGAACTGCCAAGGCATTGTTCTATGCAAATATCTGAAATGCACTGAACAAATGGTTGCGAAGCAACATGTGCGCTCTGGCTGTATGGACGGTCGTCACAATGCAGATGATTTTCTCCAATAAAGAGGGATACTGAAAAAGAGATAGTGAAACTGCCTTCCATAAAAGGAAGTAAGCTGTCCCCACTGTACACAATCATGATGCCAATACACTTAGTGCAGGCTATATGTTTTACTGGAGAAGGTGGGGGGGGGGGGGCTGGCTGCTTACCAATGTGCTTCGAGAGTTCATCACTGCTGCCCCTTAGAAATGAGTTGCTTGAGTAATCATGATAGAGGAAAGTGGCAGCTCCATCAAGTGATTAAGTGCCCTTCTTCAGTTATTCTTAATCGGGGATACATGCGTATTTTCGAATAGAAACGATGACAAAGGACGGGGCTGGAATTCTTGTGATTAAATGCCCTACTTCAGTTATTCTGCACCGGGGATACACGCATGTTTTCAAATAGAAACGATGAGAAAGGACGGGGCTGGAATTCTTGTGATTCAATGCCCTTCTTCAGTTATTCTTCATCGGGGATACACGCGTGTTTTCAAATAGAAACGATGAGAAAGGACGGGGCTGGAATTCTTGTGATTCAATGCCCTTCTTCAGTTATTCTTCATCGGGGATACACGCGTGTTTTCAAATAGAAACGATGAGAAAGGACGGGGCTGGAATTCTTGTGATTCAATGCCCTTCTTCAGTTATTCTTCATCGGGGATACACGCGTGTTTTCAAATAGAAACGATGAGAAAGGACGGGGCTGGAATTCTTGTGATTAAATGCCCTTCTTCAGTTATTCTTCATCGGGGATACACGCGTGTTTTCAAATAGAAACGATGAGAAAGGACGGGGCTGGAATTCTTGTGATTCAATGCCCTTCTTCAGTTATTCTTCATCGGGGATACACGCGTGTTTTCAAATAGAAACGATGAGAAAGGTGCGGGGCTGGAATTCTTGTGATTCAATGCCCTTCTTCAGTTATTTTTCATCGGGGATACACGCGTGTTTTCAAATAGAAACGATGAGAAAGGACGGGGCTGGAATTCTTGTGATTAAATGCCCTACTTCAGTTATTCTGCACCGGGGATACACGCATGTTTCCAAATAGAAACGATGAGAAAGGACGGGGCTGGAATTCTTGTGATTCAATGCCCTTCTTCAGTTATTCTTCATCGGGGATACACGCGTGTTTTCAAATAGAAACGATGAGAAAGGACGGGGCTGGAATTCTTGTGATTCAATGCCCTTCTTCAGTTATTGTTAATCGGGGATACATGCGTATTTTCGAATAGAAACGATGACAAAGGACGGGGCTGGAATTCTTGTGATTAAATGCCCTACTTCAGTTATTCTGCATCGGGGATACACGCATGTTTTCAAATAGAAACGATGAGAAAGGACGGGGCTGGAATTCTTGTGATTCAATGCCCTTCTTCAGTTATTCTTCATCGGGGATACACGCGTGTTTTCAAATAGAAACGATGAGAAAGGACGGGGCTGGAATTCCTCTGATTAAATGCACTTCTTCAGTTATTGTGCATCGGGGATACACGCATGTTTCCAGATAGAAACGATGACAAAGGACGGGGCTGGAATTCCTGTGATTAAATGCCCTTCTTCAGTTATTCTTCATCGAGGATACATGCGTATTTTCGAATAGAAACGATGACAAAGGACGGGGCTGGAATTCTTGCGATTAAATGCCCTTCTTCAGTTATTCTTCATCGGGGATACACGCATGTTTTCAAATAGAAACGATGAGAAAGGACGGGGCTGGAATTCCTCTGATTAAATGCACTTCTTCAGTTATTGTGCATCGGAGATACACGCGTGTTTTCAAATAGAAACGATGAGAAAGGACGGGGCTGGAATTCTTTTGATTAAATGCCCTTCTTCAGTTAATCTTCATCGGGGATACACGCGTATTTTCAAATAGAATCGATGAGAAAGGACGGGGCTGGAATTATAGTGATTAAGTGCCCTTCTTCAGTTATTCTTCATCGGGGATACACGCATGTTTTCAAATAGAAACGGTGAGAAAGGACGGGGCTGGAATTCTTGCGATTAAATGCCCTTCTTCAGTTATTCTTCATCGGGGATACACGCGTGTTTTCAAATAGAAACGATGAGAAAGGACGGGGCTGGAATTCTTGTGATTCAATGCCCTTCTTCAGTTATTCTTCATCGGGGATACACGCGTGTTTTCAAATAGAAACGATGAGAAAGGACGGGGCTGGAATTCCTCTGATTAAATGCACTTCTTCAGTTATTGTGCATCGGGGATACACGCATGTTTCCAGATAGAAACGATGACAAAGGACGGGGCTGGAATTCCTGTGATTAAATGCCCTTCTTCAGTTATTCTTCATCGGGGATACATGCGTATTTTCGAATAGAAACGATGACAAAGGACGGGGCTGGAATTCTTGTGATTAAATGCCCTACTTCAGTTATTCTGCACCGGGGATACACGCATGTTTTCAAATAGAAACAATGAGAAAGGACGGGGCTGAAATTCTTTTGATTAAATGCCCTTCTTCAGTTATTCTTCATCGGGGATACACGCGTATTTTCAAATAGAAACGATGAGAAAGGACGGGGCTGGAATTCCTGTGATTAAATGCACTTCTTCAGTTATTGTGCATCGGGGATACACGCATGTTTTCAAATAGAAACGATGAGAAAGGACGGGGCAGGAATTCTTTTGATTAAATGCCCTTCTTCAGTTATTCTTCATCGGGGATACACGCGTGTTTTCAAATAGAAACGATGAGAAAGGACGGGGCTGGAATTCCTGTGATTAAATGCACTTCTTCAGATAATCTTCATCGGGGATACACGCGTATTTTCAAATAGAAACGATGACAAAGGACGGGGCTGGAATTCCTGTGATTAAATGCCCTTCTTCAGTTATTCTTCATCGGGGATACATGCGCATTTTCGAATAGAAACGATGAGAAAGGACGGGGCTGGAATTCTTGTGATTCAATGCCCTTCTTCAGTTATTGTTCATCGGGGATACACGCATGTTTTCAAATAGAAACGATGAGAAAGGACGGGGCAGGAATTCTTTTGATTAAATGCCCTTCTTCAGTTATTCTTCATCGGGGATACACGCGTGTTTTCAAATAGAAACGATGAGAAAGGACGGGGCTGGAATTCCTGTGATTAAATGCACTTCTTCAGATAATCTTCATCGGGGATACACGCGTATTTTCAAATAGAAACGATGACAAAGGACGGGGCTGGAATTCCTGTGATTAAATGCCCTTCTTCAGTTATTCTTCATCGGGGATACATGCACATTTTCGAATAGAAACGATGAGAAAGGACGGGGCTGGAATTCTTGTGATTCAATGCCCTTCTTCAGTTATTGTTCATCGGGGATACACGCGTGTTTTCAAATAGAAACGATGAGAAAGGACGGGGCTGGAATTCTTTTGATTAAATGCCCTTCTTCAGTTATTCTTCATCGGCGATACACGCATGTTTTCAGATAGAAACGATGAGAAAGGGCGGGGCTGGAATTCCTGCGATTAAATGCCCTTCTTCATTTATTCTTCATCGGGGATACACGCATGTTTTCAAATAGAAACGATGAGAAAGAAGCGGCTGGAATTCTTGTGATTAAATGCCCTTCTTCAGTTAATCTTCATCGGGGATACACGCGTATTTTCAAATAGAAACGATGAGAAAGGACGGGGCTGGAATTCTTGCGATTAAATGCCCTTCTTCAGTTATTCTTCAACGGGGATACACGCGTATTTTCAAATAGAAACGATGAGAAAGGACGGGGCTGGAATTCTTGCGATTAAATGCCCTTCTTCAGTTATTCTTCATCGGGGATACACGCATGTTTTCAAATAGAAACGATGAGAAAGGACGGGGCTGGAATTCTTTCGATTAAATGCCCTTCTTCAGTTATTCTTCATCGGGGATACACGCATGTTTTCAAATCGAAACGATGAGAAAGGACGGGGCTGGAATTCTTGTGATTAAATGCCCTTCTTCACTTATTCTGCATCGGGGATACACGCGTGTTTTCAAATAGAAACGATGAGAAAGGACGGGGCTGGAATTCTTTTGATTAAATGTCCTTCTTCAGTTATTCTACATCGGGCATACACACATGTTTTCAGATAGAAACGACGAAAAAGGGCGAGGCTGGAATTCCTGTGATTAAATGCCCTTCTTCAGTTATTCTTCATCGGGGATACACGCATGTTTTCAGACAGAAACGATGAGAAAGGAGGGGGCTGGAATTCCTGTGATTAAATGCCCTTCTTCAGTTATTCTTCATCGGGGACACACGCGTATTTTCAAATAGAAACGATGAGAAAGGACGGGGCTGGAATTCCTCTGATTAAATGCACTTCTTCAGTTATTCTTCATCGGGGATACACGCATGTTTTCAAATAGAATCGATGAGAAAGGACGGGGCTGGAATTATAGTGATTAAGTGCCCTTCTTCAGTTATTCCTCATCTGGGATACAGGCATGTTTTCAAATAGAAACGGTGAGAATGGACGGGGCTGGAATTCTTGCGATTAAATGCCCTTCTTCAGTTATTCTTCATCGGGGATACACGCGTGTTTTCAAATAGAAACGATGAGAAAGGACGGGGCTGGAATTCTTGTGATTCAATGCCCTTCTTCAGTTATTCTTCATCGGGGATACACGCGTGTTTTCAAATAGAAACGATGAGAAAGGACGGGGCTGGAATTCCTCTGATTAAATGCACTTCTTCAGTTATTGTGCATCGGGGATACACGCATGTTTTCAGATAGAAACTATGACAAAGGACGGGGCTGGAATTCCTGTGATTAAATGCCCTTCTTCAGTTATTCTTCATCGGGGATACATGCGTATTTTCGAATAGAAACGATGACAAAGGACGGGGCTGGAATTCTTGTGATTAAATGCCCTACTTCAGTTATTCTGCACCGGGGATACACGCATGTTTTCAAATAGAAACGATGAGAAAGGACGGGGCTGAAATTCTTTTGATTAAATGCCCTTCTTCAGTTATTCTTCATCGGGGATACACGCGTATTTTCAAATAGAAACGATGAGAAAGGGCGGGGCTGGAATTCCTGCGATTAAATGCCCTTCTTCGTTTATTCTTCATCGGGGATACACGCATGTTTTCAAATAGAAACGATGAGAAAGAAGCGGCTGGAATTCTTGTGATTAAATGCCCTTCTTCAGTTAATCTTCATCGGGGATACACGCGTATTTTCAAATAGAAACGATGAGAAAGGACGGGGCTGGAATTCTTGCGATTAAATGCCCTTCTTCAGTTATTCTTCAACGGGGATACACGCGTGTTTTCAAATAGAAACGATGAGAAAGGACGGGGCTGGAATTCTTGCGATTAAATGCCCTTCTTCAGTTATTCTTCATCGGGGATACACGCATGTTTTCAAATCGAAACGATGAGAAAGGACGGGGCTGGAATTCTTGTGATTCAATGCCCTTCTTCAGTTATTCTTCATCGGGGATACACGCGTGTTTTCAAATAGAAACGATGAGAAAGGACGGGGCTGGAATTCTTTTGATTAAATGTCCTTCTTCAGTTATTCTTCATCGGGGATACACGCATGTTTTCAGACAGAAACGATGAGAAAGGAGGGGGCTGGAATTCCTGTGATTAAATGCCCTTCTTCAGTTATTCTTCATCGGGGACACACGCGTATTTTCAAATAGAAACGATGAGAAAGGACGGGGCTGGAATTCCTCTGATTAAATGCACTTCTTCAGTTATTCTTCATCGGGGATACACGCATGTTTTCAAATAGAATCGATGAGAAAGGACGGGGCTGAAATTCTTTTGATTAAATGCCCTTCTTCAGTTATTCTTCATCGGGGATACACGCGTATTTTCAAATAGAAACGATGAGAAAGGACGGGGCTGGAATTCCTGTGATTAAATGCGCTTCTTCAGTTATTGTGCATCGGGGATACACGCATGTTTTCAAATAGAAACGATGAGAAAGGACGGGGCTGGAATTCTTTTGATTAAATGCCCTTCTTCAGTTATTCTTCATCGGGGATACACGCGTGTTTTCAAATAGAAACGATGAGAAAGGACGGGGCTGGAATTCCTGTGATTAAATGCACTTCTTCAGATAATCTTCATCGGGGATACACGCGTATTTTCAAATAGAAACGATGACAAAGGACGGGGCTGGAATTCCTGTGATTAAATGCACTTCTTCAGATAATCTTCATCGGGGATACACGCGTATTTTCAAATAGAAACGATGACAAAGGACGGGGCTGGAATTCCTGTGATTAAATGCCCTTCTTCAGTTATTCTTCATCGGGGATACATGCGTATTTTCGAATAGAAACGATGAGAAAGGACGGGGCTGGAATTCTTGTGATTCAATGCCCTTCTTCAGTTATTGTTCATCGGGGATACACGCGTGTTTTCAAATAGAAACGATGAGAAAGGACGGGACTGGAATTCTTTTGATTAAATGCCCTTCTTCAGTTATTCTTCATCGGCGATACACGCATGTTTTCAGATAGAAACGATGAGAAAGGGCGGGGCTGGAATTCCTGCGATTAAATGCCCTTCTTCATTTATTCTTCATCGGGGATACACGCATGTTTGGAAATAGAAACGATGAGAAGGGACGGGGCTGGAATTCCTGTCATTAAATGCCCTTCTTCAGTTAATCTTGATCGGGGATACACGCGTATTCTCAAATAGAAACGATGAGAAAGGACGGGGCTGAATTCTTGCGATTAAATGCCCTTCTTCAGTTATTCTTCAACGGGGATACACGCGTATTTTCAAATAGAAACGATGAGAAAGGACGGGGCTGGAATTCTCTTGATTAAATGCCCTTCTTCAGTTATTCTTCATCGGGGATACACGCATGTTTTCAAATAGAAACGATGAGAAAGGACGGGGCTGGAATTCTTGCGATTAAATGCCCTTCTTCAGTTATTCTTCATCGGGGATACACGCATGTTTTCAAATAGAAATGATGAGAAAGGACGGGGCTGTAATTCTTGCGATTAAATGCCCTTCTTCAGTTATTCTTCATCGGGGATACACGCATGTTTTCAAATCAAAACGATGAGAAAGGACGGGGCTGGAATTCTTGTGATTCAATGCCCTTCTTCAGTTATTCTTCATCGGGGATACACGCGTGTTTTCAAATAGAAACGATGAGAAAGGACGGGGCTGGAATTCTTTTGATTAAATGTCCTTCTTCAGTTATTCTACATCGGGGATACACACATGTTTTCAGATAGAAACGACGAAAAAGGGCGGGGCTGGAATTCCTGCGATTAAATGCCCTTCTTCAGTTATTCTTCATCGGGGATACACGCATGTTTTTAGACAGAAACGATGAGAAAGGAGGGGGCTGGGATTCCTGTGATTAAATGCCCTTCTTCAGTTATTCTTCATCGGGGACACACGCGTATTTTCAAATAGAAACGATGAGAAAGGACGGGGCTGGAATTCCTTTGATTAAATGCACTTCTTCAGTTATTGTGCATTGGGGATACACGCATGTTCTCAAATAAAAACGACGAGAAAGATCGGTGCTTGAATTCTTGTGATTAAATGCCCTTCTTCAGTTATTCTTCATCGGGGATACATGCGTATTTTCGAATAGAAACGATGACAAAGGACGGGGCTGGAATTCTTGTGATTAAATGCCCTACTTCAGTTATTCTGCACCGGGGATACACGCATGTTTTCAAATAGAAACGATGAGAAAGGACGGGGCTGGAATTCTTTTGATTAAATGCCCTTCTTCAGTTATTCTTCATCGGGGATACACGCGTGTTTTCAAATAGAAACGATGAGAAAGGACGGGGCTGGAATTCCTGTGATTAAATGCACTTCTTCAGATAATCTTCATCGGGGATACACGCGTATTTTCAAATAGAAACGATGACAAAGGACGGGGCTGGAATTCCTGTGATTAAATGCCCTTCTTCAGTTATTCTTCATCGGGGATACATGCGTATTTTCGAATAGAAACGATGAGAAAGGACGGGGCTGGAATTCTTGTGATTCAATGCCCTTCTTCAGTTATTGTTCATCGGGGATACACGCGTGTTTTCAAATAGAAACGATGAGAAAGGACGGGACTGGAATTCTTTTGATTAAATGCCCTTCTTCAGTTATTCTTCATCGGCGATACACGCATGTTTTCAGATAGAAACGATGAGAAAGGGCGGGGCTGGAATTCCTGCGATTAAATGCCCTTCTTCATTTATTCTTCATCGGGGATACACGCATGTTTGGAAATAGAAACGATGAGAAGGGACGGGGCTGGAATTCCTGTCATTAAATGCCCTTCTTCAGTTAATCTTGATCGGGGATACACGCGTATTCTCAAATAGAAACGATGAGAAAGGACGGGGCTGAATTCTTGCGATTAAATGCCCTTCTTCAGTTATTCTTCAACGGGGATACACGCGTATTTTCAAATAGAAACGATGAGAAAGGGCGGGGCTGGAATTCTCTTGATTAAATGCCCTTCTTCAGTTATTCTTCATCGGGGATACACGCATGTTTTCAAATAGAAACGATGAGAAAGGACGGGGCTGGAATTCTTGCGATTAAATGCCCTTCTTCAGTTATTCTTCATCGGGGATACACGCATGTTTTCAAATAGAAACGATGAGAAAGGACGGGGCTGTAATTCTTGCGATTAAATGCCCTTCTTCAGTTATTCTTCATCGGGGATACACGCATGTTTTCAAATCAAAACGATGAGAAAGGACGGGGCTGGAATTCTTGTGATTCAATGCCCTTCTTCAGTTATTCTTCATCGGGGATACACGCGTGTTTTCAAATAGAAACGATGAGAAAGGACGGGGCTGGAATTCTTTTGATTAAATGTCCTTCTTCAGTTATTCTACATCGGGGATACACACATGTTTTCAGATAGAAACGACGAAAAAGGGCGGGGCTGGAATTCCTGCGATTAAATGCCCTTCTTCAGTTATTCTTCATCGGGGATACACGCATGTTTTTAGACAGAAACGATGAGAAAGGAGGGGGCTGGGATTCCTGTGATTAAATGCCCTTCTTCAGTTATTCTTCATCGGGGACACACGCGTATTTTCAAATAGAAACGATGAGAAAGGACGGGGCTGGAATTCCTCTGATTAAATGCACTTCTTCAGTTATTGTGCATTGGGGATACACGCATGTTCTCAAATAAAAACGACGAGAAAGATCGGTGCTTGAATTCTTGTGATTAAATGCCCTTCTTCAGTTATTCTTCATCGGGGATACATGCGTATTTTCGAATAGAAACGATGACAAAGGACGGGGCTGGAATTCTTGTGATTAAATGCCCTACTTCAGTTATTGTGCATCGGGGATACACGCATGTTTTCAGATAGAAACGATGACAAAGGACGGGGCTGGAATTCCTGTGATTAAATGCCCTTCTTCAGTTATTCTTCATCGGGGATACATGCGTATTTTCGAATAGAAACGATGACAAAGGACGGGGCTGGAATTCTTGTGATTAAATGCCCTACTTCAGTTATTCTGCACCGGGGATACACGCATGTTTTCAAATAGAAACGATGAGAAAGGACGGGGCTGAAATTCTTTTGATTAAATGCCCTTCTTCAGTTATTCTTCATCGGGGATACACGCATGTTTTCAAATAGAAATGATGAGAAAGGAGGGGGCTGGGATTCCTGTGATTAAATGCCCTTCTTCAGTTATTCTTCATCGGGGACACACGCGTATTTTCAAATAGAAACGATGAGAAAGGACGGGGCTGGAATTCCTTTGATTAAATGCACTTCTTCAGTTATTGTGCATTGGGGATACACGCATGTTCTCAAATAAAAACGACGAGAAAGATCGGTGCTTGAATTCTTGTGATTAAATGCCCTTCTTCAGTTATGCTTCATCGGGGATACATGCGTATTTTCGAATAGAAACGATGACAAAGGACGGGGCTGGAATTCTTGTGATTAAATGCCCTACTTCAGTTATTCTGCACCGGGGATACACGCATGTTTTCAAATAGAAACGATGAGAAAGGACGGGGCTGGAATTCTTTTGATTAAATGCCCTTCTTCAGTTATTCTTCATCGGGGATACACGCGTGTTTTCAAATAGAAACGATGAGAAAGGACGGGGCTGGAATTCCTGTGATTAAATGCACTTCTTCAGATAATCTTCATCGGGGATACACGCGTATTTTCAAATAGAAACGATGACAAAGGACGGGGCTGGAATTCCTGTGATTAAATGCCCTTCTTCAGTTATTCTTCATCGGGGATACATGCGTATTTTCGAATAGAAACGATGAGAAAGGACGGGGCTGGAATTCTTGTGATTCAATGCCCTTCTTCAGTTATTGTTCATCGGGGATACACGCGTGTTTTCAAATAGAAACGATGAGAAAGGACGGGACTGGAATTCTTTTGATTAAATGCCCTTCTTCAGTTATTCTTCATCGGCGATACACGCATGTTTTCAGATAGAAACGATGAGAAAGGGCGGGGCTGGAATTCCTGCGATTAAATGCCCTTCTTCATTTATTCTTCATCGGGGATACACGCATGTTTGGAAATAGAAACGATGAGAAGGGACGGGGCTGGAATTCCTGTCATTAAATGCCCTTCTTCAGTTAATCTTGATCGGGGATACACGCGTATTCTCAAATAGAAACGATGAGAAAGGACGGGGCTGAATTCTTGCGATTAAATGCCCTTCTTCAGTTATTCTTCAACGGGGATACACGCGTATTTTCAAATAGAAACGATGAGAAAGGGCGGGGCTGGAATTCTCTTGATTAAATGCCCTTCTTCAGTTATTCTTCATCGGGGATACACGCATGTTTTCAAATAGAAACGATGAGAAAGGACGGGGCTGGAATTCTTGCGATTAAATGCCCTTCTTCAGTTATTCTTCATCGGGGATACACGCATGTTTTCAAATAGAAACGATGAGAAAGGACGGGGCTGTAATTCTTGCGATTAAATGCCCTTCTTCAGTTATTCTTCATCGGGGATACACGCATGTTTTCAAATCAAAACGATGAGAAAGGACGGGGCTGGAATTCTTGTGATTCAATGCCCTTCTTCAGTTATTCTTCATCGGGGATACACGCGTGTTTTCAAATAGAAACGATGAGAAAGGACGGGGCTGGAATTCTTTTGATTAAATGTCCTTCTTCAGTTATTCTACATCGGGGATACACACATGTTTTCAGATAGAAACGACGAAAAAGGGCGGGGCTGGAATTCCTGCGATTAAATGCCCTTCTTCAGTTATTCTTCATCGGGGATACACGCATGTTTTTAGACAGAAACGATGAGAAAGGAGGGGGCTGGGATTCCTGTGATTAAATGCCCTTCTTCAGTTATTCTTCATCGGGGACACACGCGTATTTTCAAATAGAAACGATGAGAA